>NC_090265.1:1376326451-1376650189 GCF_040414725.1 Anabrus simplex
TAGAGCTTTTGGTACCATCTAATTTCCGATCCTTGGCAGTATTGCTTTGCTGCTTTTAGGGTTTAAGTTATTAATACCGTATCACGAAAGAATATCCTCCTCTGTCTTCCTAGATCCTTAACCCTTCTTATTGCCATTATTGTGGTGGTGGTGGTTATTGTTTTAAGAGGAAGTACAACTTGGCAACCATCCTCTATGAACGCAAATCAGAGAGAAGAAATGAAGAGGTCCGCTCTTGGAAAAATAACGGTATCGGCAAAAGAAAGGAAAAAGGCCTCTCAAACCTGATACCGTCGGGATCAGAAAAGAAGAAGAGTTAAACAATGGAGATCTGATAGTAAAGCCGAAGATGAGGAGCCTGACACAAGTAAGCGGAAGCAATGCCGGACTCAGCTAGGGTTGCCGTGGTCGCCAACCGACGCCCCCAAGTTGAGAGCCCCTGGTCCCCTTTTAAGTCATCTCTTAGGACAGGCGGGGGATACTACGGATGTACCATTATTATAATTTGTGTATCATCAGTCGTTTATACTATACTAGCAAGATACCCGTCTACGGTATTATAATGAAATTTATAATTGAATGCTTAACGTTTTATATATAATCCGACGAAATTCGCGATCTAACTCGTTTTCTGAGAGAATCCGCCAAAATTCGTGATCTGACTCGTTTTCTGAGAGATTACGGCAAGGTTCCTCCCTTTTTTCAATCTTTCTTTCCAGCAATCGATTTGGTACTTCCCGGGCTAGGTCCAGGAATTCCACCCGGCCAGTTGGGTCCCTAAATCTTTGCATTCTTTACCTATAAGCATTTTAATATAGATCAAATCCTTGAGGAGATCCGGCGTGGTGTCGTATTGGGTGCCTTGGCGGTAATGAACCCGAGGCCGGACTGCAGTCGTAGTCATTACCCGGCCAAGACCCGTTTCCAGCGCGGTCCGCACATTTTGACGACGGTCCAGAACAGAATTATTATTATTATTATTATTATTATTATTATTATTATTATTATTATTATTATTATTATTATTATACAACACGGGCAAGGAAGCAGGACAGACGTGTTTCTGGTTCGCTGCGAATTCCTCACTTTCCTTTTTGCTGCTGCTTATAAGACCTTTCTGACATTAGAACCTGAGTGTTCGCTCGTCCTGCTGGGTCACTGGGGGAGGAGATTTAGACCCTGTGAGGTCGCTCGTCTCTTCTTCTTATGCAAATTGGCTTTTGGAAACATCTTGGCTAGCCGTTACCCCTGCAAGATCAGCAACCAGCTTGGACGACTCGGCCATTGTTGGCGGAGATTGAACTCGGCTTGTTGCCGGGGGAGAATCCACCTCGCTCTAGGCTCTATTAAGCTCAACTTTAAAAATCTACCATCCACGCGGTGCACTGTCTCGGGTCCTGTCGTGGGGACACCACTTTAATAACGTTACCTGGCCCGACACAGTGCCCAGCTCGTGGCTAAGGGCCACCCGAGGCGCTGCGGCGCTGCCGCCGCTGCTGTTGCAATAAGCGATAATTCACATTAACAGTAAACTTATAACCACTCACCATGGAAAACAAAGAACAGAAAACCCTTCCACTGATACATATCAATTCCGCCCAACACTGGAGAGATCTAAGTTTATTTGTAGAGAGAGCTCTGAAACATAAAAAGTTTCAACTCCAACCCACCAAGACCGGAGCTAATGTCCGTGTACATAGCAAAACAGATCATTCACTGCTCACAGGCACACTTAACAAGCACGACATGAACTACTTCACTCATGCGTTAGAAAAATCTAACAGAAAGTCAATTGTAGTTAGGGGACTACCAATTGACCTAACCCCACAAGAAATCACTAACGACCTAATCGAACAAGGATTCGAATACATTGCAGTGGTACAAATGTACAGAAACGTCCAGCAAAAAGACAATACAATTAGAAAAGCACCAATGCCACTCTTCATCATCAATTACGAAACCACCCCCACCAACAAAGACCTCCCCGAGGTAAAAGAAATACTGAACATCCCAATTAGGACTGAACCTAAAAGAATAGACGAAATGCACCAACCCCAACAATGTTTCAACTGCCAAGCCTATGGCCACTTAAGGACACACTGCCACTTAAAGCCTAAGTGTGTTAAGTGCGCAGGACCACACAAGCCAGCAAACTGCCCAATGCGGGGTTCAGAAGGGCTCAAATGCGCAAATTGCGGAGATGCCCACCCCGCCTCCTCCAAAAGGTGCAAGGTATATCTTGATTACATACAAAAAAGGCAAAAAACTACCGCACAAACACCTCAAATCACTACCAAGAACCCCCCCCCCCCCACCCCTTACAAACCGCTGGAATGTTCCAGGCTTCGCGTCAGAAGTCCCGGACAATGACGCAGAACTGAGCAATACTTTTTTTTTTTTTTTTTTTTTTTTTTGAGAGCGAGTACATGGGAGTCCCGGGGCGAAAACTATGCCCCTCTACTCATGAGTCGGAAAATCTCCATCACGTGCACTGGCGGGGGAAAAACTATCTGTCGTGAAGAGAAAATTTACTCTACACGTCAGGGATGAAACCCCCTCTTCGCTGTTCTGATAAAAATCAAATATGCTGATCGGGGTGAATTTGTGCAAAGAAGAATATTTTAAGAGGTAGGGAGCTTCCTTCTTAACAAACGGGCCTTTTCAGGGGGGTAAATTTTGAATTTTGCAGGTAAAGGTGAAGTATCAGATAAGGCCAAAAGAGAGGGGAATGTTACCAGTTAAAACAGGTCGTAAGTGAGCCAGGGGCCGCGATACTTGAAACGAGTATTCGGCTTTTTGGTCCTCATGACCTGTTTTAAGAGTAGGATGCCAGGGTCAGTAGACTGACTAAGGAGGATTCTAGTTTTAGCCGCCCTAGCTATTTTATATATCTGAGTTCTAATAAGAGGAATGCGAAGTTCAGTTCGTATTTTCCTATTAGAGCGCAGAACAGGTGCGTTAGTCATTTTACGGAGGGTTTTATTTTGGAAACGTTGTAGGGTTTGCATATGTGTTTTCGGAATATAGCACCAGGCCTCACAGCCGTATAGGAGTATAGGCCTGACACATGCCAGGTACAGGTTTCTCTTAATAGACTTAGAGATGTACCTGTTCCATAGCAGAGGTCTCAGGGCTGCCACCCTTGCCGCAGCACGCTGGAGGCACTGTTCTATATTCAGTTTCCACGTTAACCCACGGTCCAAGCCGACCCAGCACATAAAACATGGCTGGAAAAGAACTTCCCTCGCCTGAAACGCACCAATCACCCACAACAACAACTACCACCAACACAGAAGCCATCTACTCACAAAACTCGCTCACTACCAGAATCACACCAGGACCCACGACCAACCACTACAACCAAAAACACTACACCCCCCCCCCCAGACAGCCAACAACACAACAATACCAGGCATACTACCAAACAACACTACACAAATCCCCCCCCCCTCCTCAAAAGCGCCCCTACACAAACACACCTCACACACCCAACGACAAACTGTTCACTAAATTTCCCATCTCAGACAGCACCCCACCTTATGTAAAATACATTCTGGAGACACTACAAATACAGATGAAAACATTCATGGACAACACACTCACAACAATACAACAGCTTAATCACTCCCTTCTACAGTTAGCCTTCCAACTCTCAAACACAGAAACATGGGTAAGAGACCATTAAAATTTTCCTACTGGAACGCAAATGGTCTCAACGACCCGGCCAAGAAGGCGGAACTCACACAGTACATCACACAACACGATATTGACTAATACAAGAAACCAGGCTAAAACCCACAAAACGATTCACACTCCGGAACTATAACATTTACAGGACAGACAGGGACAGAGGTGGAGGTGGGACTATGGTCGCTATAAAAAGACGCATTTCCCACAACCACCTCCTACTACCAGAAACACAACACATAGAAGCAACAGCCATACAAATTCAAAACGGACCAGACACACTAACTCTCATATCAGCATACCTTCCACCCAGGAAAAAACTCATAACCAGTGACATTGACATCTTACTAGACTACGATCAAGTCATACTAGCCGGAGATCTTAACTGCAAACACTCTGACTGGCACAGCAAAACCAATAACACATCCGGCAATCAACTACGCAACCATAACTTACACAATGACTACTTTATTATAGCCCCCGCAGAACCAACATTCTATTACTGGCACAACAATACACTACTTTCCAACACTAACGACATAGCCTTACTGCGCAACGTACCAAGTAACATCACAATTGACACCATGCAAGCCCTACGATCAGACCACAGACCCGTACTCATGCAACTGGGAGTAGACCCCTATTACAAAAAACACGCACAAGAAAATACAAGCACACAGAATAGACTGGGATAAATTTAAAGAACAACTTCACTATCTACAGGAATCGAACCCCATACCCACCCTGACTACAACAGCAGAAATAGACACAGCCGTAACCGAATTCACAAACATTCTTACCACTGCAGCGAAAGCTAGTACACGACCAAAACCTACAGCTAAACAAGGACAGCTACAAGAACTACCAGAACGCATAATACAACTAATACACGACAAAAACAAAGCCCGTACACTTTTTCAGAAAACAGGAACACTACAAAACAAGATACAATTTAACAGACCACACTCTAAATCCAAAAGAGAAATTAAAAAATTCCATAACAAACAGTGGACCGCTAAACTGCAAAACCTTAAACCTAATAATGATAATAATAATAATAACCTTTGGAGAACGGCAAAAATCTTCACACACACACAGAACGCCCAGTCCCTCCCGTAGAAAACTCAGCCGGAACACAAATAACTTCGCATGTAGAAAAAGCAGAGCTGCTAGCTAACACACTAAAAACCAACTTCACTCCTAATACTCAGCTAATAAACAACGCCCACGATGAAAAAGTAAAAACCAAAGTAATAAACTACCTAAACACACCAAACCCCTCACCCGTCCCCCAATTTAAACCTATTGAAATTAAGAACATTATTAAAAAGTTACCTAATAATAAAGCTCCAGGGGAAGATGGAATACCATCATTACTCTTAAAAAACCTCAATAATAACATGATAAACATCCTAACAAACATATTTAACGCAATGCTAAACCTAGAATATTTTCCACATCAGTGGAAAATAGCTAAAATAATCTGTTTCCCCAAACCAGGTAAAGATCACAAACATCCAGCTAACTACCGTCCCATAAGCCTATTAAGCATAATCTCTAAAGTCTTCGAAAAATTAATTCATAACAGGATAAAACATACAATGTATAATAACTTAATTAATGAACAATTCGGATTCAAACCCCAGCACACAACCACGCAACAGCTACTAAGAGTTACGGAATACATAACACAAGGTTTCCAACATCACCAAGGCAAAGCTGCAATTTTCCTAGATTATACGCAAGCCTTTGACAAAGTACATCACCCATACCTTATATACAAACTAATAAAACTACAATTGCACCCTACATACATTAAAATCATAAACCAATACCTCACAAACAGAAAATTCTTCGTACACTTAGACGGAACTAACTCACAGCTAAAAAACATACAGGCAGGCGTGCCACAAGGCAGTATTATCGGCCCGACCCTGTTTTTACAATACATAAATGATATCCCACGTAACACACGCACCCTCACAGCCATCTACGCCGACGACACAGCAATTCTTGCCAAAAGCAGGAACCCAGACCTAGCCACAGAACACCTACAACAACTCGAACCCTGGCTCACCAAATGGAAAATACAGGTCAACATACAGAAAACAAAAGCAGTACATTTTACACGCAGAATTCGACGCCCCCAACAACAATTAACACTACTAAATCAGAACATAGAATGGGTTCCCAAACACAAATACCTAGGAGTCACACTAGACACAAGATTGAACCTACAAAAACACGTAAACCAAACACTTAAGAGAGCCAAACAACAAATACTAACACTCTATCCACTCATACACAGCCGCAGCTCATTATCCAGAAAGAACGTACTACTAGTCTACACCTCATTCATAAGACCAATCATTACATACGCACTACCAGCAATAGGCTTTCTCTCCAGAACAACTATACAAAAATTACAGTACATACAAAACTGGGCACTAAAACTAGCAGTTAAAAACTTCACCACAAGCATCGCAGATCTACACACCATTACAAAAACACCATACATACTAGACTTCGCCCTCGACCAAGCAACGAACTTCTACAACAAAACACAACAACATAACAACCCATTAATCAGATCTCTAGGCCAATACGAACCAGACCGTCACGACAAAATTCACCGTCTACCCAAATACATATTTTTAATAAAAGACATACTACAAAATCCAGACTAAAATACACCAACGCATAACGCCCAACAAAACATTTAACCTCAACAGTCACACACACACAACAAGATAAGGACCGTTTTTGTAACCTCCGCCACGAACCAAGAACCGCCGAGGCGGGTCGCACAATATGAGCAATACCGACAAGCTAATTGCAAAACAAATGCTGTCAATCTAAATTACAGGTGTCACAAACAACCGACACACAAGAATAGCATCCTATTCTAGCTTACAACCCAGCGACAGGGTCCGATATAGTTAAGAAACATCGGGCGTGGTCAGAGCTTGGATGGGTAACCATCCGGACTCGACCCATGCCGCTGGACCACACCAATTTAGATATATTCCAACAAAGCCATGGCACTCTGCGGATAATGTTGCGTTTTACCATATTCCCACATAACCGCAATCAATTACAGTTAAAAACTTCACCATTTTTCTTTTTATTATTATTATTATTATTATTACTATCAATTCTCATATACTTATTATTCTTATACCCTATTTTCTACAACAGGCCAGGTGAGGAGCGCTACATAGCGCACCGGTACTGGCACCGCAATAGGCACCCCCTAGGGGGTGTCCAAACAGACATATGGCGAATTATTATTATTATTATTATTAGGGTGGGTGATATTAGTTGATTTTAGGTTATTATTATTATTATTATTATTATTATTATTATTATTATTATTATTATTATTATTATTATTATTATTATTATTATTATTATTATTATTATTATTACGGTGATACCCGTGGAATGCAGAGGTGAAAGAAGGTGCGGGCTGGAATGGGTCTAACTACAAAGCTGAGATATTGATTAAAATTGCATTAAAAGTTATATTTTCGAGAGTAACAAGCTTAACAAGTTTCACATAGAATTTCAGAGTTTAACAAATAACAACAAGTTATCAAGACCAGGAAAAACCAAGATATAGAGATAATTTAACAAACTGGGCTACAAGCCCCAATTTATACAATTTCTGAGCTCCCCGCTCACAACCCCATATTTACCAAAGGGCAGAAAACCCCTAATAACATGGAGCACTTGCTCCCACCTAGCAATGTCAGGCATCCTTGAGGCACATATCCAAAATCAAGAAAGAGCTGACCTGCTCTCAATTTTTCAAGCCTATTAAATCAATACCAGACTTTTACACATGATTGCCATCAAGGCACAACTTACAATGAAACAGGGGTATCTTGTACCCAACCTACTAGGCCTTAGCCGACAAGAAAAGATTAAATGGCCCGCAACACCAAGTAGAATGGAGGCGTGTACTTGCACTCCTACGTGAAAGCTTTTTAAAAGCTAAGAGGCACTAGGCCGATGAAACAGGGGCTATTCCCAAACTATGGAGGTGACCCGTATAAAAAAATTTAAGACATTACAGAAAGGAAGAAAACCAGTTACAAAACGTAGTCACCTAAAACTAGTATGAAGGGGAGCTCGAGAGGGTAAAGCACTCTCTATCCCCGAATTACAGTTAAAGATATTTGAAGTTTTACAAAACGATGGGAGATTACATTTTTATTACATAGCAAAGCTTTCGGACCTTCCCCGCGGATTAAACTGCTGAGCTAGCAAGAAATAAAGATGTTAAGTGGCCATTACCTTGTTGAAGAGCTGCTGCCGGATGAAAGAGGCGCTTCCCGCCTCCTGCTACACTTCCATACACTAGGCTAGATGTTGTTCGAGTGGCCGAGGGACAGGAAAATCAGCAGTTTTTATACTCTCGGGGAAGATTCGAGACCTTTCATGAATAATTAAGACACACCCACAGGCGATTATTGGGTGGCTTAGAGTTACACATCAACATTGAAGAAGAAAGACACGATTGGTCAAAAATTAATTACAGAAATTCTGGATTGGCTCAATTCAAAACAGGCGGAAAGAAAAGATTAATACTGCCAACCCACAAATGAAAGAACGAAATTTAGTAAAGAGAAACTTATGAATACAAAATTTCTTCAAAAGGTCCCTTAACTTCGCACCAGGGTGCATAATCATAGTTTTTTAGTAGAGACATCTATAAGAGAATGTCCACACTTCTTGATCAATGGAAAACAAAACAAGTTGAACTCCACACAGTATTGACAACTTCGTAATCACAAAATATACGGTAGTGACATCTTCTGAGAAACTTATGAATTGATCCAGTTTTTAAAGTTCAGAGTTTTTCCTGTAGAGGAGTACTTATTTGGAGCAATATTTAAACTTGCGGCGTAGAGGTGTACCTCCCAGTACAATTATTATTATTATTATTATTATTATTATTATTATTATTATTATTATTATTAGCAGACCCGACAGACGTCGTTCTGTCAAAAATAAATGACGAACTCAAATTTAGTCTGTACTGCACGCAAAAATCAGAATAATGCAAATGACTACATCATCAACATCAAATGAGTTAATTTTTCACTGCTATCAAAAGTTAGTAATAAACTACTGGAAAAACGTGCTTTCATTACCTGCAATATCAATATCATGATTATGAATAAGGAAATGCTCAAATAGGTCACAGCATATCACTACCCAGAAATAAACCTGATTGACTGTAACGTAGATGGGTACTGTTCAGCAGGTCTTCAAATCCCTCACAGAGCCATAATTATCCCCCGTTGCAAATGAAGTAATTTGATACGTTGATGGCGTGAAGATAATGTGGCAAAACTTACTCCTCTTCCTTCGTAGGAAATAACTATCATAGAAAACACTGATTCCAATCAACACTATGAAGATATTTTTCATTGTAAAGCTTTAAGGTACACGATATGTTTTGTTTGATTACCTGGCGCGTAAACATACAAAGTTGGTTGTTTTCCAACACGGGAACAGGCAACATACAATTGGCAATGCGAGAAACATGGGTTTTCAAGATTAATGCCGCAAACATTGAATGACTGCCACTGGGATTTATTTATGGTCATAGCAAAATCGAGCCGCACTGGAAACTGCAGTCGTTTAAATTCAAATGGTATGTCAGTCGGAATCATAGGGATGCGTGGTATCAAAACGTCTTCTCCTTTATACTTCCGCGTTAGAATGGTTGCTTCGGTCACGTTGTTCAGTAATGTTTTCACCACTAACCGTGTTCCATTACAAAGACGCGGTTGGTTGATATTTCGCAACATTATGACTACTGATCCGACCTTTAATTGAAGAATGTGAGGCGGCAATCCTGGCAAATCCAGCGAGTTCAAAAATTCGGGTGGATAGTTGACGACATCATCTTGGTTAGTAGCGGAATCAACGGATTTGTATGGCCTCAATTCACCTGCAATTTCATTTTGAATTTTGAAATTTAGTTCATTTATATCTATGTTTTTTGGCAGCCAATATAGCTGGTTCGCTCAACCAAATATGATCTATATAATTTTGATCAATGTTTGAGAACACCTCTTGCGTGAGTTCGGTTGTGGATTCAGTAAACTGACAAAAATTGTCAGGAAAAGTCAGAACGTCTAAAGGGAATTTGCCATTACTAATGTCAATTAGTTGTTTTGAAAATATCTCTCCATTTGGATCATTTTCCAACTCGACACGCATATACTAGCTTAAATTTAGTATCTTTACGTGTTTCCACAAAACTGATGACTTTAAACATGCATTAAGTTCATCAGCTGGCGTTGGCCGTGGAATCGCTGGCAATGTTTGACGAAAATTTCCTGCTATCAAAATCATCGCTCCATCAAATCGGTTTTGATTGTTCCACAGATCTTGCATGGTTCGGTCTAATGCCTCCAAAGACTTTTTATGTGCCATGGTGCATTCATCCCACACTATCAATTTACATTGCTGCACAACCTTTGCCACTGCAGAGTTTTTCGATATGTTGCAAGTCGGAGTTTCATTGCTTTGCATATTCAACGACAATTTTTGCGCCGAATGGGCTGCTCGACCGCCTTCCAACAATGTATCTCCATGCCTGATGAAGCAAGTGCGAGTGTAATTTAATTGTGTGAGCGAATTGTTGCTAAAATCAATAAATTGTTTTCCTGTACCCCCGGGAGCGCCCAAGAAGTAAATCCCTGCAGATCCATCATTTACAACTTTCATTAGAGTATCAAATACATACTTTTGTTGTTGGTTCAAACAGCGGAAGATTTATTCGAACTGATTCTCTTAAAGCATCGAGATCGTACAGTTTTTCGCGTTGCAACTCTTGATTAAAAGCGTTGTGCATCGGGCGATTGGGCGCGGCCATGTCTAATTGAGATAATACTTTGTTTGACATCATCAAGCACATGTTCTCAATTCATATCAACGCCTCATTGTACATGTATTCATTGATTTGTAAATTTGGATTTCTTGTTGTGATGCGCGTTTGATTAAAGATATCGTCACACATATCATCTTTGTATTTGATTCATAAATCAATTGGTTTTGATGGGTAGCATGTTGATATAATTATAGAAAACAATGTTCTTATTTGATGAGGTTGTGAAGAAATTACAGCATCATTGAGAGTTTGATCCCAATGAGCGTTATTTTCTAACAGTTGCAAACGTAGACACGCTTTTCTGTAAGAACCACACAATTCACCATTAACAGTTCGTAAATTATGGAATGGTGTCGGGCCTCGAACATTGACTAATAGCAATCGCAAATAATAACACTCATCGTTGCTTGGATGGACTAAATAAATTCGACCTATTGCATCGGTGGAAATTACATTTGGGTAACCTGGAACTGGTTTACCTTGTTTCCGTCGTTGAAATTTCTTTGAGGATAGATTCCAAGTATAGCATTTTGGAATTTCGGAGTATAGCAGTGTTCGGGCGAAATCATCATTCTGACACAATTAAAATGGTGGTTCAATAGCTCATTGTAATGCGTTCTGAGCCGTGAAATATACTATTTTACCATTTTCTAAGTATATGGCTAAGTGAACAACAGTGGGGGGTCTTTCATGAATGGGAAAATAAAAAATGCACCAAATTTCGTCATTACTGCTAACGTAGAGGCCCATTTGGTATTGGGTAACTTCATCATTGGAATTCACTGCACTAACTTCAATCACAGCCGTCTGACTTCCTTTGGTTACATATTTACAAATGTATTTGATAGATTTGACGGAATGGCAAGATTCAACGTCGATGTGCGCCTTGAAAGTCTTTGACAGGATCGGTGAATATGGAATAATCCAACTATTATCAATTTCAATGTATTGCAATTCACTTTGACTATTGTTGATCTTCCGTTGTCTGCTGTCGACCGGCGACGATACAGAGGATAACCTTCATTTCCTGTAATAGTTTCTGGTACTATGCCCGTGAATAACACTTCGAACATTTACCGTCCACCATACACGGTGAATTTTGATTAAGTGTTCCACAGGAACCATGAATCATGTTTTAATAACTACCACATGCAAACCTGGATCTACTTGTACATCAGGGATTTCAGCTGATATCACTTCATCGACTTCATTTGGTCTTATATTCTCAACCAACCAAATTAGAATATGTGCATGAGGCAACCCATGTTTCTGCCACTCCACAGAATACATCCAGCAGCGCGTCTCGCCAAACACGCTATGTTTCACAATGAAAAACATTAAATATTTCAACTTTTGTTGGAAGACTCTAGCCGTAATGTCATGGCGATCAATGGTTGATTGGTCAGGGAATAACTCTTGTTTGATTTCTATCCACTGCGGATTGCACGTGAATGTGATAAATAAATCTGCTGTGCCATAATGACGAACATACGACATGGCATCTTGAGCATATTCATGCATATGTCGAGGACTTCCGATGTATGTTGCTGGAAGAATGGTCATCCGGCCGCCATTCTCTGCATTTCCATTACTGTTAATCGCATCTCGAAGGTGAATATGCTCTTCAGAACGGAGTTTGTTCTGGTTCAACTTGATGAATGTCAAACGCTCTGTTTCAACTTTGACATACATATCAACAACATATTGGTGAAATAATCGCCCACATTTCAATATGTGATTGTTTTCATTTTCACGAACCATAATGCGGAATGAATAATACTTCATTGAATTGCCTTTTTTGTTGGTTTCGGTACCTGTAAATAAATTATTGCTTTAATGACAGTGATTGAACTTGCATATAATACATATAGTAGCTGATACAAAATATCCAAATTTATAATTACCTGTAAGAGGGTTTATCATCTTGTTCGAAAATTGATAACCATCTTCACCTTGCCAAAATATGATGGGATATTGCAGCGCATCGTATGAGCGGTGTGTTTCATACACACGCTGTAACTGATCATTTCGGCAATGGAAAACAATATCACAGGCTTCCGAATTTTCTCCAACTATAACAATGGCAACCTTATCAATTGTTGGCGCATTGAAACATCTTGCATGTTGGCCCACAGGAGTTTTATCAGCTCTGATCACAATTTTGTGATTATCAGATGGCATGAGATCCAGTGCAGTTTTGAACAATGTAATCAACTGATTGTGTTGATGAAAGAAAGTTTGTAATCGTTTCTACAATAGACCTCTTCACTGAACTGTTATATGCACAACGCAGATCAATTTCTTGTATTGAATTGCCCACGAATTAAATTTGCAGGAATTTGTAGTCGCCGTCTACCACCGGCAACAGTGAACCTCCTCTGTGATATATTTGGCCTTGTATCTGTAAATTAAGGAGGACAGGTTTATTATTTTTGTCACAAAAACTATAAAATAAAATAAACAAAGCAATATAGGGGATGTCTGTCTGTTATACGTTAAAAGAAAGCAATATAGGGGATGAGTCCTGTTTGTTATATGTTACCTTAAAAGTTGGCATAAAATTGTCCCGAAGTACATTTGTTGCTCCAAATGAAGTCATTTGAAAGCATTTATTATCATTTTGGATATTTGTAAAGAAATGTATGGAATTTGTTCCTGTTCCTGAAACCAATGAGTACAATGGATCTGGTGGTGGAATCAATGGCACTAATTTCACTTTGCCATTTGCGCAACACAATCCAGTGGCTTCATTTTTGTATTTCAACGCCTTACAATTTTGGAAAACTGAGTTCATAGATCTAATAGCAACGCATTGTTAGGCACTGTAGTCAATTGAAACATCGTAACTGAAAGCAGCTCGATTAGACCTTGGAAGATTATTAGCTGAACGACACACTACAAGGAACTAGTAACCGTGTGTTTGTGATATCCGAATCCTTTCAGTTTCATTTCGCTCTTCACGTTGTTGTGCAGTCCGATTAATCTGAAAATTAGCTTTGCTTGTAGCATTTCGAGTTCTTCGATCGAAGTTGCACCGCCCACGTCTTATAGGCGGCATGAGTCTTGAAATGAGTATACTGTATATGAAAGCACACAAAAAATAAACCAATCAACCAAAAAAATCGATGCACTTGTTTGTTGACAAGCGAAGATTTAAAAACAATCAGGGTAGACAAAGGTCTCCAACTATAACAGAACACTACATTGCCTGCGATTGTCTGGAGAGCGTACGCGCGAAACCAAAACCATGGGAGACATTCTTCCCGTCACAAACTGAGAACTAAGCGAGATAAGAACTTGGGGTTTGTTTTAAAAATAACTTCCATATCTGAAGATCATTTGCTTCGCTTTGACCACCTATGAAAATTCAATAGCAAAGAAGTTGGCCAGTGACTGACTTTTTCGTGCCTGCACATAAAAATCTTTGAACATGATTGAAAAGAAACACAAATAGTGCATCTTCTTATCATTTAAATTTAAAAACAAACTTATCTACGTCGAGCTGAAATTTCCCTTTACCAGCAATGAAAAAATCACAAATATAGTGAATATAGAATAGGAGTTATGACACTGTAAGTTCTATGCAATGAAGATTTTGCATTTGAGGCAACATTCCATTATATTAACATTTTCTCACTCAATTATTTTGTAAAACTTTTTTTTTTTTTGGTTGTTGTTAACGGGATCAAATGGGGCTCGGAATTTTGTACATAATCCGATATTCACCCATTTTAACCGATAACAGTGAGATTTACGAACGTTTGGCAAACGCGCTGGATTAGAGGACAGCGCTAGGCGCAAACGTGGGAGGAGGAAAGAGTTTGAATGAAAAAAGATAAATGGGGCTTTTACGTTTTTCCTGACATTTTTTCCAATTTTTCTCTTCGTAAAAACATTACTCGGATTTCGACGAATATTTGAGAGAAAAGAATTAGCCGAATTGGTCCAACCGTTCCCAAGTTTTGCGCTTAGTAATTCATTTAGCGATTCATTTTTATCTACATAGTGTACCGGGAACGCCGCTACGAGAGAAGTCCGAAGTATGTTTGTTGAACCATCGCCCTCTACTATGACTGCGCTAATACGCCTTCTCATTCGCCCAGTCACACATGTAAACGAGCGAACACGGCGTAGTTACCAGTTCAGGCGCTTGGAGCGCTGAGAAGCTGGCATTACCCTGCTTAACGAGGCACGCTCAGTGATCATTGCTAATAGTGCTGGAGTAATTTGAGCCTGTATTTACCTTATTTAGCTTGTTTCGTTGGTCGTGAACCGTTTTAATGTTTATGTACATAATATTGTTTACTACTGTGTTCCTCAATCTAAGATGAAAAGCAGATCGGCAAGTGGGATTTCGTTTCATGAATTTAATGTTACTTCAAAACAGAATTTCCCGAAGAATTTCAATTCAAGATCATCGAAACGATATGTTTGCCACGCCGAATAAATCCACACTTTCACGCTACGTAGGAGATATAAACTGCGAGACTGGAATAACACTCTTAGTAAAGGAGCGCCTCTTAGCAGAAAGTCAGTGCCTAAATGAAGAAGAGAGATTGTGATTGTTGGTAGAAACTCGACACCTTCTTTCAACAGTAAGACGCTTCATTCCATGTTAAGCGAATAAAAACTAGGTACTCAAGATGACTGTCATGCAAGCGAAAGTAGAAATCGAATTACCCCAGTCAATAACCTTTTCTGTTTTATAATTTCTGCTGTGACTACAAAATAAAGGTTGCAGCATCATTTTCTTGTTTAAGAGGCTTTTAGGCACAGAGCAACATACTTCAACACTCAAAACAATAAAGGAATTCGAAACTTGCGGTTTTTTCGTGTTGCGCATTGTGAGTGACAATCGTAAGACTGATGTTAGCAGAATAAGAAGAATGTCTTCTTCAAAACAAATTAAACCGAAGATCTGTTGTCCTGTTGATAGTGAAATACCTCTTCTTGCTTTCGACATATGGCACATTCTGAAAAGTAAGAAATTCCTTACTAAAAAATGATTTTATCAAGAAACTATATGAGATGCAATCAAATGAAACGGTGAAACCGGTTCATTCTTCTTATATGCAAAAACATCGAGCCGCCTAAGTTTAAGAAAATGAATGTGCTGCGCGCGAAAGATATTTTCGCGACTGAAGTACAGCCCTAGAATATTTAAAAAAGACCATTCGTGTACAGATATGCACGATTTTGTAATGCAGGTACCACTGTCAAATACAAGTTATCGATAAAAAATTGATTCGACATACGTATCAGTAGCACAAATGTAGCAACATTGCAGCCGGACAAGATCCTTGATTTTTTTTGACAAGACCAAGGTGTTCAACAGTGCTAATGGACTTGACTTATAAAGGAGATTAAAACAGGCTGCAGTACCCATCTAATTTGTCACTGTGGACTTTGAAAATAATTCATGATTTGTATTTAAAGCATAAAAAATCCTGTCTATGAGTGACTATTTAGTGCCTGTGTTACGTGAGTTTCCTCACTTCAGTCGTCCTGAAATCGGACATTCATTGTTACTGAGTGAAGTTATTTGCGAGTGTGCTATTCCTGTATTCTTAAATAACATAGCCACATAAATAACAGAGATCTTTAAAAGATTTGAACGTGAGAACGCGAAACACTTAAACAGAAAATTGTGTGAATATAATTTTCTACAGTATTTACTACATGCCGTTAATTTATTTTGTACAGCTTTTCCGCTGCGGAGGGGTACGTTCTTCACTGAATTTCTTTATTAAGGTGTAAGGTATGATTCAAATATGTTTTTTGAGTGATTGGCTTTTTATTTGAACAGAAATATTCTAAACACTTAACGTGTGCTGTAATGAACAATCGTGTTTCAATGCCAGCGAAGCAGCGCTCGGTGGTAGAAATGGGAACTAGGCCCATATCGCCACGGCCGACTGGATCCCTCGCTTCGCTCCAGCTACCTAGAGCGACGCATCAAGTCGGCCGTGATATCGCTCATATTGCTGTATTGGGAAGGCGTATTAGCGCAGTCAAAGTAGAGGGCGATGGTTGAACTTCGCGCGAGGTGGAAGGTAGGCAGCCCGCCGAACGCAGTGACGTACCCAGCGAGTGACGTGGCCGCCGTAAGCCAGCTATACGCATCCATATATGGTAATGTTCCAGCTTACCCTCAAAAGTACATTTTGCGCTACTTTATCGCTATTTCGACACTGCCATCTTAAAAACCATTACAATGGACGTAATCTGTCAAGATTTCAGGGAAATCCACCGAGTATTATAGGAGTTATAAGGGTAGATAATACCCGGGTTCTAGACACTTCCACGCGGACGGGTATAAAAGGAGGACCACCCGACCTACGAATTCAGTATCTGTCACTCCGCCGTCTCTGTGACACGGGTGACAGGAGGAGTATTGTGTGTGTCGAACTTCTAGTTGACAGTCTTCGAAATCCAAGTATTGGAACTTAGGTATTTTCTCTAAGTGTTGTGTCGGGACTTCATCATATTCTTGAAGTGCCTGATTGGGACTTTGTTATTTTCTGCGAGCATCGTCATATTGACATATTGGAACTTTGTTATTTTTCGTGTGTCGTGATTGGACTTTGATATTTTCTTAAAGAGCCATATAGGAACTTCGTTATTTTTCTGAAGCGTCTCATTGGAACTTAGTTATTTTCTCGAAGTGTCGCGGTAAGACTTTATTATTTTCTTAAGGTGATATACTGGAACATTGTCGGCGGAACTTTATTTTCTTCGAGTGTCGTGTTGGGACTTTAATATTTTGACACATCGGAACTTTGTTATTTCTACACATTGGAACTTTGTTATTTTTTTTGAAGTGACACATAGGGACTTAGTTATTCGACGACGATTGAAAGGACTTTGAATTTTCACGAGTGTTGTGTACCACATGGAACTTACGTTTCGAACTTATTCGAACTTGTATTTTGTGAATCAATTTCTGGAACATTGGAATTTTCCGAGCGTGTAGGATGAACTTGTGCCCTACCAACATAAACTTTCGTGTGAACGATATGACTTGTTTTCCTAAGTGCCTCATTGAATTTACGTCTTGTAAAGACTGTGAAACTTAGGGGACGTTCAACATTAGGTTTAATTGTGAAATATGCAATACTTTCCAAGTGCTGCACTGGGACTTGTGTTTTGATTCTGATCCTCATTAAAGACTGTGACAATTCAGAATACGCATGTCGCGTTCCCAGAAAGCCTAGAACTTTCCAGTAGTTTGAGTGAAGCCATAATTTATGAAGTCAGACTTTTTCTTTCAAATATCATTTTCTTTAATGGCTATTCACTTCGCCTATTGACGGAACAAGACAGTTTCCGAGTGATATTTATTCAGTTCATTGCCAATGTGTTTTAAATCTTCAGAAACTATGCATTCCAATTTACAGTAAGCTTGCATTATGAACTTGCATTTCTACCGGTACAAAGTCAAAATCATCTTGTTCTTCGAGTGATTATTCCAGAACGTTTTGTTTTAATATCTAGAGTGCAGTAACCATAATTAAAAAGTCATATCTGTTCAGACAGTGCCATGAATGTGTGGAGTGCCGTGCAGAAAACTCAAGTGTGAATTACGTCTCAAATCGAACCCAGGAACGTGTGCCAATCTTCGAGACATTCCAGAACGTCGAGAGATTCCAGAACCTCGAGACATTCCAGAACTCCTCATCCGAGCAGGTGTGGTCCCTGCCCAGGCGATGTCCAGCGCCATCCCAGGACTCGGAGGTACCAACCAGCCACGACACTTCCATGCTGCTGTACGAAGGTGATATGAACTTGCTTTTGATGATCAATAAACTCAATTTATCAAAAGAATCTCTAAAATTGGTAACTATACCCCTCTCTGTACCAACTTCAATGATAAAGCCACTCCCTAGGATAAGATCGATACTCGTTAATTTAATATCAAGCGCCTTAAAGATATCAACACTTTTTACGGGTACAATAGATTATTATTATTATTATTATTATTATTATTATTATTATTATTATTATTATGTTCCTACCACTTTTTCCCACACTTGTGTGGTCTCAGGTGTGAACTGTGCCCTGTTTTACGGCAGACTGCCCTTCCTGACGCCAACCCTATATAGAGGGTTGTAATCACTATTGCGTGTTTTCTGTGTGCTAGTGTTGTATGAATATGAAGAGGAAAATGTTGGGACAAACACGAATACCCAGTCTCCGATCCAGAAAAATTAATGACGCGATTAAAATCCCCGATCTGGCCGGGAATCGAAACCGGGACCCTCTGAACTGAAGGCCTCAATCTTGACAATTCAGCCAAGGAGACGGGCATTATTATTATTATTATTATTATTATTATTATTATTATTATTATTATTATTATTATTATTATTATTAGAATATTTTAAGCAAGCCTCGGACCTATGGGAGTAACGGAATCCCACTCCCATTTGACAAGCGAGGGACTCCTTGGAAACAACTTGGCGAACGAAATGGAATTCGATGGGGAGCTATCAATATTAATGGGGCTTATGGAGGAAAGCAAGTAAAACTGGCTGAGTCAGCAAAGAGGATGCATCTGGATGTGCTAAGAGTAAGTGATATTCGGGTAAGGGGAGATAACGAGGAAGAGATAGGAGATTATAAAGTGTACTTGACGGGTGTTAGAAATGGAAGGGCAGAGTCTGGGGTAGGGCTCTTTATCAGGAATACCATTGCACGCAACATAGTTTCTGTTAGGCACGTAAATGAGCGAATGATGTGGGTAGATTTGTCAGTTGGAGGAATTAGGACTAGAATTGTCTCAGTGTATTCACCATGTGAGGGTGCAGATGAGGATGAATTTGACAGGTTTTATGAAGCATTGAGTGACATCGTGGTCAGGGTCAACAGCAAGGTTAGAATAGCGCTAATGGGCGATTTCAATACGAGAGTTGGGAATAGAACTGAAGGATACGAAGGGTAATTGGTAAATGTGGGGAAGATATGGAAGCTAATGGGAATGGGAAGCGTTTGCTGGACTTCTGTGCTAGTTTGGGTTTAGCAGTTACGAATACATTCTTCAAGCATAAGGCTATTCACCGCTACACATCGGAGGCTAGGGGTGCCAGATCAATAATAGACTATAATTATCTTAACCGACTTCGAATTCAGGAATTCCGTTAGGAATGTACGAGTTTTCCGGGGATTTTTCGATGGTACAGACCACTATCTGATCTGTAGTGAACTAAGTATCTCTAGGCCTAGGGTAGAGAAAGTGAAATCTGTCTGCAAATGAATCAAAATAGAAAAGCTCCAGGACGAGGAAATTAGACAGAAGTACATGGATATAATTAGTGAAAAGTTACAAACAGTGGACAGTAAGCAGGTTCAAGATATAGAAAGAGAATGGGTGGCATACAGGGATGCTGCAGTAGAAACAGCAAGGGAATGCCTAAGAACAACTGTGTGTAAAGATGGGAAAAGGCGAACATCTTGGTGGAATGATGAAGTGAGAGCAGCTAGTAAACGTAAAAAGAAGGCTTATGAGAAATGGCTCCAAACAAGGGCCGAGGCAGACAGGGATTTGTACGTAGATGAAAGAAACAGAGCGAAACAAATAGTTGTTGAATCCAAAAAAAAGTCGTGGGAAGATTTTTGTAATAACCTGGAAAGGCTAGGTCAAGCAGCAGGGAAACCTTTCTGGACAATAATAAAGAATCTTAGGAATGGAGGGGAAAAGGAAATGAACAGTGTTTTGAGCAATTCAAGTGAATTCATAATAGATCCCAAGGAATCACTGGAGAGGTGGAGGGAATACAGTATTTTGAACATCTTCTCAATGTAAAAGGAAATCATCCTGGTGGTGATGTGAACAGCCAAGCTCATGAGGAGAAGGAAAATGATGTTGGTGAAGTGTTGAGGAAGTGGAAAGGATGGTAAATAAACTCCATTGTCATAGAGCAGCAGGAATAGATGAAATTAGACCTGAAATGGTGAAGTATAGTGGAGTGTTGGTAAGGTACCTTCAGATTGGACAAAAGCAATAATTGCACCTATACTGAATAGGAAGGATTACAACAACTATCGAGGTATCTCATTGATTAGTATATCAGGCAAAGTATTCACTGGCATCTTGGGAGGGTGCAATCTGTCGTTGAGAGGAAGTTGGATGAAAACCAGTGTGGTTTCAGACCACAGAGAGGTTGCCAGGATCAGATTTTCAGTATGCGCCACGTAATTGAAAAATGCTACGAGAGGAATAGACAGCTGTGTTTATGTTTCGTAGATCTAGAGAAAGCATATGACAGCGTACCGAGGGAAAAGATGTTCGCTATACTGGGGGACTATGGAATTAAAGGTAGATTATTAAAATTAATCAAAGGCATTTATGTTGACAATTGGGCTTCGGTGAGAATTGATGGTAGAATGAGTTCTTGGTTCAAGGTACTTACAGGGGTTAGACAAGGCTGTAATCTTTCACCTTTGTTGTTCGTAATTAACATGGATCATCTGCTGAAAGGTATAAAATGGCAGGGAGGGATTCACTTAGGTGGAAATGTAGTAAGCAGCCTGGCCTATGCTGACGACATGGTCTTAATGGCAGATTGTGCCGAAAGCCTGCAGTCTAATATCTTGGAACATGAAAATAGGTGCAATGAGTATGGTATGAAAATTAGCCTCTCGAAGACTAAATTGATGTCAGTAGATAAGAAATTCAACAGAATTGAATGTCGGATTGGTGATACTAAGCTAGAACAGGTCGATAATTTCAAGTACCGGTATTTAGGTTGTGTGTTCTCCCAGGATGGTAATATAGTGAGATTGAATCAAGATGTCGTAAAGCTAATGCAGTGAGCTCCCAGTTGCGATCAACAGTATTCTGTAAGAAGGAAGTCAGCTCTCAGACGAAATTATCTTTACATCGGTCTGTTTTCAGACCAACTTTGCTTTACGGGAGCGAAAGCTGGGTGGACTCAGGATATCTTATTCATAAGTTAGAAGTGGGGGACACGGAAAGAGCCTCCCCGAAGAGTGTATGATTTACATTCGGGCGTTCCCTGGGCAACGGTGAGGTGTTAACACCGGCTGATCTTTCCAGTCCAGAAGTAACATCAACTATTATATAAAACATTCATAAGTCGGGAAAGGTTCTTTTCAGAACCGAAAATGACCATCATATCTATAAACATAGAAGGTATGTCAACTTGTAAACAACAGCTCTTACAAGAACTTTGCCAAACAACAAACTGTGATGTAATATGTGTACAAGAAACTCACAGGGATGTACACCAACCACGTCCTAGAATGCCAGGTATGAAATTGGCAGCAGAGAGACCGCATGGACGATATGGTAGTGCATTCGTCAAGCCAGATCTCCAGATTCTCTCCACATCAATTACAGAAGAAAATGATATAGAATTAATCGCAGTGGAATTGAGCAATTCGGTTATAGTTTCCATCTATAAACCTCCTAATGTAACATTCTCATTCATGCCACCTAACAATCTCGATGATTGGAAGGTATCTTTCTTCATTGGTGACTTCAACAGCCACAGCAGTATTTGGGGTTACGAACAAGACAACGAGAGTGGTGAGAATGTTTTAGAATGGGCTGAGGAACACCATCTGTCTCTTATCCATGATAGCAAGCTCCCTTCTTCTTTTAACAGTGGTAGATGGAAGCGGGGTTATAATCCAGACTTAATATTTGTGAGCGAAAAGATAGCACATCAGTGTGTTCAATCTGTATATGCTCCTATTCCGAATACACAGCATCGCCCAATAATATGTCAACTGGTAGCTGCCATTAGACCTCAAGAGGTCTACTTTAAAAGGAGATATAATTTTAAGAAAGCTAACTGGGAAAGATTCACCAACTTACTGGACGAGAAGATCAAACCACTCAATCCAATTCCAGAAGCATATGAACAGTTTAATAATATCATCAGGGAGTGTTCTAGAGCTACAATCCCTAGAGGATGTAGAACAAACTACATACAAGGTCTAACTCAAGAAACCTCTGCCCTCTTAACAGAGTATCCTAAACTCTTCGAAGAAAACCCTTTCAGCAATGACACCATCACAATGGGACAACAAGTAATCTCTTCTATTTCTGAAGTAAAACGGGCACAGTGGTTAAGGTTGATGGAAGAGATTGACATGGGTAGAAGTATTCAAAAAGCTTGGCGATTACTTAGACGACTCAGTGGTGATCCTAATAAAACTTCAACACATTCCAGTGTCACAGCAAACCAAATAGCACATCAACTTCTACGAAATGGACAACCATCAAATCCATGTCGGCTTCAGAATAAAGGAATTGAGAGAGATTATGAGCAGGAGACAGATACACTCACTAAACCTTTTACTTTATCTGAGCTGAACAGAGCAATAAATCAGTGTAAGAATGGTAAGGCTGCCGGCCTAGATGAAATATGTGTTGAGCAAATTAAACAATTTGGACCTGTTGCTAAACAATGGTTACTAGAACTGTACAACAATTGTATAAACACTTGCAAATTACCACGTGTGTGGAGGAAATCCAGAGTAATCGCAATTCTCAAACCAGGAAAAGACCCAAATGATCCAAAAAATTACAGACCTATCTCACTGTTGTGTCATCTGTACAAGATCTTAGAACGGATGATCCTGGAAAGACTTACTGTGATCATTGAACCACTTCTTATTCCAGAGCAAGCAGGATTCCGTAAAGGAAAAAGTTGTACTTCACAGGTCCTCCATCTGACACAGTATATCGAAGATGGATATGAAAATCATAAAATCACAGGGGTGGCTTTTATCGACTTATCTGCTGCATATGATATAGTTAATCATCGTATACTGTTGCGCAAATTATACAACATGACAAAAGATTACAAGATGACTCAAGTAATTTGCAATCTTCTCCAAAATCGTAGGTTCTTCGTTGAATTTCACGATCAGAAAAGTCGATGGAGGAAACAAAAGAATGGTCTGCCACAAGGCAGTGTTCTCGCCCCTATGCTCTTTAATATCTATACGAATGACCAACCTCTTCCAGTTGGCACCAGAAGCTTCATATATGCGGATGATCGAGCTATTGCTACTCAAGCAAACTGCTTTGAGGTTGTAGAAGAAAAGTTATCAGAGGCTCTTTCTGAACTATCCTACTACTACAGAGGAAATCAATTGAAACCTAACCCATCTAAAACTCAGGTATGTGCCTTCCATTTAAAGAACAGACAGGCGTCAAGGAAATTGCAGGTAGTATGGGAAGATACTCAACTAGATCACTGCCCAACACCTAAATATCTAGGTGTAACATTGGATCGTTCTCTCACCTACAAACAACACTGCATGAACATCAAGCAGAAAGTATCGGCTAGAAACAACATCCTTCGCAAGTTGTCTGGAACCAATTGGGGTACACATCCAAAGACGTTGAGAACTACAGCCCTGGCTCTGTGTTACTCTGCTGCAGAGTACGCTTGCCCTGTTTGGTACAGATCAAGTCATGCTAAACAAGTTGACATTTCTCTAAATGAAACATGTCGACTCATTACTGGCTGCTTGAGACCAACTCCACGAGATAGAATGTACTGTTTGGCTGGAATCGCCCCACCAGATATAAGAAGAGAAGTTGCATCCATGAATGAGAGAACTAATGCACTTGCCTCATGTGCACACCCATTGAATGGATATGAACCTGCCCACCGAAGACTAGTGTCTAGGAGGAGTTTCCTGAATACAACCGAATATTTAAACGAATCTGCTCAATCCACAAGGTTGAGATTATGGAGAACTAGAAATCCTCAACTTGCTGATTGGATGCTACCAATTGAACATCTCCCCCCAGGACACGAGGAACATTGGTCTACGTGGAAATCGTTGAACAGGCTTCGCACTGGGGTTGGTAGATCAAGAACCAATATGGTAAAGTGGGGCTTTCCTGGCACATTCAGGCAATGCGAATGTGGTGAAGACCAAACCACAGCCCATTTCATGAACTGTAGTAAGTGTCCTTTAAGTTGCACAATGGAGGACTTGATGGCTGCAACACCTAATGCCCGTGATTTGGCAAAATTCTGGGCAGACACCATTTGATATGTATGTCATTAAGTACCATTATGCTATGTAAAATGTATGCTTCTGATACGAATAAATAAATAAAGTTAGAAGTAACACACATGAAAGTAGCAAGATTGATTGCTGGTACAAACAGGTGAGAACAATGGCAGGAGGGTACCCGGAATGAGGAGATAAAGGCTAATTTAGGAATTAACTCGATGGATGAAGCTGTACGCATAAACCGGCTTAGATGGTGGGGTCATGTGAGGCGAATGGAGGAGGATAGATTACCTAGGAGAATGATGGACTCTGTTATGGAGGGTAAGAGAAGTAGAGGTATACCAAGACGACGATGGTTAGACTCAGTTTCTAACAATTTAAAGATAAGAGGTATAGAACTAAATGAGGCCACAACACTAGTTGCAAATCGAGGATTGTGGCGACGTTTAGTAAATTCACAGAGGCTTGCAAACTGAACGCTGAAAAGCATAGCGGTCTATAATGATAATGTATGTATGTATGTATGATTGTTATTATTATTATTATTATTATTATTATTATTATTATTATTATTATTATTATTATTATTATTATTATTATTATTATTATTTAATCCATTTACCTTCCAGAGTTTGTTTTTCCCCCAGACTCCGTGAAGGATCCGACCTCTACCGCCTCAAAGGCAATGTCCTGGAGCGTGAGACATTAGGTTTGGCATACAACTGCGAAGGAGGACGAGTAGGTACCACTCCCAGACGGCCTCACCTGCTATGCTAAACAGCGGTCTTGTGGGGGACGGAATATTGTAACGGATAGGCAAAGACAAGGGAAGGAAGCGGCCGTGGCCTTAAGTTAAGTACCATCCCGACATTTACCTGGAGAAGAAGTGGGGTAACCACGGAGAACCACTTCTAGGATAGCTGAGGTGGGAACTGAACCCGCTCTACTCAGTTGACCTCCCTTGGCTGAGTGAACCCCGTTCCAGTCCTCGTAGCACTTTTCAAATTTCGTGGCAGAGCCGGGAATCGAACCCGGGGCTCCGGGAGTGGCAGCTAATCACACTAACCATTACCCCACAGAGGCAAAATTATTATTATTATTATTATTATTATTATTATTATTATTATTATTATTATTATTATTATTATTATTATTATTACTATGTGCTCGTTTTGACTAAGGGCCAAGCCGTTTCAACTGTTCTCGTCTTCTTGTGTATTGTTTTACTTTTGCCCATACTCCCGCATATGCGTGCGGTGTTCCTTTCTCTCCTCAGCCCACGCATTACCTTTCTTTAGTTTCAGCTTTACTTGGAAACCGTAATGTGATTGAAGTTTCGCCTTAATTCATTCCTTCTCAAAGAAGATGTGTATATTTATGGGTCACGGCTAATTGGTATCTCCCGAATTCCTAGTCATAAAATCTTCCAAACTTTTATGAATATTATAGATAATATACAGTAGCGTGCAAATTAATCCGAACCAAGGTTCTTAGAATCCGAACTCAGGAGTTTCTAAGGCATATGGTAAAATATTGTGTTCCAACTAAATATTGTTCCCATTTTCTACCAAACTGATTGTCGGTGTATAGAAGCATTATGCCAATATTATTGAAGGTTTTTGGATGGTTTTTTAAACCATTCATGAGTTGAATGTCTCAGAGTGAGGTTCTGTACATTTTCAGTATAGTGCCGTGTTAATGTGCTGCAGTTTGGTAATGAATATGTCTATCAATCCACGGAAACGTTCAGAAAATGACATTAGTTGAGCATACCATTATGGCTACAGCAAATTCAATTTTGAAGTTATTCAGAGAAAGTGGGTCCCTTTTTATCGCTGAAGGAAGGAAACTGTGGTCGGAAGCACAAGACTATACTAGAAGAATGCCGTTAGGAAGAGTAAAATAAATCCGGTGCTTTCTGCAGTTGATCTAAACTAACAAGAGCAAGCCAGAGCTAAAGGGTAACCAATTTCGTTCAGATTTCGGTAGGTTGACCTACGTAAAAAATAAATAGCCATGTGTCTGAGGGTTTGTGCCATTGGCCCTTATTTTAAGGGGAAATGGCCCTTTGAATTTAACTGCCTGAATAACTGTTGACCGATCTTGTGGTCTGCGTCTGTGACTTCGACAAGGGTGTCTTTGGTTCGAGGTGCGTAAGCGCACCCGTTTTACTTCTTTTCTTCTCCCCCCCCCCCTTTTTTTTCTTTTGCAGTTTGCTATACGTCGCACCGACACAGACAGGTCTTATGGCGACGATGGGACAGGAAGGAACTAGGAGTGGGGAGGAAGCGGCCGTGGCCTTAATTGGGTACAGCCCCAGCATTTGCCTGGTGTGAAAATGGGAAACCACGGAAAACCTTCTTCAGAGCTGCCGACAGTGGGGTTCGAACCCACTATCTCCCGAATACTGGATACTGGCCGCAATTAAGCGACTGCAGCTAACGAGCTCGGTCTTCTCCCTTTTTTCTTTTTTCTTTTTTTCTTTTTTCTTTTATAGCTGATTTTGTATTTGTCCTTATGGACTTATTGTTAAGAAATGAAAATGAAAACGTACAACCTGTTTTTCAGTCATTGACCGGGTCAGGGATATAATGAATGAAGCATATATAGGCCATTAGTACGATGGTGTCGCCACTCCCAAAGTGATTTATTAATGACTGATATATGCTATGAAATGAGAATGGAGAGTGTTGCTGGAATGAAAGATGACAGGGAAAACCGGAGTATCCGGAGAAAACCTGTCCCGCTTCCACTTTGTCCAGCACAAATTTCACATGGAGTGACCGGGATTTGAACCACGGTATCCAGTGGAAGGGGACCAACGCACTGCCGTCTGAGACACGGAGGCTCTTATTGTTATGAAGTATGCGGATTAAATACAAATATGCAAACATACAAACAAACATGCTTACTGTTGCCCTAGGCAGACTTCTTGTAGTAGAAGGTAAACAGTTTTATCTCTCTCTCTCTCTCTCTCTCTCTCTCTCTCTCTCTCTCTCTTATCATTACTACAGCGAAGATTTGTCAAGCCACGAGAGTCACGGCAGTAAACGAATTTAGGCCTATGATAAAGCTTATATTTAGTCTGTGCATTTCCTTGCCTACATAGATAAAGAAAAGAATGATACAAATGAAATCTAAGCCGAATCGCGCCTCGATTTTGAGACACTCGTGGAAATTGAGATCACTGATCTGACATCGTGATTACATAGGTTTGAGTCCCGTTGGTTGGAGATATTTTCACCATTAGAATGTTGGCCGGCAGGGTTGGAGAGGGGATGTATATAATTTATAATCACTAGATTACGTACCAAAAGCCTGGCTTCGTTTCCAACCCTCTACGCAGTGTTCACGTCGAGTAAGGGCATATGACGCTGCTAATGGTGATTCGTCCGTCGGAGTATGCTATCTTCAGCAGGCTATTTGACAGAAGTAAGCTATGTGCCGGCACCTAGTTTCATCCTCTCCCTTCTTATATCACGTCATTCATTTCATCCCATTAACTCCTCTGATGAAGCTGACGTCGGGAAGAGCATACAGTCGTAAAAACTCGCTACGAGGATACATCTTACTTAATACCCGACGCCGTAGAGAAATGGAACAAGAATTGGGCACATATCTATAAACATCCACGATATGTGATGTCCTGGAGATGTACCCACAAGGGGCTAGGATCTTTAAGTGACGGTATCTTTTAACAAGCCTCCCAGAAGGCCAACCCCTCGTCCACGTCGTGGGAGGTGGGCAACGGCATGAAATAGGGGATTGCTTGTAGGGGTGATGTACAGTGGGGTCTGTGTGTGCCCCATGACCGATACGGTAGCTGTGAAGGCCCTACAGGAACCCTGAAAAGTGACGGCTAACGGGGCTCTGGGGAAGACCTCAACGGCAGCAACGGTGGAGAAGGAGTCCTTTGGTACGGCGAAGCTGGCGGATGTGGCAACCCTTCTTCTTGGGGAGAAATAAAGAAGAAACCACTGCCTTGTGGTGAAGAGGGATCTTTAAAGGCTAAGGGAGATAACCCCTACAGAAAAATCCTGCGGTCTAGAGCAGACAGGAGACAGCCCCTCCACTGGACTTAGGGTGCTGTGGGCTAATAACTCGCACACCTGAATTAAACTTATTACAGAAACCAGACGAAATTTATACGGGCCGGATTTTGCAGATAGAACAAGCTGGAGAAATTTCGTCGAATCCACATGTTCCACCTAGAATTTTTTTTTTTTTTTTTTTTTTTTTTTGCTAGGGGCTTTACGCCGCACCGACACAGATAGGTCTTATGGCGACGATGGGATAGGAAAGGCCTAGGAGTTGGAAGGAAGCGGCCGTGGCCTTAATTAAGGTACAGCCCCAGCATTTGCCTGGTGTGAAAATGGGAAACCACGGAAAACCATTTTTAGGGCTGCCGATAGTGGGATTCGAACCTACTATCTCCCGGATGCAAGCTCACAGCCGCGCGCCTCTACGCGCACGGCCAACTCGCCCGGTCCCCCTAGAATTAAAGGAAATAAGTCACTCATCTTTTAACAAGAACTTGCTCCATATCACACACATCCAAAACCATGAACAGTTTATTTGATGACATAACAGCCAAGTTTCCAAATGCTCTCGATATCAATCCGATCGGTTGACAGGTCGTTTGTAAGAAGAGAATGGCGAAACTGACCAATCAACAAAAGCAAACATGCTGCGTGTTCCCTTACAAATTTGTGGTTTCCCAATAAACTGTCTTCTTCTTTCATCACTTTTATCATACTCTGGTGGGGTCGCAGGTGCTGTATGTGTCGTACATGTGGACTTAGCCACGTAATCCGTCTATAGTTGCTTGGATTTGATATCTCACCCCGTCTCTTATGTATAGGGCAAATGACTCCTCCTGTTATGATTTTATTACTCTCGGCCAGTCAGCTACTCACCACGTTCGATGATTTCTAGCCCATTGAAGACGCACAGCTGTATGCACCTGTGTGAGCAATGGCCTCTTGTTTGGTATCCAACTCCAAATGTTCATTGTATGCAGTTCCTGTCGCAATGTTTTCTCGCCAATAGGTTAGGATGGACCTTCATTCACTGACTGCAACAATTCTTGTCGGGTTTGGAAGCGATTTTGATTCACAAGCCGCGAATCGCGTCTCCAGTCTCTCTCAGTCAGGTTCTGTTTCCGATCACAATTCTGACGTGTTTCTTGGCCTCGTGTATTGCACCACTGCTTGTAGACACGTTGAACAGTCTGCTACGAAACACCAGCAAATCCAGCAACTTCACGCACAGTAGTGGCGCTAAGAAGCTCGCCCCCCTACCCCCACCCCGACAATGATTAAAAATGGGCCCCTCGTTAAATATAAGGAAAGTTACAAGTTTATTTCGTCGTACAAGATTGTATATTATTACAATGAACAACAACGACGATGATAATAATGTTACACAATTTAGTTTTCAAATCAGAAGGAATTAAAGTAATACACTTATATGGTACGCGCACGCACACACACACACACACACACACACACACACACACACAAGAAATGCACCTACCAATTATAGTAATCAAAACACGCTGACCGTCACAATATTACGACATAATCTCGTTCTTACGACCAAATAATTTACTACTATTTACAATTCAACCGTCATTCATAGGCCTACTTACCTACGCTGACTGCCGAGAGTTATAAACTGGCTCGAGACCATGGGCGCCCTTGTGAGGGGGCTGGGGGGGGGGGCTAGACCTGAGGGTATGTAGTATTTTTAAAATTTTGGAAGATGAATGGCGACTTGTACTCCACAGTAGAATAACACCCATGATATCCTCTTCCTGTTGGTGGGGGCGGTACTACAACTCTACGTAATACCGACATTTAAATAATTTTTATTGAAAGAAAAACATCTGACTACATTAGATTTTTGCCTTTCCCATAGAGCGGCCGCGGCCCCCTCTTGCGCCCCGGCATGGGTGCCCTTGCTCGAGACTTTCGTATTTAAAGTTTAGATAAGGAGGATGTCTTTGAAATCGCATCTTCGTTGACTACTGGGTTCTCAGAACTGACTAATTACTTCAAAATCCTTGTTGATTGTTGTGAGTGGCAGTAAGGGATGCTTATTATTGGAACAGGTTGGGAAACTCACATTCTTTCAGAAATAACTACCGTACTCCTACTGCCGAAAGAAGCTCTACACTATGACGACCTAAGTTTGGAATAACCCTCAGTAATAAAAATAATACTGTGTTGTGTCCTGTAGCTTTATCAATATATAAAATCACTCTTCAGCTACTGAATTACGAAACAGTCATGGTCCCCTCACAAGCCGTGGGCACCCCGCTCCGCGGGGTCTTCGGGGTCCTTATCGCCGCCACTGTATGTACCGTATGGCCCTGGGCACGGTCAAGCACGATTGCCCCTTTTTGCCACTGTGTCAAATCCTTACATCTAGTCATGTTAAAGTATACTGTACGTTTGAAACATCGTTAGGTCTGTTGCATAAAAATAAGTGTTTGCTTTTACTTGCTGTAATTTAAGTACTTCGTTGAATAAAATCTTGGTTTTACTTATTGAGGTGAGTAAACACTTCAAGACTTGAGTATTACCTTAAAAGCGTAAGGAGTGTCTTAAATTATTTTCCAGTACTCTCTTATGAGAAAGCTCCCTAAACCCACCAGGCAATCCCATATCTCCTTTCGGCACTGGTTATCCTGTCGCGGTCATACCAAGACATCCCCGGCACTAGACCACTGCCGCTCAAGAACCACTGTCACCCCCGGTTCATGACCGCCTTCAAGGCTTTCAAGGTAGGAAATGGAGAAGATAATAAAAGAAAAAAGAAATTTTGACTTCCATCGTTCTCAATTGAGGTTTGGGCTTCACCGATAGCCTTGGTAGCCTTCACTGCTACCAATCGTTTTTTCAGGCGATACAGCTTGTTCGCATGTTCTGTAGTTACCAGGTTACCATTTACTTTAAAATTCCTGCTCACGTGTTGTGAACTTACTGAACCCGACAGGGGCATGATCCAAGGACCTTGGGTTGATATCGATCTCCGTAATTACGCACGCAATGCTATTAAAGGGAAAGAACGCTGAAAATGATTAATATTCATATTATTAATAGAGATCATACCATTGAGATAGATAAATTGTGTATTTTAAAATCATTCTACGAGATTTCTTTGTCTGCGACTTATTGCGCAGTATTATCCTTTGTGTAGCGGGGGCCCCGCTGATGAAGCCAAGCTAACTTAGACCCGGGAGGGGTTATGAATGGGGATTCCCTGTGACATCACTCGAGAGAAGACATCCCTCCTCAAGGCTCACAGAATGAGGGAAAACTAATTTTTTCGAAACGGAATATAGGAGCCATCTTGGAATCGGACTGGCCAACTTAATTACCTACGATCCAGAAAATTAATAAAACTCATATTAGGGGGTCGTCTCCCGATTTAAAAGGGATAAATGTTACTGGGACATTTATTTAGAGTGTTTAATGTCTTCTTCCGTGATAACTTTCAGCCGAAGAAAGAATACTGTGTTGTTTCTGCGTGGAAAAGTACTGGGGCCATCTGGTTAGTCTCATGACACGTCCTCGACGGAGGGACTTCACCCCGTGTGGTAGGGGAAGCAGAACATATTTTAATTAATTTAAAGAGATTCGCCGAAGGATAATTGAGTGGTTATGTCTCAATCGCACCAACTAGATACTGGTCACCGACTACCCGTACTATTATACCTCGAGTACGCCGGGAATAGGCGCTACGCAAATTTGTGGAAGGGGTATCGCCCCCTAGTAAAAACTACTGCAGGAAGGGACAAGAGTCAGTCGGGACTCGTGGCTTACAGACGGCGAAGCTATGTGCAGTCGAGCTTCCAGCGATCTTTTGTTTGAGTGAATTTAAATTTAATTTACAAGTGAAATCGTGTACTGTGCGTAAATACTGCAGAGATTGGATAGACGCGATGCTAGTGTCTAAACTTTAAAGATCAGGGACGTGTCGCGAACATTTAATATAATTTGTAATAATATTATTATTATTATTACGGCGCTACTGTGTCGAGTAGTAACAAAGGTACGCGGAATCCGATACTGAACCGCGGATTGCGGAGTGAGGTCCGACATCGTGGCTGGACGTTCACACTGAATGTAACTAAACAAATCTTGGAATAAATAGTGACGTATTGTGTGCCTCAGGAATACTGCCAGCGGTTTCGTCAACCTAGAACAATGGACTCCCGGTTGGAAAGAAGAATGGTGCCTCCAGTAACTGCTTTGGTGCCTATGGGTCAGCACTAAACCAGCAATGGACTTCCTGAGCTGACAACGGGTCATCAAGTGATGGAGATGAGTATTAATCATATTTAATATGACGTGATCAGATTGGGCGGGGAACAGTTATCATTACCTGACGCTATAATGTTAGAGATTGTAACTTCAGTAATGTAGATGTGCTACCATGATACACGTAGCTTCTATTTACTTTATTTAATTAGTAACACGTCTGAGCAATCAATTGTAAATAAAGGTGTAATACGATAAGTTTGCATGCAGTAGTAGATTGACTTAATCATTTTATTTGGGGAAACTTGTGATTATTGATGCGTCAGGAAACCAATTTTTAGTAATTCAGAGTAATTCAAGTTAGGCTGTAGTTAGTCCAGCGTTGATAATGCATGGCTGGTAAGTAGTGTAATTTTATTCCGTGAGCACCCAGAACTACGAGATATGACTTCGGAACTGACACCACAGGCCTCCACTGACATATATTTAGATAGGAATTGTACAATTTTAATTGGCAAGCTTATCACAATTTAAGTGCAAATTGAGGAATATTTAATTCATAATTGTATTACCGTGTGACGATTTTATCAGAAATCACAATTTAGATATGGATTAATTACACCGTTATTACGAGGAAGTTAATTATGATCACGCAGTATGGTCTAATTTCCAGGTAAGTCGTGTAGGGAGATAGTGTAATGATGAACCCAATAATAATAATAATAATAATAATAATAATAATAATAATAATAATAATAATAATAATAATAATAAATTGTAATTATGGTAATCATGCAAGTATTGGTATCATAGAAACCGGTGTCGTGTCGCGGGATCATGATATTGTAAACGAATGTGTGTGTTGAATTGAAGTGAAGTATTGAGAGCCGATGTAATTTGCTTAATGAACAATGAAGCTCAGTTTATTAGTGAACGATCCCCGAGATGGGGTGTTTTGTTAAGAAAGGGCGTTATGCCTCTGAAGGCCGAGGCCATTGACCACCCGCCGTGCAGGGGTTGGGGCAGTTGACCTAGTGAGGAGAAGTGTTGGTTTTTTTTGTATGCTCGTCCGCTCGTAGAAGGGGGAGCCTTGTGTTAAAGAGAACGAGGCCCGGAAGAGTCGCCTAATAATGGAAATATTCAACACGCCAGAATGATGTAGTCGCTAATAAATGACACGGCGATTGTTACCAGTACTTGTTAATTTACTGTCATTACTCATTTGAGGATAATGTAGCTTAGGGTTTTCAGAGTCCCACTTCCATCCAAAGGGGTGTCAGTTCAGTTCCCGACAGCGGCATTGGTACCCCAATGCTCAACCGAAGGCTGGATGTCTCACGTGTTTAATGTATATAATTTGTGTTCTCTAAGTGTTTATGTATCTTGTTGTGATTATAATTGAGTTGCCGATGGTGCTGACCATCGGGGTGGTGAATTGTATACAAGTAAGGGTCGGTTCAAACCCGGGCGTTTGTTCCACATTTTTATGAGTTCCTTCTTGGTACTTTATTGGGGAATAGTTGTGTGTTTAGCATAGGGATTGCTCAGACTCGTTGCATGCATGTTAATCCTATTGGTCAATGATATCACATAGCCTCAGTGTCTATGATAAGTGTTTTTCCGTTCGAATCTCGTCATAATGGATCGCTCTGCGATAGATAATACTCGGATCCATCACATACGACTAAAAGTCGATAACAAACCACAACAATTGATAATAATCCATGTAGTTCATTTGTATATAAATACGTCATTACCATCATCATCATTAAGGCCTAATAAACCACTTGTATTAATCTAAACTTTAACCCGAATGTGTTCTCATTGTAATTAGGTATGATCCGTCTCCTACCCTGTATGCCTTTAAGCTAAGTCTAGTTAAGCGCCTATTTTGTTTTATTCCAACCCGTTAACGCCCTGTAGATATCATGCCGGTGCCAGTTAGGTAGGGGCGGGTGCATTACATTTCTTTAAATATGGCCAGGGTCAAAACTGAAAAAAAATAGGACTACTGGGATCTCAATGGGTGCTGAAGTTGATGTACAAAGTCTCCTTCCTTTCCAAACAAGGAGTGAAACATTGCCACATTCACTAGACAATTGTCTGTCACAGTTCGGACGACTTGGAGTACACAATCTTTAACTGCCTGTAAGGTCTCGCGTGTTAATTTGGCTAGTTTATCTCCTGTCAGGCTGTGTGTAAAATAATGACACAGGAATCCTGTAATGTGTGGAAACATATTTGATCCGTCGCTTTTCCAAGCATTCTCTCCTGCGGAAAATGGAACACACGGCCAACAATACAGTTTTTTTCATTTATGCATAACCAGATAACCTATGCAGATCTCTCTAGCACGAGTCATGAAAATATCGTACTGTTCTTTTCGATCTCTTGACTAAATTCTTAAGAGCAGGCGTGGGTCTAACTTTTTGAATTACGTTTTTCTTTATCTTCAAAGTTTCCTCAGAAAATTGGTGTGTTCATTAAACTTTCTATTATATATGAGCATTCTGGGACCACGAACACACTTATTTTCGAGATGGAAGTGACAGCACTCATGTTAACGTTTAATAAGTTGTGCAGTACTATATGATACCTTTACCCAAGACAAATTAAATATAAGTTCACACTTTAACAAGAAAAGTCACGTCGTGTTATATCGAAAATAATAATTAACACAAATTATAACTGTACACTTTTGAGTGCGGCGGAAAGAACGGACAGAACTGATCAGTACCAACGTCTTAAGTACCGTATTCGTTACCACTTTGCATTGTGGTAACATGACGAGAGAACGTACGAGGGTACATCTCAGTGTCGGAGGGAGAAGGGCTTTGCTTGGCGCAGGTGCAGTAATACTCGCCTAGCTGGTAGAAGAGATTCGACGCGTATCCACTGCCTAGAGTTGGTAACAGTCTCTCTCTCTCTCTCAGCTTTGACGGTGGCTCTCTACCGCAATAGAGTTCTCGCGACACATCCCGGCGAAGAAACAAATATATTAAATATTAATATTAAAGAGTACCGGTACTAGATTTTCATATTTTCAAACAGTTAGCAGTGGTAACAGTGGATACTAGCACGCTGCTGGGATGAAGGGCATTTTCAGTCACTCTGTGGCTAAACAATCTGCAGTATGTAAATTGTATTGGTGATGGCGACACAAAATGTTTTAAGGCTGTATCTGACCATCAACCATATGGACATGATGTGGTTATCACAAAACTAGAATATGTTGGTCATGTACAGAAGAGAATGGGCACTCGCCTCAAAAAAATTAAAGCAGGATTAGAAGGGGAAAGTTTTGAACGATGGGAAACCCCTTTCAGAGAGGAATCGTCTGGCAGATGCTAAAGTACTGGTACCCTAAATACCTTGACTGTTTATTATGGGAATGCTAACAGCGAAAACTGCAATTCTGTAAATAAGATGAGGAAGGTTATTCGGGCTGTATCGTATCACAAAGCATCCTCAGATGATAACCAAACCATTATTTCTGCCTAAAGGTACCTAATTCTTGGTGCTCTTTCCAAAATGCCATAGTGGAAGGGCAAGTTCAGGCTTACAAAAACAAAAATACCCCTTTCTATAATGGAGGTTGTCAAACATGTGTTTAAAGATTTAGTTAAAATAGAACTCCTGAAGATATGTGTAGGAGACCACACCCAGAACAACAATGAAACCTTAAACTCCAAAATTTGGAGAATTTGCCCAAAAACGGCTTTGCAGGGCATAAAGTGGTAGGTATAGCAGTAAATGATGCTGTTATGACCATCAATGATGGTATGCAGAGTAGACTGAAAGTTCTTGAAGAGCTACACCTTGTTCCTGGAGAGTACTGCCTCCAGGCTTTCAGCCATATCAATAAGCCTTAAAAGAGCTCAACAATCCACAAAGGAGGCAAGGAAAGTAAAGAGAAGACTAAGGATGCAAGAAGCATCCCAGAGAAACTCACAAGAGGGAATCATGTATGCATCAGGGATGTTCTAGATTTCATTCATTTCAGTTGAAAGTTTAATGCTCATTTACTGCAACTTGCATTTTTCAAGACGGTTTCCCTTGTAACATGAACAGTTTTCAAGATATGAGCATGAATGTTTGTACTTTACATCACTTTCTAATTTTCTAAAAAGTGAATTAATTTTGTAGTAATATCATGGACAGATCTTTTTTTAAATACTGTACCGTATTTCAAGGAAAAAATCCCTAAAAATGAATGACCGGAAGTATTGTTTAAAAAATATTACTTAACAGTACAATGTTTCAGAGGACTTAATTCATTTTGTTCCGCAATTATTTGGGAGTATATAGAATTTTTAAAAAATATTAGAATCAGTCGAAAATTGTGGAAGATATGAGCGAAACGGTACTCTTGTGTGAAAAAAAAAATAGAAACATTTGTAATGTCCAAAAACATCCTTAACAATTTTAATTATCTGAATATTGATAATTATTTAGGATTACAAGGACTTTGTATTCATGCATGCAAAAGTTTAGCCTAGAAGGCCCTGTGGAAGCTGTGAAAATTGAAATTGAATATTACCTATTTTAGATAGGTTTGAGCTGAATGTACCCTAAAATTAAATTACTATCTCAGCATTATCCTAGAGTAGGTCCTAAGTGTGGATATGGTAACTTCTTGTTTTAAGCTAAGGAGCCGGGCTCATATCTTGCTATCACAGAACAAGAAATACTGTGTATGCACGTACAGAAAATATAAACAGTAGTTGCTCAATCCCATCGTCCCCATTCTTATGTTTATGTGCAGTGACGGCTATTAGGGGTGGGGTAAAAGCAGGAATTATAAACAAATATACATACCTTGTTGTCTTATCACCTAATTATTTCCACCGCCAGGATTACTTGATTCAAGAACTGGAAAAAAATCCAAAGAAAAGCAGCTCGATTTGTTCTGGGTGATTTCCGACAAAAGAGTTGCAGCGTTTGGGCTGGGAAGACTTGGGAGAAAGAAGACAGGACGAGCTGCTCGTCTAAGTGGTATGCTCGAGCTGTCAGTGGAGAGATGGCGAGGAATGACATTAGTAGATGAATAAGTTTGTGTAGTATCTTTAAAAGTAAGAAAGATCACAATATGAAGATAAAGTTGGAATTCAAGAGGACAAAGTGGGGCAAATATTCGTTCATAGGAAGGGGAGTTAGGATTCTTTGCAATAATTTAAGAAAAGGCTAGGAAAACAAACAGATAGGGAATTCTGCCCTAAATGCAGATCAGTAGTGAGTGATTGATTTTATTTCTTTAATTAATTATTTAAAGTTCCTTAGCGGAAATATGCACGCGTCGCGGCTAACCGATTCGTATAGCACAACAGGAAGTAGTCACAGTCTAATAAAATATAGTGGAGACTCGCGCAGCAGCGTGTAGCATGTGCTGTAAGGAAGGGTATATTTTTTAAATACATGCGTAAATGTTTCTTTGGTGAAAGTTTTATTGTATAGTATTGAATCAAAATCTTTAAAAAATCATAATAATTACCGCAGTTAAGCTGGTAACTTGTCAATCTTTACTTTTCTGTAGAAATACGCTCAGAGAGCATTAAAAAATTACCATGTTGTAGCTATTTTTTTCAAATTTGTAGTCTAACTCCCACCCCTATATCCTCCAGACACCCGTTTTTTTGTCTACATATTTTTGTACCCTCCCGCTTCTACTTCCCAATTGCCGCTACTGTTTACGTGCAATAGGGTGCCTAACTTGCCAAAGATGATCCCGGCAATGTAGGTTGTCTGCTAAAGTCATAGTTACACGATGTGGAAAAATCGTAACATTATCTTCGTCATAGAAGATGCAAACACACTGTCTCCGGGTGATTCAAATTAACCATCTGCGATTAAAATACAATATTAGGGACCGATGACCTACATGTTAGGCCCATTTAAACAACAAGTATCATCATCATCATCATCAAAATACAACACGCCGGCCTTTAGTTCAATGGACTCCGGGTTCGATTCCCAACCGGCTCGGAGATTTCAACTGCGAATGGTAACTCCTGTAGCTCAGCTACTTCTTTTCATCCACTACACCACAGAAACATGCAGTAGCCCTAGTGAATACGACCCTCCATATACGGTTGGTGTCAAGATGGGCATCCAACCGTAAAACTGGATCAGATTCTCAACCCGTACCGATCGCAATAAATTGGGGAAATGGCCAACAAGAAGAAATAGGGGAAGACTTGAGTGGAACTGTGCGTATGAATTGACTTACTGACAAGGCCAAGTGATTTGATTACATTGGTCAAGGTCAGCTAGAAGACGAATAGGCTCGATCGTAGCTAGAGAAGTAAACTGAGGCATAAGATATGATTAAACAAATTATTCAAATTATTTCAAGGTTGAAAGACACTGGGAAAGTTTCAAATGAAGAACCGTCGTGGTGTTTATTTAGTTCACAAACCTTTTGGACTCATTTTTGAAATGCTAGTAGTCTGTATTGAAAATTCCCTAAAAGAAAGGATACAAGGAAGATGTCTGATATCATCCGAACATAATAATAACAATAATAATAATAATAATAATAATAATAATAATAATAATAATAATAATAATAATAATAATAATAATAATAATAATAATAATAATAATAATAATAATAATTTTTACAGCTGGCTTTTTTCTATTTTACAATTTGCTTTACGTTGCACCGACACAGATAGGTCTTGTGGTGACGATGGGACAGGAAAGGGCTAGGAGTGGGTAGGAAGCAGCCGTGGCCTTAATTAAGGTACAGCACCAGCATTTTCTTGGTGTGAAAATGGGAAACCACGGAAAACCATCTTTAGGGCTGCTGACAGTAGGGCTCGAACCCACTATCTCTCGAATACTGGATACTGCCCGCACTACAGCTATTACAACTATCGAGCTCGGTTACAATGGCTTTACGTCGCACCGACACAGATAGGTCTTATGGCGACGGTGGTACGGGAAAGGGCCAGGAGTGGGAAGGAAGCGGCGGTGGCCTTAATTAAGGTACAGACCCAGCATTTAGCTGGTATGAAAATGGGAAACTACGAATAATATTAACATATATGTATATTATGTCCAATCTAGGGGCTGCCTGGCGGAGGCGGTAAAGGCGTGCTCGGTTCGCCCGGAAGGACGTGGGTTCGAATCCCCGTCAGGAAGTCGTAAAACTTAAGAAACGAGATTTCCACTTCCGGAGGTGCATATGGCCCTGAGGTTCACTCAGCCTACACCAAAAATGAGTACCAGGTTAATTCCCGGGGGCAAAGGCGGCCGGGCGTAGAGCTAACCACTCTACCCTATCACGTGCCGAGGTTAACAATGGTGGAAGCCTTTACCTTCCACTCCTCCAAGAGCCTTCATGGCCTGTATTCAGGTGACTTTGCTTTGCTTTGCTTTGCTTTGCTTTGCTTTTACGTCCAATCTAAGCGCTGCCGGTCTTACTTTTGTCGACCGAACTCGATAGTTGCAGTCGCTTAAGTGCGGCCAGTATCCAGTAATCGGGAGATAGTGGGCCGCTTCCTTCCAATAACTAGGTCTTTCCTATCCGACCGGCGCCATGAGACCTATCTGTGTCGTGCGACGTAAAGCAAAAAAAAAAAAAAAAAAAACCTTTTGTCGAGCAGGAATTCTTTAACGTTCCAGAATGTCACACTTAAACATGGTTATTAGATAACACGGACTCAGCCAGGATCGAACCCGATAAGTTGGGAATAGAAAGGCAACGACGATGTCAAAATGATCTGTATAGGCCTAACGAACGATACCGGTACGGTACCAAATAGGCAAAATTGGGTACGTCATTAATTACTGGTATGTCACTACATTATGAGACAGGATAAGCTATTTTTAAATATCCTAGAGAGGGATGCTATTCAACTACAAAATTTGACTGGAATTTCTGCCCAGCATTCAGTTCCCGTACGCGGTAACCATTTCAGTTCCAGTTGGCTCTAGTGTTGATGCATGTACGTTGGTAGCATTGATTAGTTCACGAGCCGGACAACGTTGGAAAGTGCTGGGAACACGGGGAGTGATGAGAATGATAAGGTAGAAAGTAATTGTAGTTACAGACTGAAGTTCAAGCATTTAACATCGCACGGTCGCTTAGTGTGTAAAATGTGGTGGATATGGAGTAGTAATAAGATACCCCGTCATCTTCCGGTGTCAGAAGGTAAGTTGCCATAACGACCACTGTTTCCTGACGATCTAATGATGAGAGAGCGTATTTTAAATAGGCCTACATCATATCGCACTCCGACTGTAGTTGATAATGATATGAATGACATTTCTTTGGTAGGAGTAGTGAAACAAATGTAGTTACAGGCTGTTATTGCGAGGAGCGGTGCGATACTCGTACGACGAAACGGGTATTACGTCGGTTGATAAATCAATTGATTGAACTTTGTAGTTCATCAAGCTGAGCGCTGGTCTGATAGGAACGCAGATGCTGCGCTTGAGGTCAGCGGTTCGAATCGTCAGTAGAGCAAGTCGGGTTGGTCATACTGTTTGGGGGATTTTTCTCGTATATTCTCGTATATTCGATAATGTTTGGATAATGCAAATACAGGAGAGACAGATAATGTTAAAAGGCTACCCATACAGAAAACCTATTATTCTTAGCCCTTCGTATTTAGTACCGTACCAAGGATGCAACTTAGACCAGAGCCGTCAGATTCTTGCTTACCGTAGTTGCGAAAAATGAAATACTGCACTCTAGCAATTAACTAATGTTTCAGCTTTCTTTCGTTCATTTTAATGACGGGACTGAAATCCCTTTGGAAATATTACGTTAGTTCAAACTTGTGTTGGTTCTAGAAAGAGCTCAGTGGCTTAGTTGCTGATTTTTCACCTGGATGTGGAAAACTGCATGATAGAATTTTCATGAGAAAAGCTAAATGGTGCCCGTAGATTTTCATCTCAGTAGGGACAAAACACTTTTCAGTAACTATGGCTTACAATTTTTAAGGATATTATTCTATGCCCATCCTCTCCCTCCTTAAGGTTTTTCAATGCATTTTTAATACATGACAGTGACTGACATCAAATACAGTACAGTATTTGCTGACATATAAGCAAACCAAATAATATACGGTAATATGTAGTGAAGTTCTATGCACCATAGGTAGTTTAAATGCATATGTAGAATTTCCATAATAAATGACAAATTTCTTAGCATTGCTGTACCGGTAAGTTATAACTTGTTAGAATTATAAGGAAATCCTTTCTTGTAAAGAAAATGTAGTATGAAATTATCATCTTTGGCGTCAAACTTAAGGGCTTAAAATAACATGGGATTATGGAGGGAAAAAAAAGTGTTAGTTTTTGTACTCACATCATGTCTGAATTCTGTTTTCTCGATAAACTGACATCATACCATAAACTGCTGAGGCAATTTGTCATGGCTGTTCTTGTATTTCCACACATCTTGGAGTGCTACAACAAAATTAACATAATATATTTTAAAATTACTTTATTATGATCAATTTTTTTGAAGGACTTAAAATTAAAATTTGAAAACAATTATAAGAAAAACAAGTTTAGATAATTAGATGGAAGTTACTGAATCAAATATCAATTAAGTTAAGAAATTGAATAGGCATAACAATTTCTCACTAAACCCTCCAGTATTAAACTTAAAAATGTAAGAAAATAATTGAATACCTGCATGATATTTCCACTGAACATGTAGTTGGTGATTTGTCTGTCGGAGGAGACATTAAGCCTTGAGCAGATCCCTTGGTGCTATTTGACAGGAGTAGGCTATGTGCTGGCACCGGATTTCACCCTCTCCCTACTGTCATATATCACGTCATTCATTTCATCTCATGAACTCCTCCGATGAGGTTGATATCAGGAAGGGCATCCGATCATAAAAATCTGCCACGACAGATTCATCTCACCTCATACCCGACCCCGTCGAGAAACGGGACAAGGGTTGGACAAACATGTAGTTGTTGGCAAGCTGAGGGCTGCCTTCAGGATTGAAGCTACAACTGGCAGAAATATGGTATTATCCAGAAGGTCAATTAGTTCTAATTTGGAATATTCACCTTTAATTACTTCATGTTTTCACACACTAAACCATGTGCATGCTTCATCTAGCAAATTTACAGTTTATATGTTCTATTATCTTATCCATATATGTGACATTTAGAGATATCTTTACGTGGGAGTGCAAATAAAAAATCGCAAAAGCTCCCCTGTTTTCTTCTGAAAATCATTCCTGTTAGTGCTGAATTAGGGAATTCAAATGCAGGATAGAAAGAGAATTTCTGAACTATTAAATGCCAGAAAACAATAGGCGATTTGATTGATGGATTTGCCGTTTACCAGCTCACAGTTGTCACTTTCAGCACTGTGAATTCATTGACATCATCGTTGACCAACTCCATTTGGCCAGGTATGATACCAGTATATGAGACCCCTCCATCTTTGGTGTCTTTCCATGAATCACTCTTCTCTCATAACCTTCTCCTAATCTTGTCCTCTCTCCTCAATATGTTTCTTAAATAGATCGGTCCATTTTTTTCTGGGCTGCCCACTGGTCTTTTTCATTTTACTTTCCTCTCGTATTTTCTTCTTGCAATCCTGCTGACACTTATCCTTTTTACATGGCCAAACCACTTCAGTATTGCCTTCTGGATCTTTTGTTGTTGCGAGTCTCCTGTTCACACTTTCTTTCAGAGTTTTTGTCCCTGATCTTGTTCTTCCTGGTCTTCTAGATCATGGTGTATAGGAACTTGTAGCTTGGAGTTTTGAGTGTCTTGCTTCATTAACGTGGTAGTTTCCAGGCTATATGGGAGGATGGGGGTTTAATAGGATTTATATAGTGTCATCTTAGGTTTCAGCAGTAGGCCTACTTATTTATCCCACAGCAGTTGTCTTACTTGGTGGTAAAATTGTGTTGTGTTGCTAATTTGATTGTCTATCTCATATTTTGTGAGGGTTGTCTTTTGAAACTATACTCTCAAAGTAATTAAACTTTGGAACATTGTCCAGTTTGGTGTCTTTTAGTAGCATTTGTAGTTTGTCATCTCCCCTCTGTGTCTTCATAACCCCGTCTTACCCTAGCTGATATTTAAATCATGTCTCTCAAACTCTCATCTCTATCTCTTCAGCCTTTCTTCCACATCCTTTTTGGTTTCACCTCAGATCAACACTGTCTGCAAAGAAGCATTAAGTCCTGCTGTTCCCTCCTTTTCCCTTTGTTTCAGACTATTTGAACAACCCACTTGCACACAAATTTTGGTTTTTCCATACAGCATCTTCACTTTTGCAATAAAGCTGTTGCGAACCTTCAACTCTTATAGGTATTCCTAGATACACTTCCTTGGTATGCTATCTTAAACCTTTTCAATGTCTAGGAATAGTACAAATAATGGTTTCCCTTTTTCCCAGTGCTTTTTCATTAACATCCTGACCGTAAAGATAAGGTCTGTATTCTGGGCTTGAAACCATATAATTGTTCCTCTTTCAATAAAGGTTCTGCAATTCCTTTTAATCTAATCTCTCTGATTTCTTCCAGAAGTTTTAGGCCACAAGAGAGCAGCATAATGCCACAGTAGTTGGTACTTTCCATCTACTCCCTTTCTTGCATTATTATTTCAAATTCATTCTGCATTTTATCTTTCACACATCAACATTATCACAGTTTCCTGGATATATTTCAGAATTCCCAAAAGATTAATGCTTACTGATTGCAGGGATATTGATGTTGGGTTCTAATTTGGTTGAATATTTAGCTCTGATTTTTAACATAACATGAAGAAGTTAGTGCACAGTAAAGTTATCAGGCTTCCTGTCTAGTTTCATTACTTCCTTCTTTATGTAAAATTGAAAGTGTTTAAGCAATTTCTAAAAAGTGCTCATTAAATTTCATTACAGACTTGTGTTTTTCAGACAAGCAGTGGCATATACTGAGGGCTACCAAGGCTATCGGTGAAGCCCAAACCTCAAATGATAATGGTAGAAGTCTAAAGCACATTATAATATAAGCATCTGACACATTGTTCCATTTAAAAAGCTTGAAAGCAATGAGAAAAAGCATTGCATGTATTTCTGAGAGCGAGGCATCAGAGACTGATCTTCCAGCCCAGGCTTTGCATCCATCTCCCCTCGACCCATCTCATGCGGCTTGCTGCTGTATGTCTGATACGTGTGGAGACCAGGGGGATAGGTGTTCTAGGATTCGCTCTATCAGATCACCACTGCTAACTAAACCATGCGTTCCTCATTGTATATACTTCTTCACCACATACTTCTGACTTACCGGTAATTATATAGATAAGAGTGCTGGTATTTCACTCCCTTTTACTTCTATATCCTTGTAGGAAAACACTGCAGGGCTGCTGTTATAGGAGTAATATAGTTTTCTTTTTATAGGTAGATCTGCTAAATTGAAATACAATCTTTCAGGTTTAGTGTTCTCTTTCGTTGGTTGGAATCAAACCTGTGATCGTGCGTTGGACACCACCACTGATCTCCCGAGGAAGCTAATAAACTAGTGAAGAATGGGTACGACCACTGTAAAATTCAAAATTTTTATTTAATAATAATAATAATAATAATAATAATAATAATAATAATACTGGTTCATGGTGTGGGCTATTGTAGCCACGTCCGAGTTCGTGAACCATGGGCAACAGCTGAGTGGCCTAGTAAGTGGTCCTGAGAGTCGGGATACCAGTTGCTACAGAATGGGAGTGGGCATCTCGGAATATTCTGAGTCATGGCCCTCCTTGGGCTCAGGCAGCTATGACTATACAATCCACCTGTGGTCCCTAACACAATAGAGGAGAGATCCTCACTTGGACTATGTGTAAGTAGGGTAGCATCCTGTTTCACGAATTTACTGAGCTCAGAACATTTTAAGCAAGCCTCGGACCTATGGGAGTAACGGAGTCCCACTCCCATTTGACAGGTGAGGGACTCCTTGGAAACAACTTGGCGAATGAAATGGAATTTGATGGGGACCTATCAATATTAATGGGGCTTATGGGAGAAAGAAAATAGAACTGGCAGAGTCAGGCATCTGGATGTGCTATGAGTAAGTGATATTCGGGTAAGGGGAGATAACGAGGAAGAGATAGAAGATTATAAAGTGTACTTGATGGGTTTTAAAAAGGGAAGGGCAGAGTATGGGGTAGGAGTGCTCTTCAGGAATACTATGGTATGCAACATAGTTTCTGTTAGGCATGTAAATGAGCGAATGATGTGGGTATGAATACATTATTCAAGCATAAGCAGTATGGGGGACTATGGGATCAAGGGTAGATTATTAAAATCAATCAAAGGCATTTATGTTGACAATTAGGCTGCAGTGAGAATTGATGGTAGAATGAGTTCTTGATTCAGGGTACTTACAGGGATTGGACAAGGCTGCAATCTTTCACTTTTGTTGTTCGTAGTTTACATGGATCATCTGAAGGAAGTAGGACGAGAATTGTCTCGGTGTACTCACCATGTGAGGTTGCAGATGAAAATGAAGTTGACAAGTTTTATGAACCATTGTGTGACATCGTCGTCAGGGTCAACAGCAAGGATAAGATAGTGCTAATGGGCGATTTCAATCTGAGAGTTGGAAAGAGAACTGAAGGATACAAAAGGGTTATTGGTAAATGAGGGATAGATATGAAAGCTAATAGGAATAGGAAGCGTTTGCTGGACTTCTGTGCTAGTATGGGTTTAGCAGTTATGAATACATTCTTCAAGCACATGGCTATTCACCACTACACAGTGGACAGTAAGCAGGATATAGAAAGAGAATGGGTGGCATACAGGGATGCTGCAGTGGAAACAGCAAGGGGAATGCCTAGGAACAACTGTGTGTAAAGATGGGAAAAAGCGAACATCTTGGTGGAACGATGAAGTGAGAGCAGCTTGTAAACGTAATAAGAAGGTTTATCAGAAATGGCTCCAAACAAGGGCTGATGCAGACAGGGAATTGTACATAGATGAAGGAAACAGAGTGAAACAAATAGTTGTCAAATCCAAAAAGAAGTTGTTGGATGAATTTGGTAATAACCTTGAAAGGCTAGGTCAAGCAGCAGGGAAACCTTTCTGGACAGTAATAATCTTAGGAAGGGAGGGAAAAAGGAAACAAACAATGTTTTGGGTAATTCAGGTGAACTCATAATAGATCCCAGGCAATCACTGGACAGATGGAGGGAATATATTCAAAATCTTCTCAACATAAAAGGAAATCTTCATGGTGGTGTCGCAAACAACCAAGCTCTTGGGGAAGAAGAAAATTATGTTGGTGAAATTACACTTGAGGAAGTGGAAAGGATGGTAAATAAACTCCATTGTCATAAAGCAGCAGGAATAGATGAAATTAGGCCTGGAATGGTGAAGTATAGTGGGAAGGCAGGGATGAAATGGCCTCATAGAGCAGTAAGATTAGCATGTAGTGTTGGTAAGGTACCTTCAGGTTGGACAAAAGCAGTAGTTGCACCTATCTATAAGTAAGGGAACAGGAAAGATTGCAACAACTATCGAGTTATATCATTGATTATTATACCAGGGAAAGTATTCACTGGCATCTTGGAAGGGAGCATGCGGTCAGTGGTTGAAAGGAAGTTGGATAAAAACCAGTGTGGTTTCAGACCACAGAGGGGCTGTCAGGATCAGATTTTCAGTACACGCCGGATAATTGAAAAATGCTACGAGAGTAGTAGACAGCTGTGTTTATGTTTCATAGATCTAGAGAAAGCATAGGACAGGGTACCGAGGGAAAAGATGTTGACCATACTGGGGGCTATGGGATCAAGGGTAGATTATTAAAATCAATCAAAGGCATTTATGTTGACAATTGGGCTGCAGTAAGAATTGATGGTAGAATGAGTTCATACATATCTGTGAGAATCTCTGAATATTGCAGGTACTTCTCAACATCATCAGATTCTGAGTGGTCATCTCTGAAGATGTACAGTAGTTCTTTCATACTTTTACTTTTCCTTGTTTTCAACAAGTTTATTGCCTCTGTCAACTGGACAAGGATTTTTCAAATTCTTCATATAAGCCCTCTTTACTTGTAACTTACAGTAGTTTTGTTAGCTGGATTTTCAATTGCAGTCACCTGAGTTAATGTCAGATCCTGGATGGTTCTTTTTACATGCGGTGCATTACACAGTTTCAAAAACAATTTATCCTGATGTGGTCAATCTGCTGATAATTGCTTGGGGCTGTTAAGTGAAGATTGTCAGGTGTACAGATGGCAAGATAGTAGTTGGAACTATGTATTCATGATGACCAGCTCCTTGTCTTGGCAGAACTGAAGCAATCTACCAACTCTTTTGCGTCTCTGCATCAGGTTGCATATAGGTACCCACAGTGTTACCATACTGTCCTTGAACGATTTTTTGCATTTGAGGCTCCCAAAACTATACTTATCATACCGGTACATCATGATCTGCTAAGGTTCCCATTAATTCTATTTGTTCATGGAATTACCTGATACAAGTTAGGTTATGTGTATAGGCTTAACTGGAAACAACATTTCATGAAGGCTGGGTTATGTATTTCAATTTAATCATGTGTATATAACTCATGTATTATAGGTTAGGTTACAGTACCTTTATTGGTTGTAAATAACCCTTGATGTGTTCAAAGTCATCCAGGAAACTTCTGGTTAGTTGTATATTATACTCTAGCGAAGTTAGGTTAGAGTTACATCATGTTACCTCGTCATCATCATCATCATTTCCCTTTATCCAGCTGTAGCTGGGTAGGGGCAAATATGGTTCCTCTCCATTTTCTTCAGTCTTTCCACCACTCCTCCTATAATACTGCATTGGATTGTGTCCATCCATCTCAATCGTGGTCGACCACGGGCTCTCCTTCCTTGCATTTGCATTTCCATCACCTTTTTTGGCATTCTTTCATCACTCATTCGCTTTACGTGCCCAAACCATCTTAGTCGGCTCTTCTCAATTCTATCATTAATTTTTCAACTCAATTTCTTCCCGGATTTTCTCATTCCTTATTTTGTCTCTTCTACTCTTCTGTAACATACTCCTCAAGAACTTCATTTTGGCTGTCTGTATTCGACTCTCATTCTTCTTTGTCATTGTCCAAGTTTCTGCCCTATAAGTAGTTATGGGTACGTAATACATCTTGTACATAGTTTCCTTTGCTTCCATTGGCACATCTTTGTCCCATAACATGTTTCTTACACTATGATAGAAACAGCTTCCAGCTTGAATCCTCTTACTAATTTCAGTATCCAGTCCGGCATTCTCCATTAATTCACTCCCCAGGTATTTAAATGTTTCCACTACTTCCAGGGGCTTGTCTGCAAGTCTAATTTGACCCTTCCCTTCTTTCTCCCCTCTAGTCATAACAAGGGTTTTACTCTTCTCTACACTTATTTTCAACCCACATTCTTCTATTTTCCCATTCACCACATCCAACTGTTCTTGAACCTTCCTGTTGTCTTCTCCCCAAATCACAATATCATCTGCAAATAACATCATGTTCATTTCTCTTCCTCCATATTCTGCTTTTGCTGTTGTCATGATGTCATCCATTACTATGGTAAACAGGACTGGTGATAGAACACTTCCCTGCCTCAGCCCACTAGTTATTTTGAACCAACTTGTCCTGCCAACTTGTGTTTGCATGCAACTACAACATTCCTTGTACATTGTTATGATCATTTTTATTAATCCCTGTCCAATTCCTTTTTGCACCAGACTGTCCCAAACTTTAGTCCTGGGAACACTGTCATATGCCTTTTCAATGTCGATGAATGTCATCACCATATCATTCCCGTACTCCCATTGCTTTTCCATTAGCTGTCTCATAATGAAAATGGGCTCTCTTGTTGACCTTCCACTTCTGAAACCAAACTGATTTTCCAGTATCTGATTCTCAAACTTCAACCTTATCCTACTTTCCAGTATCCTCTCCATTATCTTAGCAACATGGGATATTATAGTAATTCCCCTGTAGTTCTTAAACCTTTCTTATCACCTTTCTTGAAAATTGGGATGATTATTCCTTTATGCCAATCATCAGGGACCTCCTTTTTCACCCAGACAATCCTGAGAACTCAATATGTCCACTGCAGGCCTACAGCTCCAGCTGCCTTTATCATCTCCACTGAAATTTCATCTATTCCAGCAGTTTTTCCATTCTTCATCTTTCTTACTGCCATTTCAATTTCATTCAATGTAATTTCTTTATCCATTTCTTCATCGACTAATTGCCTTTCCTGGTCGTCCATTGAATGACTGTCATCAGTTCTTACGTTCAGCAACTTCTGAAAATACTCTCTCCATCTATTCCTTATTTCTTCTGGCTTTGTAATTTCTTGCTGCCCTGCATATCATCTCTCAATTTCTGTGTGAATAAGGCCCAGCTCTTTCTCTTTTCTTCCTCCACTACTTTCTTGGTCAAATTCTTTGCCTCCACATATTTTCTTCTACTTTCTTCAGTCTTAGATGTTTTCCATGCTTTCCATGCCATTTTCTTTTCCTTCACTTTCATCTTTACCCTATCATTCCACCAGGGTGTCTTTTTGTCCTTCACATTTCCTGATGTTCTACCACATACCTTTTCTGCACATCCCACCAGTGCTTCCTTAAATCTTTTCCATTCATGTTCAACACTCCTCACCTCCGTCCTGGGTACCAAGGGTATTATTTCCCTTTGAAATTCTTCTTGTATGCTTTTCTCCATCAACTTCCATACTTTAATTCTTTTCTCTCTTCTTAATGGGGGTTTTTCAATCTTTCCCACTTTCAATTTTCCTACCACAACTCTATGATCTCCACCAAAGGCTTCTTCCGGTATAGCCGTAACATCTACAAGGTTCTTCCGGTGTTCTTTCTCTATGATTAATCAATCATGGTCTTTGTTCTTCTGTCTCCCCAGCCATATCTTGTAATCTTCTGACTGTTCTTCTTTCTAAACCAGGTGTTTCCAACAATCATTTGGTTCCTCACGCAAAAATCCACCAACACCTCACCTTCTGGGTTTACCTTTCCATATCCAAAGGGCCCTACAACATCTTCCTTTCCTTGTCTTTCCATTCCCACTTGTGCATTTAGATCTCCCATCAATATCACTTCCTTATCTTCTATCTGTCTCTCCACTTCCTCTAAAAAGTCCTCCAGATGTTCATCTCTGCACCCCGTTTGTGGCGCATACAACTGAAATAGATCTTTCACATCCTTTTCAAAGTGGAGTCTCATCACCATCATCCTATCGCTGACGGATTTTGTATATTCCACATATTCTTGGATATCTTTTCTAAGTATGATGGTCACTCCATTTTTTGCTGCAGGTCCTCCGCTGTAATACAGCCTGTATCCTTCTTTCAGAGGAATCTCTCCTGTGCCCCTCTTCTTGGTCTCACACAGTCCAAGTAGGCCTATGGCTATATCTTTTTCTTTCATAAAGTCAGCCAGTTCCTCGGTCTTTCCTGTCAGTGTCAGGACATTTGCTGTTGCAATCTTTATGAAGTTTGGTGCTGGTTGCCCGTTTCTCACAGTTCCCCCAGCACCTGAAGAGCTGCGCGTCGCTTTTAGCAGGGGACGCCCTAACCTTTTCCGAGGCACCATATCTGCTTTGTCCGTATAGGCTATTGTTACGATGGGCTCGCCACACCCAAAGGCATTTTATACCTACTGCCAGGTTCAAAATTAGGCCGCCCCTAACATGGAACCAGACGCCTTTCGTAGCCGCTCTTCTGGAGTACAGACGCTACGGGTTTGCCCCTTCCGCCATCTCCACTGTACTGAAGTCCACCTTCTCTGCCGTAGATGCCGTTGAGGTCTTTCATGTTTACCTATGTAAATAATAATTTGTGTTTCCCAAGTTGTTCAGAAAACCCTTCCAGTTATGTGTGAGTGTTAATGTAAATGAGCTCTGGAATATTCATGTACCAATGACATATTGTATCATATTCCAGATGTTGTAGATATTTTTAGGTTATGTGCCTTAGTGACAAACTTGTCTCAAGTCAATTCTAGAACAGGTTCTGATGTTATTATAGAATCTTAATGGTATCTTGTAGTAATATGTGCTAAGAAAGCAGAATTGTCTAGAATATATAGCCAGTATATATATTACTTGTGTGTATATATATGTATGAAGAGTGTTGAAAGGAGTCGAGTTGAGTTGTACTAAGACATAAGTCAGTTGGTGATGTTATTGTACCTCAGCTGTTTTGATACCGCGACAATGGCGGATCGCCAGTGAGTTGTTGAAGTAGAGTGTGTTGTTATGGAGTTGTCTTGTTGATACCGCATCGGCAGATCAATCAAGGTTTAGTAGAGTAATGCGTTGATAGCCAGTGTGTTACTGGTGACACCACGACATTGGTGTATTTTGTATGTGATTAGTTCAGTGAGCCAGTCAGTCAGTTGTTGATGCAGCAAGCTATCGGAGATCAGTTGTACCATATTGATACTGCTTTTCATTGCTACTTTTCAGCACCAGTGAATAAGATGTGTAGTGTTAGTGCATCTTATATCCATCTGTAAAGAAGAACTGTGCTTCATTTGTGGTTTCCAGTAGGTATTTGTGATTTTTTTGGGTGCTGAGTTTATGTTAGTGTTATCTAGTGAGTCCACTTTCATTTAATAATGTTTTAGGGTCATATTTATTATCAGTTTTGTGCCCTAAATATCTGCCATCTTGTTCACTGCTACAGTCGTTCCACAGATATCACTACTTAGAGGGAAACTCGTTATATCTATTTTAAACATTTTGCCCTAACTGGCACCATTTTGTCTCATCTGCCATCACCACCATGGAAACCACAAAGAAGATGTGCACTTTACCCTCTTTTCACACAGTTGCCTAGGTCACAGAGCCTGCCCATTTTGTCGGCCATCTTAAGAAGGGCAATTTTTGGTACGACGTGTAGACAACCTCCAAATGGTGTACCTTGGGCAACGGACTGCAAGAGCAGGACGGCAGAAAGTCTACACAAACAGTAACTGAACTAGATCTCATATCTCTCCCGGTTTTTATGATCTACAAACTTATCCCAATGGCTCCTTTAAGAGCCAATTCACACAGGACTCAAAATGCATTGGACCTTGTGCCCATGTCCTACAACTGAACATTGAAGGCATATCCAAAGATAAATGCGAATACCTGAGTAAATTATCTAAAGAACATAAAATTGATCTCATCGCCCTACAAGAATCCCATCTAAAAGAAGATCAGGTAGATTCTAGAGCAAGAATACCCGGATATAAAATTGTAGGCATGCTTGGTTCAGAGATTTATGGTTCTATCATGTACATTTGCCAGGACATATCCGACTACAGTGTTACTTCTTGCTACCGACAAAGTAATACTGAAATCATCTCTGTCAACGTAATGAGAACAACAATATCTGCAGTGTACAAACCACCACAGGAACGCTGGCCAGATCCCCCTCTTCCAAACATAAGTCATCCAGGTGTTAACCTTGGTGATTTCAACAGCCATCACACTTCATGGGGGTATGACAAAAATGATGAAAATGGTGAAAAGCTATCAGATTGGATGGACCTGAACCAACTTCATCTGTCCTACGACGCAAAAGACAAAAAAATCTTTCCATTCTGCTAGATAGCATAAAGACACCAATCCTGATCTCTGCCTAATAACAATGGATGCTAAGCATATTCCTTTACCTCACACAAGATATTTACTATCAGGTTTTCCACACAGCCAGCATCGTCCAATTATTTTAACCATCGGTTTACAAGTTCCATTAATTACAACAAAACAGAAACTCAGATGGAACTTCAAGAAAGTGCAATGGATTAAGTATTCTCATGAGGTTGATTCTCATCTTCGCTGGATTCCACCAAAACTAGAGAATTATAAATGCTTTGTTGGAACAATTATTGGAGCAGCAAAACGAAACATACCTTGTGGGTATAGAAGGAACTATATTCCTTGCTGGAATGAAGAGACTGAAGAACTTGCTAAAGCATGCGAAGAAAACGGAGATCCTGCCTTGGGCATGCAGATTCTACAATCCTTGAACACCCAAAGAAGGGAGCACTGGCATAGCACAACACAAGGTCTTGATTTTTCTCACCCCAGTCACAAAGGTTGGTCACTTCTTAGAAAACTTGGAGCAGTAACACCACTGCCGGTTTCCAGAACTGAACTCAATCCATCTTCCATCACACAACACATTAAAAAGAGGTAGAAAATGTTCCGAGATGCCTGCCAATACAAAATTATACAAGAGAGTCTTAAAGCAATCAATGATAAGCTGGATGATAACCCATTTTATTCCTCTCCTTTTACGATTGCTGAACTCAATCAAGCAATTTAATCTTTGAAATCTGGAAAAGCAGCTGGTCTGGATGGTATATTCCCAGAATTTATAACTCACCTAGGAAGTAATGGCAGGAAGTGGCTCAGGAATTCCTTCTCAGATATCCTTGCCAAAGAAAAAAACACCACCAGAGTTCAAAATTGCAAAAATCATCACAATCTTTAAACCTGGGAAACCAGCAGACTACCCAGCAAGCTACCGTCCAATTTCACTCCTCAGCGTTTGCTATAAAATTCTGGAACGCCTAATTTACAACAGAATATACTGCACATTAGACAGCAGAATACCACCAGAACAGGCTGGATTCAGGGAAAAACGAAGCTGTTGTGAGCAAGTCTTAGCTTTGACATCCTTTATAGAATCAGGTTTCCAAAGAGGATTGAAAACATCCGTGGCTTTCATCGACTTAACTGCTGCATATGATACAGTGTGGATTGATGGATTAATGTTGAAGATAAAACAAGCACTACCGTGTAGAAGACTCACTGCCCTGTTATCTACCATGTTAAGGAATTGTTTTTTCAGAGTGTGCTCAGGTGACAAGATGAGCAAGTCATACAGCATCAAGAATGGCCTCCCTCAAGGATCTGTCTTAGCCCCATTGTTCTTCAACCTATGTACAAGTGATGTACCAGAAACAATGTCCCCTAAGTTCTGCTATGCTGATGACTCTGCCATAGCATTTCAATTAAAATTGAAATAATTGATAAGGAGATTCCATCTATTCAATACCAAAGAATAAGAAATGTAGAGAATTACATTCTCATTTAATAATAATTAGAAATGGTACCGGTTTCGACCCTAGTCCAGGTCATCATCAGCCGATTAAGAAATGGAAAACAATGCATAGGATCAGTAGAAGAAGCAATATGAAAAGGAAATGAACGGGGGTAGACACTGTAAAACTTAGAAGAAGTAAAATATAAGTCATTCAAAAGAAAATTAGTGCACAATTCTCTTAGCGGCAGCAAGGCACAAGCAGCGCTAGGCAAAGTCCCACAATGATTACGAATAGCGGAGAACTGTTCAAAGCCAGTTATTTAAACACTGTCAGGCATAAAGTCACATCACAATCGAACACATACGAAGGTCCATATTCGTGTAGGGGTTGAAGACGAGCAGATTCATTGAAGCAACTTGCCAGCTCCCGGTAATCAGCACGTTCATTTCCTTTTCATATTGCTTCTTCTACTGATCCTATGCATTGTTTTCCATTTCTTAATCGGCTGATGATGACCTGGACTAGGGTCGAAACCGGTACCATTTCTAATTATTATTAAATGAGAATGTAATTCTCTACATTTCTTATTCTTTGGTATTGAATAGATGGAATCTCCTTATCAATTATTTCAATTTTAATTGTGATATTCTTCAATACGGAACAATGAAATTTTTAACTTTAAATAGCAATTCAAACTAACCATCTTGAAGAAGGAGAAGAAATCCTGACACAGGATCTACAAAACTAGAAAACTATTTCAAACAATGGAGGCTTTGCACAAACCCATCAAAAACGGAGGCTACAGCTTTTCACCTTAACAATAGAATCTCCAAACAAGAGTTGAACATTACATTCTGCGGAAAAAGGGTGAGAAACAATCCTAACCCCAAATACCTGGGAGTTACTCTGGACCGCTCTCTGACTTACAGAAAACACCTCGAGAATACTGCAGGAAAACTTAGGACCAGGAATAACATCATTCCCAAATTAGCCGGCACAACATGGGATGCTGATGCAAGTACTCTTTATATGGCGAGCCTTGCACTGGTCTACTCTGTTGCCAAATACTGTGCACCGATATGGTATAGAAGTGCCTATGTCCACAGAGTGGATACTCAACTCAATGAGACCTTAAGGATCGTAACAGGCGCATTACAATCAACCCCTGTGCCATGGTTGCACATACTGGCAAGTATACCTCCTCCACAACTGAGAAGACAACAAGCTACTGCCCAAACTTGGAAAACTTACATCTGTCCTGACTTTAAACACCTTCCAATTCACTCAGTGCTGAGTAATCCACCAACCATGCATCTGAAATCCAGGAAGCCTATTTGGGATGATAACATTATTAAGCAGCCAGGGCCTTTCAACATCAACAAAGACCGAGCTCGATAGCTGCAGTCGCTTAAGTGTGGCCAGTATCCAATAATCGGGAGATAGTGGGTTCGAGCCCCACTGTCGACAGCCCTGAAGATGGTTTTCCGTGTTTTCCTATTTTCACACCAGGCAAATGTCCGCCTCTGTAACGTAACGGTTAGTGTTATTAGCTGCCGTCCTTGGGGGCCCGGGTTCGATTCCCGGTACTGCCAGAAATTTAAGAGTGGTAGGAGGGCTGGTATGTGGTTGAAATGGTACATGCAGCTCACCTCCAATGGGGGTGTGCCTGAAAAGAGCTGAACCACCTCGGGATGAGGACACGAGTTTACTTAAGCTGCCTCTGTGGATCAGTGGTAGAGTGTCAGCCTCCGGATCCCAAAATAGTTCAAACCCGGCAGAGGTAGTCGGATTTTTGAAGGGTGGAAAAAAGTCCATTCGACACTCCATGTCATACGATGTTGGCATGTAAAAGATCTCTGGTGACACATTTGGTGTTTACCTGACAAAATTCATTAAATCTCAGCCATAGACGCCCAAGAGAGTTTCGGTTTACTCGGTCTGCCATCTAGCGGGCCTAGAGTAAAATGGAACATCGAAATTGATGAGCAGACAGCCAGCTGCATCAAATTGAAATGTCTGCACACGGTAGCTGAGGCCATACGATTATTATTATTATTATTATTATTATTATTATTATTATTATTATTATTATTATTATTACTAGGCAAATACTGGGGCTGTACCTTAATTAAGGCTACAGCCGTTTCCTTCCAGTTCCTAGGCCTTTCCTATCCCATCATCGCCATAAGACTTATCTGCGTCGGTGCGACGTAAAGCAAAAAAAAAAAAAAAAAAAACCATCAGCATCAACAAAGTCTGGAAGGAAGGGTGGAGAGATTTCTCATCATCTCGTCAAATCCAATTAGATGGTCCTTCCCAACAAGTTCCAGGAACTGATCTACCAAGAGCTACGTGGTGCCAACTAAACCGCGTACGAACTGGTCATGGTAGGTGCAAAGCAACACTGCACAAATGGGGATGGCTAGATTCACCTGCTTGAGGCTGCAGAGCTCAAGAACAGACGATAAACCACGTCATTCGGGAGTGTCCACAACGTAGATTCACAGGTGTTTGGGAAGAGTTCATGAAAGCATCAACTCCAGCGCTTTCCTGGCTGAAGTTCATTTTTAATTTATTATGTGCATATTTGTGTTAAATAATGTAGGTCATTTGTTCCATACGAAATATATATACTGCTTTTCAGATCAATTGTAAATTATTGTGTATAGATTTTGAGTGTTAGCTTATTATATTTATGTTGAGTGAAAATATATATAAATAAATATAAGTGTATTCAGTGATAGTAGTGGTGTTTATCGTCATTATTTAATTACATCGGTGCATGTTATATCACCCTCTAACTCTTTGGGAAGTTTATAATCAGTTGGTGCACATATCTAGATTAAATGGATGTGTTTAGGGTGTACTTTTAGTTGGAGTAGCATAGAATGTTCTGAGTATGGTGCAAAGTTGGAGATACAGTCGACGAAGCTCTGAGATATTAGCTACCTGAGTAATACACTGTTGTCCCTTTCTTTCCACACTGCCCATTACCTATCCAATACAGTACAGATACTCCCATAAATATTCGGTCACTCTGATTTCTCACACACATTTATTGGGTAGTTATTCTTGCACTAAAATGATAACGTATAATACAACAAAACATATAGGAAAACATAATAACACCTTATACAGACATTGTCATATAAGTCAAACTCTTCTGACAGTCATTAGTACGCCCTGTGTCGTACATTAAATAAAAACAATAATTCCAGTGCTGCCTCGAAAATATTCGGCCACTATAGAAAAAGCAACATAAACTTGCATAATTCACAACATCTAGTACTTTGTCGGTCCATCTTGAGGTTTTAGGACTATTCCAGTCAATTTGGCATACTGGCGATAACTTCCTTGATATAATGAGGGCTTAATGCCACCCATTCTTGTAGCAGTCTCCTCTCCAAGTCTGTGAGGGAACATGGCCACTGCAATTGCAGAACTGCCTTCTTTCGACTCCACACATTCTCGATGGGGTTCAGATCGGGTGATTGTGGTGGAGTTTCAAAACCTTCGGGCAGTTGTACAGCAGCTACTCCCTGACAAGTTACGACTTGTACTTGGGGTCGTTATCTTGGTAGAACTGTATACCAAGTTGTTCTGCAAACTGTCGCAAATTGTTTTTTGAGGATTGCCAAATAGCCCTTTTTTGTCAAAGTATGTTCAATGAAACTCAGAGCACCAACCCCGTTTGATGCAACAGATCCCTATACCATTGCACTTCCCCCACGATTTTTTACTGTTGCTTGTAAATTGCTTGATCTCAGTTCCTTGTGACGTTTCCGCCACACCAATTGCTTTTTGTCGGACCCGAAGATGTTGAACTTTGGCTCATCAACAAATAATACATCCTCCCACCAAGCACTGGGTTTGTTTACATAGATTTTTGCTAACTCTGGCCGCTGTTTTTATTTTTTATTTACCGCACTAATGTATGGTTTCCTACTAGCTCTTCTCCAAAAGAACTCATTCCTTCGCAGTGCTCTTTGCACGGTTTCAGTACCCGCTTTCTTTTCTCACTCCTCTAAAACAGCTGCTGTCAGTTTCGGAACACTAATTTTCGGATTTTGTTTCCCATCCCGAAGCACAAACCGCTCCTCTCATTCTGTCAGCCTGTTTGGTCTGCCTGTCTGGGGAACTGAATCAATTCTGTCTTCATTTTTGAATCATCTTATTATATTTCCAATTGTTGTTCTGCTTATGTTATGCATCTTCGATACCTTTCTATGCGATTTACCTCGAGCATGATGGAATATCACAAGCTGGCATTCTTCAAACGTGGTATTGTGTTGTCCTTTGCACCCCATTTGATACCAGTCTGCAACACTGCAGCAAATGATTTTGGCACAACATGTCTTGCGGCACTGCACTCTGAACTGAACGTTTTGCAACGCTATGTGCCTTTTCGCTGTCAATGAACACAATGGCAATCCCGGCCTTTCCGTGTGACCAAAAATATTTGAGGCATATCATTTCACCCATGTGCACAATGTCCTTTCTTTTACAGCATACTATACGTCAATGCTCCGTGATTCCTCTTCGGCATAAGCAACCACATGTAGTTCCATTACACGGACACATTTGGTTTCGCATTCTGCTCATGGTTGCGTTATCATCACTGCTTCGTGGATTTTATCAGTGGGCAAATATTTATAGGATTGACTGTATGCTTTTAATAATACATACTCAATTCCTTTTCCATTTAAATATTTTGTTTACAGACTGTGTGTGCTAAAAGATGTTTATTGTTACTGGTAATTTATAAATTGCTTAAGAAGAGGGTACTGAAGGCAAGAGTTTTAAATTTAGTCACATACATACGTACTGAGCCCTTATTGAAGTGCTCATTTAATTAATCGGTCATTTTTTTGAATGTACAGAGAATATTTAATTTTTATTAAGTACTAGTAACTGGCAGGTAAGGTAACATTTATATTCAGCAGCACATGTCACAATTTCTGCAGGGAGCTTGGAGCTCAGATTTATTTGCTCGCCAACTAAGTTTAGAAGGAGGAATTTTGACATGACGTATACAAAGCAGAACAAGGAAACAATAGAACTCCAACAGCCAGACCAACGGACAACATTTTGGAGGCCCGGCGAGAGGCTAGAGGAGCTGCAAATATATGTTTGAAGTAAGCGTTGGGTACATGATGTGTTCGGCCAGTGAAATGATAGAGCCACAGTCAATTTGGCTAGGCATTGGTCTATGCAACTGATGGCCCCCATCGAGGATACAATGGAGTCAGAGGACAAATTGATAAAAACAATGAGGGCATGGGCTAGCCACCTTTTTATTTGGCGAGATGCATGCAGGTAACATCGTGAGAAAAAGTTTTCATTTACGCGAGTGATCGTGTGGGGACTTGTAATTTGTTGGAGGACTCTCAGTATGCATTTAACCTATTCTAGTTTTCAAATACTGGGAGAATGGCATTTAACTTTCGATTTCCAGAGGGAGAGAACAGTTTCATCTAATCATTTCGAATGCATAGTAGCCTACCTGTGTAAGTAGTTTCCTGAGAAAATAAACTTTACAATTTCCAGTCTTGCATATACGTGGGAAATATCTTACCTAGTTACGGTAAGATAAGAGTTGTTCCACTAGGCTGAATGAGAACTGGTTTCACGGTCAGTGGAAATTACCCCAGCTGTAGTACTCTAGTAATCGGCAGGTTAATCTTGACCTAGTTTCTACATTGGGAACGAGGGCGTGATTTAGACGACGTCCAGAAGCAGAAGCAGCAACAGAAAATACATCACTTTTCTACGCCAGGATGGAGACCAAAGCACTGATCCAAGTCTTTTCTGAAGGCATCATCATCAATATGGCTGACTAAAACACGATGGGGGCCGGCTGTTCCTAGGGCTGGTGGCAATAAGTAAAAAAAAATAGATGAGTACAGAATTTTCAATGTAATTATGTGAGTGTGAACGTGTTTTAATGTTGCAAAAAGGGGATAGGTTAGTTTTTATATTTAATTTCAGTAAATTTAGCTCTTGTTTGGAAGGACTACATCCTATTTAAAGAAAATGTTAGGAAGCTTCTTAATATAAATATAATTGTAACGTAAATGTGGACCAATTGCATACGGTCACAGTTTTCTTTCCTTTCATTTTATGCAGATTTTTAGCTGAGTGGTTAGCATCATTTCTTTTGCGAGTCAGTTTCTTATTTTAGCCTCATTTATTTTTGATTTGTTTTGCTTCAATGTTTGAGACACAGTGTATGTCTCGGGGCTTACATGTAAATGTAAATAAGAATTTTAATAAAAGTCAGGAAGGACTAGAGTAAAGTATTAAGGCAAACTCAAACCATACGGGAACATGCCGTCACATTTTCTGAGATTTATTGCATGATGTGTGAATGAGAGTGTGTGAGACGGTGGAGTTTGGATCCGCTTATTTTGATAGCCTCATCTTCGTGACTATATGAATATCAAGATGAGTGTAAATTAGTAATTGATTCGCGAGTTCTTCGGACCTAGTTTCGTATTCCAAGTTCCGTCTAGTTAGAATAGATTTTTCTGTAAAATTTTATTGCTATTATTAATGTGAGTTTCTCGAGTTGTAAGATTGAGATATTTCAGTAGCTTGCCGATGTTCAGACATGATCGATTGTCTATGTGGCAATTTCCTGGTTTTAGATTTTGATATTTATTACAGAGTTGGCCACTTTATTATTCAAGCTTAGCTTTACGAGCACGAGTGCTTTGATTTGTGACCAGCGCAGTCTTGTTTCTTTTCATGCAAGCGAATGTTAAATGACATCATTTATATTTGTATCTGTTTTGACAACTTTAGGACATGTGATATGGCTTAGTATGATTTTGAGTAAGAGGACGTGTTCCTCATTTGAAAGGCCTACATCTTCGTGCTTTTGTCACTTCCTTCAGGTAGACTGTTGAGCAGCGTGTGTAAAGGGTTGGACCCTGTGTTTTTGATGTTTGCTGCTTTATTTTGGGAGACTGAATCTCCGCTTTTGAGTCATTCTGCCGTGTGTTGGCGAGGGTGAGAAGTGTGTCTACCAAGGAGAGTTTCTTTTAATAATAATATACTAATAATAATAATGTTATTTGCTTTACGTCACACTAACTACTTTTTAAGGTCTTTGGAGATGCCGAGGTTCCAGAATTTAGTCCCACAGGAGTTCTTTTACGTGCCAGTAAATCTACTGACATGGGGCTGTCGTATTTGAGCACCTTCAAATACCACCGGACTGAGCCAGGATCGAACCTGCCAGGTTGGGGTTAGAAGGCCAGCGCCTTAACTGTCTGAGCCACTCAGCCCGGCTGGAGAGTTTCTTTTAGCAGTCTATACTTCGTGATGATTTTATTTGTTTTTGTCCATGTCACTACGTGTTGCAGTAGACAAGATATTTTATACCGCAATGTTTAGTTTTGATTTTCTTTTATGATATAACCGCGCTGAGGAACATTTGTGTCATGCGATTTATTTCAGGAACCAATGTTGAAATATGTGTTAAAAGTTAAAGACTACTCTGTTATTTTTTTAAAATGAATTTATGCCATGTATTTGTGCATGTCATTATAAAGTCCACTAGTTGATTGATTTTGTGTCATATAATTTATTTCAGGAACCTACGTTGAATAGGAAGTGTTGCTTAAAGTGTAAACTTATTTCCTTATATTTTCCATCGAGTCTTTGAGCGAGTGAAAGTTGCGTAAATGTCGCATGCTTTTCTTGATGAGCCCTGGAAAATATCACATCATGTTTTTATTTCTTTGATTGTGTATATTTGCCATTTCTGTGATTTTATTTTGTGTGGTTCTGATCCACAATGTTTATTGTGCTCATGAGATTGCTCATTATTCAGGTTGTATATAGTTGTAGGATATTTTACCACTCAGCATGTTATATATTGTACAGTTAGATTAGTTTTTCGTCTCCCGTTTGTGCATTAAATTGCATCTCTTCATAAGCTTAGGGACTCCCACTGCCATGTCAAGTGTGCAGGAAAGGTGAACATACTCATCTACAGTTGAAAGTGTTAACAAAAGTAAAGCCAGGTGCGCGGTGCGAGCACGCAAGCCAATGTGTTAAAATTAATGAAACCTCAAGATATGATTTGATAAGTTAAGTATGTATGTTTGTAATATATTTTTGATTCTCAAGATGGACTTTATCAAGCTGAAAGAAAAATTCTGAGTCATGTAAAAATTTGAATCATTTGATACTTTTTGCTAGTTTTTTTTTCATATTTTTCTTGTTTATTTTAATAAACTGATTTTCCTCCAAAACTGACGTTATGCTTCGCTTTACTTTTTTACTTTTTTAGCTGACCTCACCATGTCCATATTATGTTATATGTTCCCCTTCAAAATCTAGGGCTTATGTATTTTAGGGCAGTTTTTAAATCATAGTTCGAACTGAGTACCCCTGAGAGAGGCTGACTAGTCTGGGGCAAATTACCTCGATGGTAGAAACAGGGACAGTACAGTACATGCATACATACATACATACATACATACATACATACATACATATTCCATATATTTTTTATTGCTAGTGGTTTGATACTGCACCAACACATGGAAGGTTTTTGGCGATGGAAAGATGAGAAAGGGGTAGGATTGGGAAGGTAGCGGTCGTGGCCTTACTTAAGGTACAGCCTAAACATTTGCCTGGCATCTCCATTATAGACTGTTATGCCTATCAGTTTAGTCTGCAAGCCTCTGTGAATTAACTGTGTGCCTCCACAGCCTCTGTTTGTAGCTAGCTCTGTGGCAGTGTTTAGTTCTATACCTTTAATTTTTAAATCATTAAAAGCTGGATCTAAACCATTGTCATCTTTGTCTCCCTCTGCTTCTCTTACCCTCCATGGCTGAATTCATTGTTGTCAATGATAATTGTTGTTCAAAGGGGCCCAACATTAAGATCATTGGCCCTCGTTCTCCTAGGTAATCTATCCTTTTCCATACACCTCACATGACCACACTACTGAAGCCAGTATATACACACAGGTTCATCCATGGTGTTTATTCCTAAATTATCCTTTATCTCAACATGGGGAGTATCTTTCTACTGTCCTTGTTCCTGCTTGTTTGTACTAGCAATCATTCTTGCTACCTTCTTGTCTGTTACTTCCAACTTATGAATAAGATATCCTGAGCCCACCCAGATTTCACTCCCATATAACTGATCTCCAATAGCTCGCTACATCAACAACTGACAGTCTACACTCACAACTTGCTCACTGATCTAATCACATACAAAATATAGAGTACTAACAAAAGCACTGCAGTTGCAGTGTCAGCAGTAACACACTATCAACACATTACTCTACTAAACCTCGATTGATCTGTCAACCCAGTATCAACAATACACTCTATTTCATCAACTCACTGCTGATCCAAGATAATTAACATTAATTATTATACCAGCTATGTTATGTTGCTTTGTATGTTTCTTGCTTGCCCACATCATGAATATAATTGAATATTGTAATTTTACAGGACCTTATGTCCCTGGATGCTTTGATCTGATGACGGACTATTCACCTGATGGATGTTTTGTTAGATTGCATTATCCAACTTCACTGTCACAGGTCAAGGTAATTTTATTTGATACTTAAAATATGTTACAATATTGTGAGAATAGTATTGGTAGCATTAGGGAATAAAAGAATATCCATTGCAACTGCTTAGAGTGATATATCTATATAAATCTTATTCCTTATTTGGTTTACACTCTATCCCTCATGAGGAACAACTGTGTCTTGAGTTAAAATTTCCACAAAAGTGTTAAGCTTGTATATTATTTTGAAATTTTTAACATAATTCCTTAAAATGTTATCCAGAGCACAATAAAGAAATAAAGAAATAAACAAATCAATCAATCAATCAATCAATCAATCAATCAATCAATCAATCAATCAATCCTGATCTGCATTTAGGGCAGTCACCCAGGTGGCAGATTCTCTATCTGTTGTTTTCCTAGCCTTTTCTTAAATGATTGCAAAGAAATTGGAAATTTATTTAATGTCTCCCTTGGTAAGTTATTCCAATCCCTAACACCCCTTCCTATAAAAGAATATTTGCCCCAATTTGTCCTCTTCAATTCCAACTTTATCTTCATATTGTGATCTTTACTCTTTTGTCGAAAATCACCCAGAACAAATCGAGCTGCTTTTCTTTGAATTTTTTCCATTTCTTGAAGTAATCCAGGTGAGGGTCCCATACACTGGAACCATACTCTAGTTGGAGTCTTACCATAGACATTCCCCATAAGGAACTTTCACCCAATCAACACAATAATTGAAACTGAGAGGACTTTTCCTATTTGTGAAACTCACAACCTGACTTTTAACCTCGTTTATCATCATACCATTGCCTGCTGTACATCTCACAACATTATTGATGTCATTTTGCAGTTGCTCACAATCTTGTAACTTATTTATCGCTTTATACAGAATAACATCATTTGCAAAAAGCCTTATCGCTGATTCCACTTCTTTACTCATATCATTTATATATATATATATATATATATATATATATATATATAAGAAAACATAAAGGTCCAATAATACTGCCTTGAGGAGCTCCCCTCTTAATTATTACTCTAATTCTCTGAGATCTATTTTCTAGAAATATAGCAATCCATTCAGTCACTCTTTTGTCTAGTCCAACTGCACTCTTTTTTGCCAGTAGTCTCACATTATTTATTTAGTGTATCATGCTACAGTTGACAGTCGACTATGTACAAGTTCTTAACAGGCAAAAAAAGAAAAAGACTCTTTATACATAAAATATATATGTACAAACTCCACATTAGAAAGGTTAATGTGGGGGTCTTTCAGTCTCTTAGAGACGAATGTCCAGCTCTTCCAGCCAAGAAAGTGCCTCTGAGGTCACTCGGTGAATGTCCTCAATGGAACCAGCAAAAGCTCCAGAGGGCATTCCTTCAGAATGTGCAGGATGGTTTGCACTTCAGCACCACAATCACAAGCTGGAGAATCTTTCCAGCTCCACTGATGCGGAGCACAAGCACTTCTTCCTATTCCGCAGTGTATCCTGTTGAGTGTGGTCCAGGTGGAGCGAGGAAGGTTGAACCCAGGCAACTTTGTAGTTGAATCCCTGATGTTGACAGTGCCATGACTGTGTGATTGAGACCATTCATGTTTCCATATTTTGTCAGACTTGAAATGTGAATTAACTAATTCCTTTGCCGTCTTCCAGGCAGGTTTCCGTGACTTGAGTCTCATTATGACATTTTCATCTGTATCCTGATGTAATGGGACGTAACTGTTCTTTGCTATCCTGGTCCACAGTCTAACAAAGGTGCTTTGCCATCTGATGTGAGGAGGCTGAATGCTGCTCAGTATCGGTAACCATTGAATAGATGTAGAGCGCAATGTACCAGATATAATTCTCATTGTGTGGTGCAGTTGGACATCAACCAGACTAGTGTGGGAGCTATTGAGCCATACAGAGGAGCAATATTCAGCGGGTAAATATACTATTGCTAGAGTAATTGTTGGTAGTGTGCGTGCATCTGCACCCCATGAAATACCAGCTAGTCTACCCAGCAAATTGTTATGGCTTTTAAGCTTAGCAGTCAGTTTCTCAATTTGGCGTCGATAGGTTAAGGACCTGCCTAAAGTTACACCAAGATATTTTGGATTGGTATTACACTGCAGTGTGTGGTTTCTGAACTTGATCGTAGGTTGATAGTTTACCAGCCTGTTATTTAGGTGGAACGTAGCTACCTCTATCTTTAGTGGACTAGGTTTCAGGTGCCATTTTTTGAAATAATCGTCCATCTTGTCAAGGTCTTGGAATAGAATGTCTTCTGCCTCATTGAAGTCTGTTCTTTGTATGGTGAGGTTGATATCATCTGTATAGATGAACTTACGAGATACAGTTTCTGGGAGATCATGGATGTATAAGTTGGAGAGAACAGGAGACAAGACTGATCCCTGTGGCAAGCCATTATTAAGTTTATGTAATCTGCTATGGACATGTTCTGTATGAATTAGGAAAAATGTGTTACTGAGCATATTTTTTATCATGGTGAAAATTTTAAGACGTGGTATAGTTCTGATGAGTTTCAGGAGCAGGCCTTCTTTCCAAACAGTGTCATAAGCAGCCGTGAGATCAAGGAACACAGATAGATTTTTCATTTTCCTCTCAAATCCTGCTTCAAGGAAGGAAGTCAAAGCGAGAACCTGATCACTGCAGTCTTGACCCTGCCTGAAACCAGCTTGCTCAAGTGAATAAGGTGTTCAATTGCAGGAGATATTCTATTGAGGATCAGTTTTTCTAGAAGCTTATATGTAACACTTTGTAGAGATGAGGTGATTTGGGATCCTTGCCTGGCTTCAATATAACAATAATTTTAGCTGTTTTGAATAGAGCAGGCAGGCAGCCCAATTGCAGAAGATCACTGAAGAAAGAAGCAAGCTGGACCACAGTTCTTTATAAGTTCAGGGTATATGCCATCAAGTCCTGCAGCTTTACCATTTCTGATTGTGTCCAAACCTTTTTGCACCTCTTCTGGAGAAAATGGACTTGCATACTGGTCATTGGCTGGATGTCTTGTTTTCTCTGCCACCCTATCAAATGCTTTAGACAGGTCAATCACAATACAATCCTTGTTACCTCCTGAATCCAAGATATCTGCTATATTTTGCTGAAATCCTACAAGTTGAGCTTCAGTGGAATAACTGTTCCTAAACCCGAACTGCCTTCTATCAAACCAGTTATTAATTTTGCAAACATATCTAATATAATCAGGAAGAATGCCTTCCCAAAGCTTACATGCAATACATGTCAAACTTGCATGTAATTTTCAGATTTATGTACATCACCCTTTCCTTTATATATAGGGGTTACTATAGCAACTCTCCATTCATTTGGCATAGCTTCATGCAAACAATAATCAAATAAGTACTTCAGATATGGTGCTATATCCCAACCCATTGTCTTTAGTATATCCCACGAAACCTTATCAATTCCAGCTGCTTTTCTAGTTTTCAACTTTCGTATCTTACTGTAAATGTCATTGTTATCATTTTAATACTTCTTTAGTATTAGTCACCTGCTCTATCTGGACATTATCCTTGTAACCAACAATCTTTACATACTGCTGACTGAATACTTCTGCCTTTTGAAGATCCTTGTATACACACTCCCCTTGTTCAGTAATGATTCCTGGAATGTCCTTCTTGGAACCTGTTTCTGCCTTAAAATACCTATACGTACTCTTCCATCTATATATATAAAATAAGAGTTTTGTCTATATATTGTTCAGAATTTAAAGAGGATGATATTTCTGTATCAATCATGCCCACAGTAACAAGGAAATGCACTTTTTAATTTTCCGTAATTTCTGTCTGTCTGTATGTATGTATGTACACTCATCATGAGAAAATGGCTGAAGAGAATTTAATAAATATCAGTATGCAAAGTCAGGGAATATGTCACTACAATGTAGGCCATAAATAATTTTAATTACGCTGAGTAAAATGGTAGTTTAGGGGAAGGCCTAACATTTAATTCTTAAATATTTATGTTATAAGTCGTCATCTCTTAATAAAAAGTGGTAGTCAAAGTCGGAGAATAAGTCACTATGATCTAGGCTGTAAATAATTGTATTCACGCTGAGAAACATGGTAGTTTAGGGGAAGGCCCTAAAATTTCATTGTCAAATATTTATGTTATTAGTGGTCGTATCAATAAATACTACATAATTAAAGTTATACAGTATTACATATCCGATCATTTATGTCTTATACATTGTTACCGTATTGGCTATTATCACAGAGATATTCATGAATTTGGATTTTTGTTACCAAGTCCATATCAGTGCCGAATCACAAGAAAATAGGTAAACAGAATTTAATGAAAATCTATAATGTAAAGTCGGGGAATAAGGAACTACAGTCTACACTATAAATAATTTTATAAGATGCCCTAATATCACAGAGTTGAAAGAAACCTAAATGTGAAGGGCTACATTATAGAAAGCTCATAAAATTGATTAACAATAACATTACATTGACCATTGTTTGTTGCGATGTGCCTTGTGTCTTCTGCTGGCACTCAACTCCGTTGTATAGGATTACTGCTGCATACCAAGTTTTTTTTTAAATTTGCTCTACGCCGCACCAAAACAGATAGGTCTTATGGCAACAATGGGATAGGAAAGGCTAGGAGTGTGAAGGAAGCGGCCTTGGCCTTAATTAAGGTACATCCCCAGCATTTGCCTGGTGTGAAAATGGGAAACCATGGAATACCACCTTCAGGGCTGCCAACAGTGGGGTTTGAATCCACTATCTGCCGGATGCAAGCTCACAGCTGCCTGCTACTAACCACGCGGCCAACTCGCCCGGTCGTACCCAGTGTAACAGCCTGCCTGAATGTTGGTGGGAAGTAGCTGGGGAGTTAGATAAATTTCTTCTTTAGCATGCCAGTCCTCTGGTTAATAAATTTTCTGATACTACTGGTACGTAACACACTGGTTCATCAAAGCATTTAAGCTATTCATTTCCTACTCTGAAGCACTGATTAGAATGAGCAGTATGAATATTTAACGGAAGAATGGCAGAGGAGTGTTCATGGCTGTCTGCATCCTGGTCATTCCAGCTCTGAAACTTTGAACTGTAAGATCGGCACCATAGTGCTATTCGTTAAAAGTGAGAAAATGTGCAGTTTATCATTTGATAGAGTATTTTATATGAGAACATTACTTTTAATCGCTACATTTTCTTACTGATGTTTTTGTAATGACCTATGTTGACTTCAGTTAGAAAAACCACAAAAAGTCAGTCTTTCTGAGAATCCCGTAGCGAAGCACAGGTACATCAGCTAGTTTTTCACTAAAATTTGTATGACCGCCAGTTATGCTTGCCATCATGTTATCCTTAGCTGACTTCTTTGCTAGATTCAATTTCCTAGTAAGTTCCTTCAATTTCTCCTTACTTCCACAGCCATTTCTAACTCTATTTCTTTTCAACCTGCACTTCCTTCTTAGTCTCTTTACTTCTCTGTTATAATATAGTGTATCTTTACCATTCCTTACCACCTTTAAAGGTACAAACCTATTTTCACATTCCACAACAATTGTTTTAAACCCATCCCGGAGTCTGTTTACAAATTTATTTACCATTTTCCACTTATCATAGTTACTTTTAAAAAACTTCCTCATGCCTATTTTAGCCGTATGATAGTGCCTAATAGTTCTAATTTTAATACCTTCCATTCTTTCACATTTATTTTTAACTATGACAAAAACAGCTTTGTGACCACTAATACCATCTATTGCTTCAATTTCTCTATAGAGTTCATTTGGTTTTACCAGCACCACATCCAGACTATTCTTCCCTGTAGTTGGTTCAATCACTTTCTGAATCAGCTGCCCTTCCCATATTGACCTATTTGCCATTTGTTGGTCATGCTTCCTCCGTTCCCAATTGACATTTGGTAAATTGAGATCACCCGCTGCTATCACATTCCTTTCCATATCGTTTCCCACATAACTGATTATCTTATCAAATAATTCTGAATCAGCGTCAGCGTTACCATTTCCCGGTCTGTACACTCCAAAGACGTCAATTTGCCTATCATCTTTAGAGATGAGCCTTACACCTAGAATTTCATGTTTGTCATCTTTAACTTTCTTGTAGTTTACAAGTTCTTTTTTCACCTGAATGAATTCTCCCCCTCCTACCATTCCTATCCTATCTCTACGACATACACTCCAATTACGTGAGAATATTTCTGCATCCATTATAACATTTCTCAGCCATGATTCAACTCCTATTACAATATTTGGTAAGTATATATCTATTAAATTAATTCTATTCCTTTCTTTACAATACTTCTACAGTTCAGCACTAACACTTTTATGTCAACCCTACTTGACCTCCAGTTCCCTGAACCCTCACCGCTCCCTAGGTCACCCCATTTTTCTGAATATACCTCCTTTTAACATTTCTAAACAAATTTCCTAAGTTATATGTACCACTGCAATTTAAGTGAAGGCCATCTGAGCGCAGATCCCTATCTCCTACCCACCCGTTAGAATCTAGAAATCTCACTCCTAGATATTTTTCCTGCAAGTCACAATCGAAAATACTTTTTCGTTTAGACGTTGTTTAGCATTTTTAAAAAAGTACATTTAATACTGTTGATGGTTACAGATTACATGTAATGAGCATGCTGTGGTAGCTAACTGACCAGACTGATATTAATGGAAGTCAGAAACAAAACCAAAGAATTTGAGATGTGTGGAAGTGTTGTCAACCTGAGTTTGTGAAAATTCTTAGTCACCAATACATAATTAATGTGATTAGTTGGCAGCATTTGTACAGACTAGCAGTGAATGTATAAATTAATTTACTCCTATTATTTTCAGAATCATTCCAACCGCTGGATTCCATGGCTACCTCATAGGCGTTACTTGGAAGGATTTGCCTACGTTTTGAATCTATGGACAATACTAATAAAGTTTATCATTTATCTCTTTTCAGGTGAGTCATTTATTTTTTAAAAATGCTTTGGCGTAATGGTTAGAATCAAAATTCCTAGTGAGGTGTGTGCACTTTCTTACTTTGATATGAAATGAGTGACCACATCTCCAGCCATGTAAACTGTTTATGTTTGCAATTTTTGGGATAGTGCTCTGTGCTGTGAGCAAGTAGCCTACTTCAAGTCCAATTGGTTGAATATTAATTGTTATTGACATTAATACTCTTGTGCAAGTACTTATATGTGGAAAAGTAATTTTTCTCCATTTTTTAATTCATTGGAAGCTTACAAAATACAATCACATTTTATAAAAAGTTAACAATTTAATTTTCTTTGAAAATTTGTACTACATATTTTCACTGTAAAAATATGGTCATTCATTATCATTCTCAATGCGATTTTATTTTTGTGTAAATAAATATCACACAAGATACGTTCACTACCTTGTCAAAAACTACTTTATTGCTGCTACGTCTATTCCTTAACAATACAGAGTTATGCACAGTTATACACTATACTATTAAGGAAAACACACTGAAGCAATTTACTTTCAGTTATGTCAAATACAGATATCAACAAGTTCTCACACTGGTTATTCTCTTCACCATCACACAGTCGATTCTGAAAAGTACAGATATCAACAGTCCACACTCTGATTATTAACTTTGCCATCACAAGGCAAGACTGACTACCCTCTCACGATTCTAGCAAATACAGATATTAACTCACTCACATCTACATTCTCTTACTGCACTGTCTGTCTCTGTCACTGTCTCACTGACTGACTGACTGACTTACTTCACCACGGAATCCAACACTGACTGACTCTCTCCTCAGCCGGTGAGCTTGATATACATACTGTTCAACAAACAGTCTAGAAATATTGATTTCTGGAAATGTTCTTGCAACACATCCGAACATACTAGGACAATATCGATCTACCAGCCTCTCGATTGGAGTAGATCAAACGCGAATGTTCGGTTACCATTTATAAACACACATGGACATGTCTACAACATTGCTAATGTTTCTACATGTATCTGGATAGTAAATCATTACAGTAAATTTCCAGAAACCTCCATATGTATCAGATAGATAGTGGATTATACCCATTATATGAATATAGCAGGGTTTTCTACAGTTTTTGACTATACAGGTTTTGAGGTTAGACATATTCACAATACATATTTGAGGTTGTACAAATGTACAATACCGGTACATGCTTGTATTTATAGGTATAGTAGTATTTAGCATTTAATCAAATAAAATAAAAATATATTAACAATAATAATTGAAGGTTTTACAAGAGTTAGGTTATGTTTAGGATGGTGTATATACGACATCATGTACAACAGTTACTTCATGTGGGCACATTAACTTCAGTAACTTAGCATGTGTTACACATGTAAAACAATTACAGTTCAAGAGTTCACCACAGTGTTTCCTGCTTCCATCTCTTGGATTTAGGTGGAACTAGTAACACACCTCACATGAGATCTGAAGTGGAGTGTGGAATCATTACTTTGCATGCATTTTTAAAGGGAAGTACCAAAAGGGTGTGTTGAATAAGACACATGTTAGGGACCTCATGTCTGGTTTGTGCACAGAGAGCATTAAAAAAAAAAAATCAGTTCTTTGCTGTACCTCAGTATGAAAGATATTTTTTTTCTTACCGTACCACTGAGTGAGCACTAATTTACAGAAATGATAATATTAAATTTCTATTAATTATGAAGAAATCCACTGTTTCATACTGCATGTGGATACTAGATTTAGAAATGTTCTGGAGAACAGACAATGGATCCTAGAATTTTTAAATACTCTAGATGCTTGATCACATTTTATTAAAAAAAATTATTATTATTATTATTATTATTATTATTATTATTATTATTATTATTATTATTATTATTATTATTATTATTATTTCCTTACATTAATGCTGAAAAGTGAGGATGGAAAAATGGCACATAGTGAGAACAGAGAAATGACACATAGTAATAAGAAAAATGCCAAAATCATGGCAAAAGTTTTCAATCAACTTTTAAACTGCAATGAACCCAATGAATATTTAAAAAATTGACACAAACACCCCAATAAAGACCTTACTTGAACACATAACCCCCTCCCACATTCCAAGAGGTGGAAGCAGTACTCACAGAGTTGAAAAATTATAAGGCCTGCAGAGAAGACCAAGTTTTCGCAGAAATGTGGAAATATGCCAGCAATACACTTTGGACCTCCCTACACATGGCTCTGTCAAAAATTTGCATAACTCCACCGTTGTCCAGTCCCAAGCCCGGAATGAGAAATGAGGAGGGTTAGCTGGGTTGGCAACCAGCTTGCAAAAACAGCTAATGCTGCATGTTGAGCAGCGGTAAATAACTCAACGCCCCTCAGGAAGGCCAACGGCTTTGGGCGGCGGAGCCTCCTTAGGATTGAGTGATGGTCCCCCAGTGGAGGAAATGCCACTGAAATCCAGTGTGTTCTGACCCAACACCAAAGCAGGAGGAGGAGGAACCTCTTATTTCTTAGTTCCCAATGGTTGTGGAGGTGGAAGAGGTCATGCCAGATGAATTGGCTGTAAAGAGGCAACTCAATTGTACTCTGAGTCTGTGGCAGTCCATTGCAGTTCTGGTGGTGGAAATTGCATGTCTCATGCTATATGTGCGGCGGGGAATGTCTCTAGGACCATAGCATGTGGGTCACTCCCTGGCAAGTTGCAATCCACCTTAAACAAACACATGCCTATGGCATTCTCTCCTGCCGTTTCTCGAAAAGCTCAACGGTGATGGGATAAGTATGACGGAAGCAGGTTTGGGTAAACTGGAAGCTTCTAGTCTGGACCTGCATGTTGGCGGCAGATGTGTGATGGTTTCCTTCCTGAGACCCTGTGACTACTCAGGGATCTGGTCCTGCATCTGTGACTGGGCAGATCTATTTGGGACCACCACTACCCACCCTGAATGGGGAAGACCCTAGAAAATGTGGGCTAAACATCGGTAGTCACTTTCAAAACCTGCGCACTCAGAGGGTTACCCCAACTTGCGGTCAAAATCTTGAAAGAAAGATCTATGTTCATCACTATTGGTGCATGGAATGTCAGAACATTATTAGACAATGATAACAGACCAGAAAGAAGAACAGCTCCCACCAGCCATGAGCTAAAGAGACGCAACATTGATGTCATCATCCTGAGTGAAACCAGATTTGTGGGAGAAGGAAAAATCATCAAGGCTTCATCCGGTTACACCATCTTCTGGAAAGGAAAGGAGAAAAATGAACGTTGCATCCATGGTGTGGGTTTTGCAGTAAAGACCAAATTGGTGAATGATCATCGAATCACTCCCATCGCAGTAAATGAAAAAATGACTCTCCGCATACCTCTTTCAGGAGGCAGATTTATTACTCTCGTCTCCTCATATGTCCCAACTCTTAAGGATGACGAGGATTATAAGAGCTGTTTCTACCACCAACTGAACACAGTCCTCACCAAGGTGCCTTCTGGGGCCAATGACCTTCGATGTTAGGCCCCTTAAAACAACAAGCATCATCATCAACAAGGTGCCTTCTAGGTAATTTTGCTCTACTAGGAGATTTCAATGCCAGGGCGGGGAGGGACAACCTCTTCTGGGGAAAAGTCATGGGTAAACATGGAATTGGGAACTGCAATGCTAATGGTCTGTTACTTCTTGGCCTGTGTGCTGAGCATGAGCTCTTTATCACCAATACCCAATTCCAACTGCTAAATCGCTTCAAGACCACATGGATGAACCCATGCTCTGAACATTGGCATATGATAGATTATGTCATCACCTGACAGTGCAACACGAATGATGTCCTAATCACCAAAACAGCCTGGAATAATGATGACTGTTATACAGATCATAAACTTCTTATTAGTCAATTCAGGATTACCATCCATAAAAAGCCATGAACCCACTTCATGAATCCATCAAGTAAGAAGTTCAACACCTCTAAGCTTCAACTTGATAGTGTTGCCACAGAATACCAAAACTCTGTTCTAGAACAACTAACTCACAATCCAGTCAACACAAAGGATGTAGAATGTGAATGGACCACACTTCAGAATATCATTACAGATTCTGCACAGAAAGTCAAGCTGTGAGGAAAGGAAGAGACAAGACTGGTTTGATAATAACAATGAAGAAATCTTGAACCTCAGCACAGAAAGTCATTGACTATGAGGAAAGGAAGAGAAAAGACTGGTTTGATAATAACAATGAAGAATTATTCTTTTTTTGCTAGTGGCTTTACGTCGCACCTACACAGATAGGTCTTATGGCGATGATGGGATAGGAAAGGGCTAGGAGTTGGAAGGCCCTTAATTTAGGTACAGCCCCAGCATTTGCCTTGGTGTGAAAATGGGAAACCACAGAAAACCATCTTCAGGGCTGCCGACAGTGGGATTTGAACCCACTATCTCCCGGATGCAAGTTCACAGCTGCGTGCCCCTAACCGCATGGCCAGCTCACCCGGTAAAGAAATCTTGAACCTCATCAAGGCTAAACAGGATGCCTATCTATCTGTTTCTCAAGATCCATCCTCCAGAGAGAAGAAAATGCATTTTCAAGAACTAAAACAAAAGTGTCAGTCTGAAATCAGGGAAATAAAGAACAACTTGTGGCAGCAAAAAGCCAAGGATCTTCAGAAATTCACAGATATCAAGGACTTATGCAACTTTTACACAGGACTGAAAGAGCTGTATGGTCCTGTCTGCTCATCATCAAGAACTCTGAAAACTGTTGATAATACCACCATTCTTACAGATGGCAAACAATGAAAAGAGCACTTCATTTCACTCTTGAACTGTAGTTCTGCTGCTGCTGAATATTTTCTTCATTATGTTCCTCAACATACTCCCTAACCCTGGATGGACACTCCTCCAAACTTCTAAGAGTTTATGAAAGCTCTCAGCAGAATGAAAACAGGGAAGGCTCCAGAATCAGACAACATTCCTCTTGAACTCATTCAAAGTCGAGGCTCACTTCTAAAAAAACCAGGCTTTTCTATCTGATTCTTCTAATCTGCCAAACCAGATATGTTCTTGCTGCCATTAAAAAAAAAACCTCCAGAATAGTTACAATCTTCAAGAAAGGTGATCGCAGTATCTGTGGAAACTACCATGGTATATCTCTGCTCTCCATGGCTGAAAAATATTTGCTAGAATCTTACTAAATCAACTTCAGGTTGTTTCTGAGAGGTTAATACCTGAATCTCAGTGTGGGTTTCATGCCTCTCTTGGTACAATTGACATGATCTTCTGTGCAAGACAACTCCAGGAGAAATACAGAGAACAAATGACACCTCTGTCTTTAGTGTTTTATGACCTTGAAAAGGCCTTTGATACGGTTCCTCGAAACGCTGTGTGGATGGTTTTGAGGTGCTTTGGATGCCATGAGCATTTTATTGGTCTGATCCAAGCTCTCCATGATGGTATGGTTGGTCAAGTACTGTATCAGAATGATATCTCAGAAGAATTTCCAATCACAAATAGACTAGCAAGGACATATACTTGCACCTATACTTTTCACCCTGTACATGGCAGCTATGCTTTATGAGACAACGCCTGCAAACAACACAGGTGTGGAAATTAAATATTGGTATGATGGGAGGGGGGCTTTTCAACCAGGCCAGGCTTCGCTTCAAGAGATTAACCTCTTCCACCCGAGAATTGAAATATGCAGATGACAGTGCTTCTCCAGCCCACACACCAGAAGAGTTTCAACAATCTGTCATTTGTTTCAGCAGAGCCTATGAACATTTTGGCCTAACTGTCAACACTGAGAAGACCAAAGTGCTTACTCAGCCTGCTCCTGGAGTCTAAGTCTTATTGAATAAGACTAAATCAAGTAAATATGCCCAGGTCCAGTGTTACGCAAAATGGCACAGTGTTGGAATGCATTTCCTTATTAGTTTGTATATAATCATTCGTATTGTTCTATACTCACTTTCATCATTTTGTAACAATATTTTTAAACTTTCATTCATATTCAACACTGACCATGGCTCAAGGCCATCAATATTGTAATTTTCACTTGTTCCTAAATCAAGTTACTCATATAATGACAGCTTTTCTAGGCAAAGTTTTTTAATGTATTCAATTTTGTAGTAGATTTTAGATCAATTTTAGCCAGGTACCTGATATGGTTCGAGGTAATGACACGGCTGATGATGCCCCATAGGAAAGGGCGAAACATGTACCTACGAATTCTTATTTTAATGAGGATTTAACTCTAACTTTAACATATTGAGTTGTATTGAATAGGTGGAAAAGAAATAAATTTCTTACATTTATGATAAAAACATACCACTTAGATGAGCAGCTCGTCTTCTTTCTTCCAAGTCTTCCCAGCCAAACTTTGCAACATTTTTGTAACGCTACTCTTTTGTACGAAATCACCCAGAACAAGTCGAGCTGCTTTTCTTTGGATTTTTTCCATTTCTTGAATCAAGTAATCCTAGTGAGGGTCCCATACACCAGAACCATACTCTAGTTGGGGTCTTATGAGAGACTTACATGCCCTCTCCTTTACTACAACTCCTAAACACCCTCATAACCATGAGCAGAGTTCTGTACCCTTTATTTACAATCCCATTTATGTGATTAACCCAATGAAGATCTTTCCTTATATTAACACAAATTGTGTGGAGGAAGGCGAACCAGGGTAGAGTGTTATTCATGAATTAGATTAAGGCAGATATTGAGGAAAAGAAGGGATGGAGGATGAAATTCTAGGTGTAAGGCTCATTTCTAAAGATAATAGGCAACTTGATATATTTGGAGTGTACAGATCGGGAAAGGGTAGCACTGATGCGGATTCGGAATTATTTGATAGGATAGTCAGCTATGTGGGAAACGACATGGAAAGAAATGTGATTGTAGCGGGAGATCTGAATTTGCCAGATGTCAATTGGGAAGGAAATGTGAACGACAGGAAGCATGACCAACAAATGGCAAATAAGTTAATATGGGAAGGACAGCTGATTCAGAAAGTGATGGAACCAACCAGAGGGAAAAATATCCTGGATGTGGTGCTGATAAAACCAGATGAGCTCTATAGGGAAACTGAAGTAATAGATGGTATTAGTGATCATGAAGCTGTTTTTGTGGTAGTTAAAAATAAATGCGATAGAAAGGAAGGTCTTAAAAGTAGGACTGTTAGGCAGTACCATATGGCTGATAAAGCAGGTATGAGGCAGTTTCTAAAAAGTAACTATGATCGGTGGAAAACGGTAAATAAAAATGTAAACAGACTCTGGGATGGGTTTAAAGAAATTGTTGAGGAATGCGAAAACAGGTTTGTACCTTTAAGGGTGGTAAGGAATGGTAAAGACCCACCTTTTTATAATAGAGAAATAAAGAGACTAAGAAGGAGGTGCAGACTGGAAAGAAATAGAGTTAGAAATGGCTGTGGAAGTAAGGAGAAATTGAAGGAACTTACTAGGAAATTGAATCTAGCAAAGAAGACAGCTAAGGATAACATGATGGCAAGCATAATTGGCAGTCATCCAAATTTTAGTGAAAAATGGAAGGGTATGTATAGGTATTTTAAGGCAGAAACAGGTTCCAAGAAGGACATTCCAGGAATAATTAATGAACAAGGGGAGTGTGTATGTGAGGATCTTCAAAAGGCAGAAGTATTCAGTCAGCAGTATGTAAAGATTGTTGGTTACAAGGATAATGTCGAGATAGAGGAAGAGACTAAGGCCAAAGAAGTAATAAAATTTACATATGATAACAATGACATTTACAATAAGATACAAAAGTTGAAAACGAGAAAAGCGGCTGGAATTTATCAGATTTCTGGGGATATACTAAAGACAATGGGTTGGAATGTAGTACCATATCTGAAGTACTTATTTGATTATTGTTTGGTCGAAGGAGCTATACCAGATGAATGGAGAGTTGCTATAGTAGCCCCTGTGTATAAAGGAAAGGGTGATAGACATAAAGCTGAAAATTACAGGCCAGTAAGTTTGACATGCATTGTATGTAAGCTTTGGGAAGGCATTCTTTCTGATTATATTAGACATGTTTGTGAAATTAATAACTGGTTCGATAGAAGGCAATTCGGTTTTAGGAAAGGTTATTCCACTGAAGCTCAACTTGTAGGATTCCAGCAAGATATAGCAGATATCTTGGATTCTGGAGGTCAAATGGACTGTATCGCGATTGACATGTCTAAAGCATTTGATAGGGTGGATCATGGGAGACTACTGGCAAAAATGAGTGCAATTGGACTAGACAAAAGAGTGACTGAATGGGTTGCTATATTTCTAGAAAATAGATCTCAGAGAGTTAGAGTAGGTGAAGCTTTGTCTGACCCTGTAATAGTTGAGAGGGGAGTTCCTCAGGGCAGTGTTATCGGACCTTTATGTTTTCTTATATATATAAATGATATGAGTAAAGGAGTGGAATCGGAGGTAAGGCTTTTTGCGGATGATGTTATTCTCTATAGAGTGATAAATAAGTTACAAGATTGTGAGCAACTGCAACGTGACCTCGAAAATGTTGTGAGATGGACAGCAGGCAATGGTATGTTGATAAACGGGGCTAAAAGTCAGGTTGTGAGTTTCACAAATAGGAAAAGTCCTCTCAGTTTTAATTACTGCATTGATGGGGTGAAAGTTCCTTTTGGGGTTCATTGTAAGTATCTAGGTGTTAATATAAGGAAAGATCTTCACTGGGGTAATCACATAACTGTCTGACTCGTTGGCTGAACGGTCAGCGTACTGGCCTTCGGTTCAGAGGGTCCCGGGTTCGATTCCCGGCCGGGTCGAGGATTTTAACCTTAATTGGTTAATTCCAATGGCACGGGGGCTGGGTGTATGTGTTGTCTTCATCATCATTTCATCCTCATCATGACGCGCAGGTCGCCTGCGGGAGTCAAATAGAAAGACCTGCACCTGGCGAGCCGAACCCGTCCTGGGATATCCCGGCACTAAAAGCCATACGACATTTCATTTCATCACATAAATGGGATTGTAAATAAAGGGTACCGATCTCTACACATGGTTATGAGGGTGTTTAGGGGTTGTAGTAAGGATGTAAAGGAGAGTGCATATATGTCTCTGGTAAGACCCCAACTAGAGTATGGTTCCAGTGTATGGGACCCTCACCAGGATTACCTGATTCAAGAACTGGAAAAAATCCAAAGAAAAGCAGCTCGATTTGTTCTGGGTGATTTCCGACAAAAGGGTAGCGTTACAAAAATGTTGCAATGTTTGGGTTGGGAAGAATTGAGAGAAAGAAGAAGAGCTGCTAGACTAAGTGGTATGTTCCGAGCTGTCAGCGGAGAGATGGCGTGGAATGACATTAGTAGACAAATAGGTTTGAATGGCGTTTATAAAGGTAGGAAAGATCACAATATGAAGATAAAGTTGGAATTCAAGAGGACAAACTGGGGCAAATATTCATTTATAGGAAGGGGAGTTAGGGATTGGAATAACTTACCTAGGGAGATGTTCAATAAATTTCCAATTTCTTTGAAATCATTTCGGAAAAGGCTAGGAAAGCAACAGATAGGGAATCTGCCACCTGGGCGACTGCCCTAAATGCAGATCAGTATTGATTGATGTTGATTGATGAAGGGTAAGGAGACGGTGATAATTTTTGCACATTGGTACCAGGAATGTGAATGACAGAAAGCATGACCAACAAATGGTGAATAAGTTAATCTGGGAAGGACAGCTGAATCGGAAACTGATGGAACCAATCAGTGGGAAAAATATTCTATACGTAGTGCTGGAATCACAGATGAGGCCTTTTGCAGATGATGTTATACTGTATTGAGTAGTAAATTAGTTACAGAATTGTGAGCGACTGCAAAAAGACCTCAACACTGTTGTGAGATGGACAGTAGACAGTGGTATGATAGTAAATAGGATGAAAAGTCAGGAAAAGTCCTCTTAACTTCAATTAATTTGATAGTGTGAAGGTACCAGTGGCGGTTTCTGGTATAGCGCAATGGAGCAATGAACCTCCAGTTTATATCAAATTGTACTCAACTACGTAATTTTCATAACTCCCTTGTCAATCTCGAAGCTCTTGCTAAGTCCCTCTATCCGTAATATACTCGTACTGGCTTTCAATTCATGTGAGCTGCGCAAGGTCTGTGGCTGGATACTTGTCTGGAATGAACCCCCTTGCAAAGACGATCTCTCCGTCCGTACATAGGCGAAGGGAGTGGCGAGGTGCGGGGGGACGAAAGCCAGCACTAAGGCAAGACCAGGATATCGCAGAAACGGATCTCTGTTCTTTACGCATGCGCAATAGGCCACTGACTCAAGACTAGCTAGTCGTGTTGTTGGGGTTGGGGTATGTGCCTGCCATCTGTTGGCCTTATGGGAATTTGATTAGGCAACAGAGAATAGAACATGTAACTAGCGCTAGTGTTGAAAAGCATCGTTACTACCAAAAGTCACATTAAACTGTCAAATTCCAATTAATATCTTGTCCCAAATATATCATTACTTACTAAACACCTATTAATTTGCCTTCTTTGGAATAATTACCTTTTGGAGAGAAACTTAACTCACAAATCATTGAGGCAAAGAATAGCGGCAAGGTAATACCAATGAAAACTTTTAAATATAGTTGTTACTATTCCCATGACATCGGAAGCAGAAAGGTGTTTCTCTACCCTGAAGAGAATAAAAACTTTCTAGCGCAGCACAATGACCGAGGATAGACTTATTGCTCTTGCTATGTTGTCAATTGAAAGGAACTTTGTTCGAGACTCTGCGGACTTCAATGAAGCAGTTATTTCTTATTTTGCATGTGGTAAAACTCGGCATGTAGGCCTACCATATTTTCTGCTCCTCTTGTATTTGATCACTTTCTAGAACTTACGTCATCTTAGTTTAGGAGGTTACGGCCCACGATGGAAGAGAAGCTGGCGGAGATGGGAAGAGGAGAGGTTGGGGGGGAGGCAATTTTTTCTTCTTTTGAACCCCCAGTGAAGAAAGTCACGCGCCGCCACTGGAAGGTACCTCAAGGGGATCACTGCAAGTACTTAGGGGTTAGTGATCTTCATTGGGGAAATCACATATACAAGGTTGTAAATAAAGGTTACAGTTCTCTTGATAAGGTTACAAGAGCATTTGGGTGTTGTAATAAGCATGTAAAGGACAGGGTATATGTCTCCAGTAAGATACCAATGGGAGTATGATTCCAGTATATGGAACCCACACCAGGATTATTTGATATGAGAACTGTAAAATATCCAAAGGAAAGCAGCATGATTTGTTCTGGGTGATTACCGACAAAAGAGTAGTATTGCAAAAATGTTGTAAAATTTGGGCTGGGAAGATTTGGAAGAAAAGAGACAAGCTGCTTGAATAAACAAGATGTTCTGAGCTGTTAGTGGAGAGATGGTGTAGAGTGACATCAGTAGATGATTAAGCTTGAGTGCAGCTTTTAAAGGTAGGAACAATCATAATATGAAGATAAAGATAGGAAGGGGAGTTAAGGATTGGAATAACTTACCAAGGGAGATGTTCAATAAATTTTTAATTTCTTTGCAGTCATTTAAGAAAAGGCTAGGAAAACAACAGATGGGGAATCTGACACCTGAGCGACTGTCCTAAATGCAGATCAGTAGTGACTGACTGATAAAGGTAGAATTCAAGAGTAAAAATTGGGGCAAATATTAATTTATAGGAAGAGAAATTAAGGACTAGAATAATTTACCAAGGGACATGTTTGATAAATTTCAGAGTTCTTTGAAATCGTTTAAGAAAACAAATTGATAAGTAATCTGCCACCTGGGCGATAGCCCTAAATACAGATCAGTGATGATTGATCGATTTTGAACAATTTAAGGCAAGCAGGAATAAGTACTAACATAGCTAGGAATGTGTGGGATTTGGTTATGGCAGCACAGGAGAAGTTTAAGGAAGCAGAGATTTTTATCAGTGGGATGTTGTGTAGGAGAGACACTGACTGGAGGCTGATTGGGAATATAAATGAGAGTATGGAGTCGATATATGGGAAAATGGGAGTGAGATTTTTAGATCCTGATGGGTGGATAGGAGATAGGGATCTTTGTTCAGATGGCCTTCACTTGAACCATAATGATATTATCCCACCAAGGCGACTGGAATCCTTCACAGCACAGCGCCACTGGTAAGGAACATGACATCATCGCAGTACAGTCATCCAAGGAGAACAACTGTAGCACTAACCAAGATTGACTACAATACTCAGGTTTCGGTTAGCGGCAATATGGCCATGAACGTGGGCCATGCATGGGTCTTTCTTTCTTTCTTTCTTTATTCGTGTCAGAAGTATCAACTTTACATCCAGATATTTTTCAAAAAGTGATATCAACATTCCTACTATACAAATATACAAGTTTATTATACAATCACAGATAAAGCAACAATTTGAGAGCTAGATGATTCTTGCCCAGTATTGGGCGATGTCAATAAGCATTGGGGAAGGCTGCATTCAAGTCTTTCATAGTGCACATTGAAGGACATAAAACACACTGACATAGATGTTCGATCGTCTGCTGCTCCCCACAATCACAAAGTGATTAATCGCTTGAGAAATCTCACTTCTGCAAATTTACTTTTGTTCTGCCGACTTCTGTACGGAGTCTGTTAAAGGCTTTCCACATTGTCCACGTCTTCTGGTGTCCACATGGAAGACTTTCCTTCGGCTCTATCCGGTTGGAAAGGTGGTTGATTTTTTCTTTTCACATTTTTACCCTAGCATTCTCTGCTTTACCCTCAAGGTTAACCAGTGTGCAGAGAAAACTTTTTCTAGATTTTAGCCTCTGTGTGGCTGGGTGGTATCCATAGAGAGGATGTGCTTCTGAAGATGATGATTGGAACTTTTCTTTGTTAGCTGCTACCACCCTACAAATCTCACCGGGAGCAATACTAGCTAAAAGTTGGATCTTCTCAATGGGTGTAGGTCCCAAACATCCAGTAATGATCCTGCAGCTTTCGTTTAGAGCTATGTCGACCTGCTTCGTATGAGCTTACCTGTACCAAACTGGGGAGGCATAGAGCTAGAGGATGTTTTAATTGTTTGTGGTTGTGTTCCCCAAATTGTTTCCAACAGTTTTCATAGAATGTTGTTTCTAGCAGCTATCTTGTGTTTTAAGTTTTGGCAATGTTTCTTATATGTTAATGTGTGATCCAGCATAACTCCCAGGTACTTTGGTGTAAAGCAGTGTTCCAGTAAGTTCCCTTTCAATAGTACTGTGAGTTTCTGAGAGGCCTGTGCATGCCACAGATGGAACACACAAATTTGAGTGTTAGCTGGATTTGGTTTGACTTGGTTTTTCTCATAATAGGTACCTAGCTCTTCTAATGCAGCAGTTAAAGAGATCTCTGCTTCATCAAAGGTATCAGTTTGAGTAGTAAGTGCAAGGTCATCAGCATGGATAAAGCTTTTAGTATTTTCTGGTAATGGCTGGTCATTAGTATAGATGTTGAAAAGAATAGGACCCAGTACATGGCCTTGAGGTAGTCCATTCCTTTGATTTCTCCATCTGCTTCAGCATCCTTGGATTCAACAAAAAAACGACGATTTTCCAGGAGAGTAGCTATCATCGTGGTTACCTTGATGTCTGTAATCATTCTATAAAGCTTGAGTAATAATATCCTGTGATTTACTGTATCGTAGGCGGCTGAGATATCCACAAAAGCCACACCAGTGATCTTCTTCATTTCAAACCTGTCCTCAGTGTGCTGGGTTAGATGTAAAATCTGTGCTATGCAACTCTTTCCTGGGCAGAAGCCACATTGCTGAGGGATTAGGACTTGGTCTACTACTCCCATTAAGAGATTGAGTAACATTCTTTCCATTATTTTGTATAGGTGGCAGAGTAAGGAGATTGGTCTGAAATTTTTGGGGTCCGAAGGTTCCTTTCCAGGTTTCAGACATGCGATCACCCTGGATTTTCTCCATATTTTTGGAATTTTTAGGGAAGTAAAACAGTTGTTGAAGAAGTTTAAAAGCCATGCCTGTGTGGTTGAACTGAAGTGTTTTATTTGTTCTATTGTGATATCATCTAATCCTGCTGCTTTTCCATTTTTGCTACATTGACTTGCTTTCTGTAATTCCTCCTGTAATTACTCCTTGTGGGTGGGGTTAACTTCCAATAAGTAACCAAGGGAACCTGACCCCTACAGAGCGTGTCCCCAGGTGGTGGATAGGGGGCCCCTACAGTATGTAGGGCTGGTTGAAATAACCAATACAACCCGCGGATCAACAGGTAGCCCAATTCCTGGGGGTTTTAAAATACTGGGACACCCTCTCTCCAGGGGTCATAAATATGGAGGGCCCTTGCCCTGGGTTAAGGGTGAAGACCTCAACGGCATCTACGGCAGAGAGGATGGACTTCGGTACGGCGGAGATGGCGGAAGAGGCAACCCATCCTTCTGGGGTGTACATATGGAACCTACTGCCTTGTAGGACGAGGAAGGCATCCTCAAAGGCTAAGGGAGTAAACCCTGAAAGAAAATCCTCTTATGCGTTAGGCCTAGCAAGTCAGCAGGAGAGTATTGAGTACAGTTGCTTTCAATAAGAAAAAGAGCCTCGGAAAGAATATTATAGACCGGACTGACACGTCCTCTCAGACAATTGTAAAGTATGATGACCATAAGGCTGATGATATACAATGTTCTGAAAGGAAACCCCAAATAAAAAAAGAGACCCAAATACCGAATTGGAACTATGAACATTCTATCATTAACTGGAAAGTTAGAAGAACTCCTAGACATGATGGATAGAAGAAAAATACCAATATTGGGATTAAGTGAGACCGAATGGAAAGGGATTGGAAGTAAGACACTTCGTGGAGGTTATAAATTATACTGGAGTGGACAGGAGAAGGTAGCGAAAAATGGTGTTGGATTCTTAATTAACGAAAGGACTGATGCTACAGCTGAAGTTATCTGCAAAAGTGATAGAATCATTAAAATGTTCATGAAACTGGAGAACACTAAGTACACCATCATACAAGTGTATGCCCCACAGACAGGCTGCAGTGAGGAAGACAAAGAGAAATTTCGGCAAGACCTGGAAGATACAGTTAATGAGGAAAATGTTATTATTATTGGAGATCTAAATGTGCAAGTTGGGGTAGACAGACTTGGGTACGAGAACATCATTGGTCCACATGGATTTGGACAAAGGAACCCAGAAGGAGAACAACTATTAGATCTGTGCAGAAGAAATGATCTTATAATCAAAAACACATTCTTCAAAAAAAGAGACAGTCACAGAATAACAAGGTACAGTTGGGATGGCCAGTATAGAACATTGATTGACTACGTAATCACAAATAAAGATGGTGGCAGGTACATCACAGATGTAAAGGTCATCCCTAGTGAAAGCATGGACAGTGACCACAGATTGTTGGTAGTAGACTTCAAACATAAGACAAATGAAACGCAGAAACTTATTACGAAAAAACCAAGGGTTAAAACTTGGAAGTTGCAAGAAGTCCAAATAAAGGAAGAATACAAACTAAGGATTCAACAGAGTTTGCCGAAGTGTGAAGTAACCAGCGTTAATGAAGAATGGAAGGCTTTCAAAGACACCTTTGTGGGAGAAGCCAAGAACCTATGTGGAGTTACAAGTTCTATCAAAAGAAAAAAAGGAGACACCATGGTGGAATGATAGAGTGAAAACAGCGGTGAAAGAAAGAAACCAAATAAAGAAGGCACTGGACAAGGAAAAACAAAAACAGGGACAAGAACGAAATGAACAAGAAATACAAAGACTTCAAGGAGTATACAGGAACAAGAAACTTGCTGTAAAGAACATTGTAAGGGAAGAAAAAGAGAAGAAATGGAATGAGTTTGCAGACAAACTGGAAGAGGACAGTAGAGGAAATATGAAATTGCTATACAGAGTAGTGAAAAACAAGTGAAGGGATCAAGAGACCATAAAAGCAATAGAACGTGATGATGGAACTCTGGCACAAGAAGAGGGAGAAATTAAACAAGAACTCAGGATCTATTTCGAAAAGCTGCTGAATGGAGATACAGAAAACGTAACAACGGATAGAGGAGAGCCAAGCCAAGGAACCACAACTGAACCACCAATTACATGGCTTGAGGTTGAAAATGTGCTCAAGAGCATGAAGAAAGGAAAGGCAGTGGGCATAGACGAACTAAGTGCAGATATGCTGAAAGCAGCAGGAATTCCAGGAATCCAGTGGCTCTACAGACTGCTCAACAAGATATGGGAGGAAAATACTATTCCTGAGGACTGGAAGATGGGCATCATTGTACCTCTGTTCAAGAAAGGAAGCTGACGAAAATGTACTAATTACCGTGGTATCACACTACTGTCTCATGTCCTGAAAATATTGGAAAAAATAATAGAGACCAGAATCAGAGATATTGTTGAACCAATTTTGGAAGAAGAGCAGTATGGTTTCAGACCAGGAAGGTCAACTACAGACCTTATATTTGCAATTAGGATGCTAATGGAAAAATACTGGGAGAAGAACAAGCCTTTATTTTTAATATTTTTGGACATTGAGAAAGCATACGATAGTGTACCAAGGGAAAGAATTTGGCAATGCATGAAAGAACTTCAAGTGCGAGACAGCCTTATAGACAAAGTGAAAATGTTGTATAGTGGAAACAGAAGCTGTATTCAAGTAGGATGTGGTTTGTTGGACTGGTTTGAAACAAAGAGAGGAGTGCAGCAGGGCAGCTCATTGTCACCATTTCTATTTATTATTGTAATGGATGTAGTAATGAAATCTATTAAAAGGAAAGAACATGGAGATATCAAAGCCTTCACATTTGCAGATGATGTTGCGATCTGGAGTGACTCAGAAGAGGAATTGGGAGAGAGAATACAAAGCTGGAATCAGGAGTTTAAAAAATATGGTTTAAACATAAGCAAGACCAAGACGGTGGTGATGAAAGTGTATGGGGAAGGAGCAGAACTAATAGTCATGTTAAATGAAGCTCAACTGGACAGCGTTCCGGTTTTCAAATACTTGGGTAGCGTTATATCAAATGACAACCTAGCAAAACATGAGGTGAACAATCGAATCAGTAAGGCAACACAATTTTACCACCAGGTAAGACACCTGCTGTGGGATGAGCAAATACCCATGAAAACAAAAATGACATTGTACAAGTCCTATTATACACCAATTCTTACATACAGTCTCGAAACCACAACACTGACCAATAGAGATAATTCCAAACTTCAGGCAGCTGAAATGAAATTCCTACGCACTATGATCCAGAAAACCAGGAAAGACAAGATTAGGAATGAGAAAATTAGAGTAGAAGTAGGAATAGATGATTCTCTCCTCAATAAGATTCAGATATCAAGACTGAAGTGGTTTGGTCACATGAAGAGGATGCCAGTAAACAGAACTGCAAGGAAGGAATTTGACAGAAAGGTAGAAGGAAGACGACCCTTGGGAAGGCCATGAAGGAAATGGATAGATTTAGTTAAGAGCGATGTACTGCTGAGAGGTCATGATTGGGACAAGTTGGTGGAGGAAGAATGGTACAAGGACAGGATGAGATGGAGGAGGCTCATATACCACACCCGGGAAACTGAAGATGGTTTAGGATGATGATGATGAGGTTACTGGACTTCATTACCTCATTTTTAGGATATTATGTTCCATTTTCCTTATTGGGTGATTTGTTTTCCCATTGATGACAAGTTGATTTGCGATTTGGTTTGCTGTAACATTTGCATGGACAGGTCCCTTGGTTAGATCATTGCTAAGTTATTTGAGAAGCTTCCAAGCCTTTTGGGTATCCCTTGATGTGTCTGTTTCCTCCATAAGTTTGATCCAAGCATCTTTCTTTGCCTCTGCAATTGAGGAAAGCAGTTTCCTTCCAGCTGAGATAGTGTCTTCACTTAGTGGATCTTCCTGAAACAGTGAAATATATGTGTTCATCTGGGCAGCGGTGTCTGAAGTTAGACCTTGTATATAGTTAACTCTGCATCCTCAAGGTATGGAAATGCAGGAAGCTTCCTTCACAGCTTCAACAAACTGGTCATAAAACTCTGGTACAGGATGGATATCGGACATTATTTTATCAAGAGTTGAGCTGAACTTCTGCCAGTCTGCTTTTTTGAAATTATAACTCCTTCGAAACGGAACCTTTATTGGTTGAATTGCCGAGAAAAGTTGACACATTATGGACCGATGCTGGGTATTTGGAATGGGATTGCACATTGATTTCACACATTGCTGTGCCACGTGTTCACTCACAAATATCAGGTCTGGGTTGAAGCCTCGTCGCCATCTACTGCTGTTAAAGGATGGAGGTAGTTTGGGGTCATGAATAAGTTGTAATTGGAAGTCATCAGTCCATTCCAATGCAGCCTCTCCATTATGCATAGGTTGTATGTGATCACAGTTACGAGTTCAAAATAATAATTGTGAAATAATTATTTCAAGTCTGCTTGTATCATACTTTGTGATTTTCAATACTGGTAAAGACGTATTTGAGGTATATGAGGTATTTGAGTCACTAGGTGCTCTTACGTGGAAGCTCAAAATACCTGGAAGCTAATTAATTAATTTTTAGAATGGTGTTGTTATAGAATGTACATTACCATTGATCGATCGCTTTCAGTGAAAAATGATAAGCATATCAAAGTCAGTTTTGAGCCCTTCATATTCTTGAAACCTCTTTGGAAACCATGAATGGACCAGCTGTCAGGCTGCCAAGGCAGCTGTCCTACTATTGGGCATCCAGAGTGCCAGTCTTTCCCTCCTCTTTCCTCGAGAGCATGCCACCACTGTACTCGGCACGCAAGGAAGTAGCGCTGTTTGGCCAGGCTTTCTCTTGCTAAAGGCATCATCTTAGTGTACATTTTGCCATCACTTGAGTCACTTTGAAAGGCTGACATCATCTAGCAATTGATAAAGTATGATTTTTATATGAGGATACTATTTGCTTCTTTGTACTAAGGAACATAGGTACATAAGATTTACATGATCTCTTCCTTCTTACAATGAATAAACTTTTAATGTCCACCTATTCTATACAATAATAATGTTTTTTTATAGATGTAATTACAACATTTTAATTATATTCAGTACTAGTTTAGACGCATTTTTGCTTCATCCTCAGCTGTACAAAGAAATCGGAAAATAGGTAAATGATATAAAACTCATGATAAATATTAAATTGTACATGATGCATTGTATGTAAGCTTTGGGAAGGGATTCTTTCTGATTATATTAGACATGTTTGTGAAATTAATAACTGGTTCGATAGAAGGCAATTCGGTTTTAGGAAAGGTTATTCCACTGAAGCTCAACTTGTAGGATTCCAGCAAGATACAGCAGATATCTTGGATTCTGGAGGTCAAGTGGACTGTATCGCGATTGACCTGTCTAAAGCATTTGATAGGGTGGATCATGGGAGACTACTGGCAAAAATGAGTGCAGTTGGACTAGACAAAAGAGTGACTGAATGGGTTGCTATATTTCTAGAAAATAGATCTCAGAATTAGAGTAGGTGAAGCTTTATCTGACCCTGTAATAATTAAGAGGGGAATTCCTCAAGGCAGTATTATCGGACCTTTATGTTTTCTTATATATATAAATGATATGAGTAAAGAAGTGGAATCGGAGGTAAGGCTTTTTGCGGATGATGTTATTCTCTATAGAGTGATAAATAAGTTACAAGATTGTGAGCAACTGCAACGTGACCTCGAAAATGTTGTGAGATGGACAGCAGGCAATGGTATGTTGATAAACGGGGTTAAAAGTCAGGTTGTGAGTTTCACAAATAGGAAAAGTCCTCTCAGTTTTAATTACTGTGTTAATGGGGTGAAAGTTCCTTTTGGGGATCATTGTAAGTATCTAGGTGTTAATATAAGGAAAGATCTTCATTGGGGTAATCACATAAATGGGATTGTAAATAAAGGGTACCGATCTCTGCACATGGTTATGAGGGTGTTTAGGGGTTGTAGTAAGGATGTAAAGGAGAGGGCATATCAGTCTCTGGTAAGACCCCAACTAGAGTATGATTCCAGTGTGTGGGACCCTCACCAGGATTACCTGATTCAAGAACTGGAAAAAATCCAAAGAAAAGCAGCTCGATTTGTTCTGGGTGATTTCCGACAAAAGAGTAGCATTACAAAAATGTTGCAATGTTTGGGTTGGGAAGAATTGAGAGAAAGAAGAAGAGCTGCTCGACTAAGTGGTATGTTAGGAGCTGTCAGCGGAGAGATGGCGTGGAATGACATTAGTAGACGAATAAGTTTGAATGGCGTTTATAAAAGTAGGAAAGATCACAATATGAAGATAAAGTTGGAATTCAAGAGGACAAACTGGGGCAAATATTCATTTATAGGAAGAGGAGTTACGGATTGGAATAACTTACCAAGGGAGATGTTCAATAAATTTCCAATTTCTTTGAAATCATTTAGGAAAAGGCTAGGAAAGCAACAGATAGGGAATCTGCCACCTGGGCGACTGCCCTAAATGCAAATCTGTATTGATTGATTGATTGATTGATTGATTGATTGATTGATTGATTGATTGATTGATATTAAAACCCTATGAAGTCTACATTAAAACAATGGCACATAATAAAACCTTATTGAACAAGTTAAAGACTTGTGAGTCAAAAAAATATTCTGAATGTTGAATGACATTTCTCAAGTTGATTCATGTCCTTGTGGACATACAGTAGTAAGCTCAATAAATTTGGTGAATGATTTACAATAATAAAATAGCTTGTGTTTTAAAACATTTTTACACCTTAATTTAACTACAGTTCATAAACTGCAGAGCCTTCTTAAAATAATCGTGAATATAAACTGCTGAATAAAATTTTGGGGTATGGTGGAATTCTTCTATATCTAAGGCCTATGAGGTGGAAACAGATAAATAACTCCTTAAGATGTAAACAGGAACTATGTTTTTCAGTTCAAATGTGGAACCCACGGAAAATAAAAAACGCCAATAACAATTCGAAGTGGAAAGTTTTTAGACTCTACTCAATAATATAATTGTATGCAAGACTCACCCCATACAGCTGTAGACTGATTGTAATGTAAATAACATGAGGTAAACAATAGACAGCTCGAGTCAGGTATGCATCTTTGGACGGGACAAGGGAGGGACAATAGGGGTAGGCAGAAGTAGGGCGTAGGTAGTGGTCATGTGGAGGAGATCTGGTGGGCGTGGACTACGAAATGAATATTTAGAAAACTTTTTGTGCATAAGACGTAAAATTACTCTTGTTTGGAATTTGAACATTTTTTTAAAGAAATACTATAAGGAAATCATGAGTTTTATGTAATTTACCTATTTTTCCGATTTCTTTGTACAGCTGAGGATGACGCAAAAATGCATCAAAACTAGACCTGAATATAATTAAAATGTTGTAATTACATCTATAAACATCATTATTATTGTATTGAATAGGTAGACATTAAAAGTTTATTCATTGTAATTCTCAGTTCAATACGGACAAAAAGAAAATGAAATTTCTTACGTTAACTCTTCCTTCTTACAAATTTGGTTAATGTGCTTCTTTCTTTTTAAGGAAAGATGTATATTCCTATTGTGTGGGGTGAACCTCTTCAGAAAACAGACAAGAAGTTGCCAGTAATAGTGTTTTCACATGGCCTAGGGGCTACCAGATTCTTCTATTCCATTTTGTGTGCAGAACTTGCATCACATGGTTTTGTTGTAGCTGCCCTGGAGCACAGGTAAGTGAACTTCATTCCTTCAAAATCAATAATAAAATGTGCTTGGGTCATCAGTACATAAGTTGTTTGACGTAGCTTTCCCTATCATCCTATCCTTTGCTAACCTCTTTATCACTATTTAACTCTGTTTCATGCCTCTATTCTAAGCTATATTCATGGTATCGGTCTCCTTCTACCCTTCTTGCCTCTTACGCTTCCTTCAAAAACCAATGAATAGTTCTGGTGAAATAAGAAATCAAAAACAAAAGTATCGAAATGCAGTTGAATGATGCCAGGTGATACAGGAGATGTCAGATAAGGAAATGAAGCAAGGTCATAGAACACTAAGAACAGAGGTGTAATTTGTTCTCTGCACTTTTCCTGGAGTTGTCTTGCACAGAATTCAGAAATATGGTTGTCCTAAATACAAAATTGAAATAAGTTCTTCTTGAACCTTTGGAGTATTCTCTCAATGCACTGTATCTCTGAGAAGGGCGTGGAAAACAGAATACAGGCTGCCCATGTGGCCTTTGGATGTATCTCACATCGTGTATTCCAGAACAAAGATCTAAGTATCCACACAAAAATAATGGTGTACCAAGCTGTTGTTATTTCTACGTTACTCTATGGGCGTGAAACCTGGACCCTATATCACCAGAACATCAAGAAACTTGGAACGCTTTCATCAACAAAAACTTAGATCCATCATGTACATCAAATGGGATGACTATATAACTAATATAGCAGTTCTTGAGAAAGCAAAGCTGAATAGTATCGAAGTGCCACCATCGTTGGTCATCCACTTAGATGGGCAGGCCATGTCCATCATATGAGTGACAGTAGACTCCCTCGGCAAATCTTGTATAGTGAACTCAGCACCGGCAAGAGGGCTCGTGGTGCTCCTCTGAAGCGATATAAAGACCAACTTAAGCAGACCATGAGAAGAGTAGACATAAACCCAAATATTTGGAATACTCTCGCATTGCGATCTCAGCTGCAGTTGCACAGTTTGAGCAGGAATGTCGAAGACCGGAAGAGAAGATCCGCCAGAGAAAGAAGCTACGTCAACACTGCCACGTCCCCCATTTATGTCGAATGCAACATGTGTGGTCACATGTTTTATGCGAGAATTGGTCTGATAAGCCATCAGCGCGACCTATCGTGTGGACTAAGGATTACAGAACTGCAGGCGAGGAATGAAAACTCGGATACGAGTATCGGCCGACAACGACGATTTCTGAAAGTGAAACCAAGGACAACTTTGACAGTTTAGTAGAACATAACCTTACCTTAGAAATATGACCTTTTCCTGTATCTCCATTACTTTCATTAGTTCATGATAGTCATAGTCTGTTGTCATAGTTAAATTTAATTTTTAGCAAGATGAGGCTATTTCTTGCATGCTAATGTTCCAAGTAAACACAGTATGTCAACATCTTATTTTGGAAAGGGATCTGAGTCATTTTACGATACAATACAATACAATACAATACAACCGCACTTTTTTAAAGCATTCTTTACTACTATGTGATGCATATATTACATTATAATGAATAAAAATTAAGCCAATTTATTTCCAGAAAAAAGTATTTGAAAACTGCCAACAGAGGTCCCTTTCTGCAATAAAATCAAAAAAATATATCTTGTTTTTATTTTTATTTTGAGTTTTTAATACCAAAACATATCACAATACATAACTTTCAACTACAGTAAATTCATGTCCTTGTCCTGAGGTGGTTCAGCTCGTTTTAGGCACACCCCCAATGGAGGTGAGCTGCATGTACCTTTTTAACGACATACCAGCCGTGTCAATATTAAATTTCTGGCAGTCCTGGGAATCAAACCCGGGCCTCCAAGAACAGTAGCTAATAGTGCTAACTAACTTGGTTAGTTAGTGTTATTCCATTACATTACAGAGGTGGACAACTTTTAATTTAATACATAACAGAATTTTCAGAACTTCTCAAATAATCAAAAAAGAAAAAGAAAATTGAAAATACCAGTACTGAAAATTGGAATTACACATTTTGTACCTGTTTTGATTTTATGTTGTTATATTAAAAATAAAATGGGATACAGAAGATCAGCTTTGAAACTGCATTTGAATACATAACTTTAAATTGTAATAGACCACATAAAATACTGTATTTACGTGAATAGTACCCGCATATTTTTAAAACAAATTTCAGGGACGAAATTGGGACGTGGGTTTTATTTGTGTCAATGTTGGCATTTTTTTCCCCTTCAAAATCAGCCTTCCTAAAGTTAGGGTGCAGGGATTATTCGGTGGCGGGGATTATTTGCGTAAATACGGTAGGTCAGAATTTCTAAAAATGAGCGTAATGTTACATTAAAAATAATTTTGGATACTTGTATGATACTGATTTAACTGCAAATGGGCACTGTATTATGCTAAAAGTTCCCGAACTTGGCTGGTATTTCATTGCTTCTTCTTCTTCTTTTCTTCATGGGGCCTCTTAGTTCCTAATTAGCGTTAACTTCTAAGATCTTTTGCTACTATGTTTTTCCTTCATTCCCACCTAGATATACCTCCTACCTTCACAAAGATGCAGGTTGTTCTTATTGGGTCTTCTTGGATTTTTTCTCTCTCTTCACCTGGTAGTCCTAGAGTGAAGAATCTGATTCAACCCAGCGCCTCACATTCGAAAAGTATGTGTTCAGCTGATTCCTCTGCTTCATTGCATTTCCTACATATGTTGTCTCTTATTACTCCAATTCCGTGTAGGTGTTTTTTCGGATGGCAGAGTCCTGTCAACAGTCCTACTACCCATCTTATATTTTCTCTGCTGAGTTTCAACAGTTCTTTAGTACGCTTCTTGTTTGGTCCTTTTATCAGTTCCTTTGCAAGCCTGCATCCTGGAGTATTTTTCCAGTTTTCCATTTGTTTCTTTTGTACCCATTTTCCTATGTAGTGTCGGGCTTGTCCGTTTCTGGGCCTACAAAATGTGTTTCTGCCCCTTTCCTGGCCAGTTTATCTGCCTTTTCATTTCCTTCTATACCTGCATGCCCTGGTACCCATATTATTTTGACAATGTTGTACTTTGAGAGCTTCAGGAGAAGAGAGTGGCAATACCAGACAATTCTGGATATTATCCGGACTGCCTCTAGTGCCTTAATGGCCGCTTGGCTGTCCATAAAACTGAAAATGTTCTTATTCTTATAGTTCATTTTCAAATTTTCTTCAAGACAGGTTGTGATTGCTATCACTTCCGCTTGACTGTAGTGTGTCTGCCCAGGCTCATCTATATTGATTTCTCAGGTCTTCCCCCGTTGATCCCTCCTCCTGTACCATCCACAGTCTTTGAGCAATCATTCCACCACACTATATCTTCTTTTTCAGTATTCCATTTGTCGATATCCCAGTCTTGTTTTTTTATTATCTGGTTCTCAAACGGTTTTTCAAAGTTGTACTTTGGTATCATATGATCAGAAGGCATGTGTAGAACTTCCTCTGATATTACTCTGTTAATTTTACAGTGTCCTAGATTGGGTCTTTGTGCATTCCAGCACTCTGATTGTGCCAATCTATATGAACTCATTCTAGCCTGTCCTTTTATGAAATTGCATAGTGATGGGATTGAAGAGTCCCAAAAATATAAACTTGGCAACTAACCAAGCCAAGTGTAAAGGGAGAATTCAGGGAAGGTGTCCGTATGTTGTTGCCGAGAGAAGAACTGAAATTGTTAGATGAAGAATGGGATACTCAAAAAAAGGTTGTGGTTGGTACAGCAGAAAAAATATGTGGATGACAGAGTCAAATAAGAAAACCCAAAGAAACTGCCTGGTGGAATGATGATATTAAAAAGGTTATCAATGACAGAAACCATGCAAGAAGATCCTTATATCAACCAAGAACACGGGGAGATCAACATGAAATAGAAGAGAAGGTGTCACTTTACAGAAATAAAAAATTACAGGTCAAATAGTTGGTTGTAGCTGAAAAGCAGAAATGCAAGGAAGATCTGGCCAAAATAACCAAAATAACGCAGAATGGAAATAAAAAACTGTTATACAGTATTGTTAAGAATAGAAGAACCCAAAATGAATCTATCCAATCTGTAGAACTTCCTAATGGTGAGATGACTAGGGATAAAACCAAAATATCACAGGAGTTCCAAAGGCACTTTGAAACTTTGCTGAACTGTTATGAAAATGTCATTCCATTAGACGACGAACCTTATGATTTTGGCAGCACAAATACCACTAGTCTGACATGGTTGGAAGTAGAGACAGCAATATCTAAGCTAAACAACAACACATCAACTGGATCAGATGAATTAAGTGTTGAGATGATCAAAGTACTAGGAGAGGTAGGACAACAGTGGATGTACAGGGTACTATATAGAATCTGGAAAGAGAATGTAATACCCAATGACTGGAAGCAAGGAGTCATCATCCCATTGTTGAAAAAAAGGAGATAGAAAGAAATGTACCAACTACAGAGGTATAACTCTGCTGTCACATGGCCTCAAAATCTACGAATCCATCCTTGAGAGCAGGATTAGAAAATATATTGAACCTACACTTGAGGAGGATCAATATGGATTTAGACCTCACAGATCAACTATAGATCTCATTTTTGCCACCAGAATGCTCTATGAGAAGTATTGGGAGAAAGGTAAAACACTTATAACTGTTTTCCTGGACATCGAGAAAGCATATGACCAAGTACCGTGCAGGCATATATGGGAATGTTTGAGACATAAGAAAGTGCCTGATGACATCATAGCACGAGTACAATGATTATATGATGAAACCAAGTGTTGTGTCCAGGTCCAGGATGGAAGGTCTGGTTGGTTTGAAACGAAGAGTGGAGTCCAGCAAGGAAGTTGTCTTTTGCCACTTCTCATCATAATCATAATGGATGAAGTTTAAAAATGGTTAAGAGAAAGGATCCAACAACTAATGCCCTGGTTTTTGCTGATGATGTAATGGTATGGGGTGAGACAGAAGTGGAAGTACAAATTAGACTAGATCTCTGGTATGAAGCTTTTACAACCTTACGTCTCAAAATCAGCAAAACGAAGACAGTTGGCTTGGTGATGAGTAGAAACTCTCCAAACTGTTCATCTAAAAATTGGAGATAAGGAGATGGATATTGTAGGTAGTGTAGGTAGTGTTCTGTCATCAGACAATACCATACATCAAGAGATTAGTAACAGAATACAGAAAGCTTCCAAATTCTATCACGCTGTATGTCAAATACTTTGGGATACTTTCCGTTAGTTTCCAAGATCAGCTTGTACAAAATATATCTAGTACCTATATTGACGTATGGCCTGGAAGCAGCAACACTTACTGGACCAACAAAGAGTCATCTTCAGGCAACAGAAACGAAGTTCCTCCGTTCTTGTCTACAAAAAACAAAAATGGATAAAATAAGGAATGTGGATATCCGACAACAGCTTGGATTGGAAAGAAGCTTGCTGGAGACTCTAGAAGTGAAGAGATTGCAATGGTATGGTCACATGAAAAGAATGAACCCTCACAGGACTCCTTGAACATACTTTGACCACAATATTCCTGGGAAGAGACCAAGAGGAATACCTCATGATGTTTGGGAAAAACAGATAATGAAGGACCTTGAAATTAGAGATGTGAACTGGTGTTGCATATATGAGCAGCATCTGTGGATGGATAGAACAAACTGGAGGAGGCTCGTAAACAACTGCACCCGGCTTGCTGAAGCGAAGAAATGATGATGATAGTTATGGGAGGTCTAATAAACTATTCAAGGCTTCTGTCGGCGTAGTTCTCACAGCCCCAATTATGGCTATGCATGCCATTCTCTGTAGGCTATCCAGTCTACTGCCGACTTTTCTTTGACTTACTTTCTGCCCACCAGATGACTGCAGCATAGGCCATCAACGGTGTAATGATCATTGTGTATATCCACATTAACACTGATGGTATTAGGCCCCATGTCTTCCCAGTGGCTCTTTTACATGCATACAGCAAGTTCTTGGCCCGGGTTATGTTCCTTTCTATATGTGGATTCTGGGTTAGATTTTTATCTAACACTACACCTAGGTGCAGTGCCTGTTCTTCCATATATATCTTGCCCATCTCCACCAGATTGAGTGATCTTTGCATGAGGTCCTGGATAACACTCATCACCTTACCTCGTAATTTCATTGCTTACTATTTTTCCATCTTATTTTATTATATCATATTCCTCTTATAAATTTCAGGGTATCTGATTTCTTCTTTCCCTTTTTTGGGTGAGGAATTATTGACATAATCCAATAAATCTGCTTGAGATAAACAAAAAATATATACATAAAGTTCTCCGCTACACGGAAAAGCATAGAACCATGGATATGCTTTTGGGCTTAGAAGATGAGAGAGCGATTACAGATTCTTTGGTTGTTCCCCTCGTAATAGCCTCTTACAACATGCAATGGGTACAGATAATGCATCCTTTCACTTCACCCACAGGCTGACCAGCAGCTATTTGGTAGGCCATGGCTGCACCATGGGGTTTGGTTCTAAGTCTACTGAAAGTAATAAATTAAACCATTCAAAGTACAGTAATTATTTTTAAAAACTTGCTATAAATAACCTTTTATCATATCAGTTCTGACTAACCCTACTGGGCTTTCTAATTTTTTTCATTGAGAGCATAAAATGCTTATACTCTTGTTAATTACACTGTTATTTGAATATCTTCCCTTGGATATGTTGTTATATTGTTGTTACTTGTTGTTCTTTTCTTCATACAGGGATAGCTCTGCTTGTACATCATTTTACTATAAATCTTCTGAGGACAAGGAAAAGTTAAAACCAACATGGATTCCTTTCAAAAGAGTGCCTTTGGGACCGAATCACTACGCTGCAAGAGAACAGCAGGTTTGTCAGCAATGATATACCATTACATCTTTATTCTTGTGCCTCATCTGAACTGGACACTGGGGGCCTAGTTTTTGCTCCCAGGTAGGCCAGAGGACCACTTCATGCTTCTTGTGGTATGGTGTCTAGTTCCTTTCTACTTCTCCCCTTGTTAATAGCATTTGGATGATCTATCCAAGTGGTCACCACACCCAGTGTTGGCAAACTGGAAAGGAACTTCAAATCAAGTTGCATGTAGAGAGATGGCAATATGAAAAGGAACTGACAGTAGGACAGATGCAATGACAGGACTACATCACAAGAGGGAGCAATAAAAAAGGAGATGAGGACAAACATGAAGACCTGAAAGGATAAGGACAATCTCCATACCTTCCTATATCACCTTCTTAGATAGGCCTAGGCTTTCCCCTTATTGATCTTAATTCTTCTACAGCTATTTCTTCTCGGTCCCCGACAAGCTCATTTCTGCTCTCCAGCTTCATCAACACTCCTTGAGAGATCATCTGGACAGATATTTCTTTATGTTAAGAGTATATGATAATAAAGCCAGATAAGGACAGGAAAATGGAAGAGATAAAATTATAAAGATGGATACAGTTGGTAAAAGATTAGGAACACGGGATAAGCACAAAAGGAGAAAAGGAACCCAACTAGTCATTATAAGTAATGGAGAGGAACAAACTAGCAGCAAATCAAGTCACATGTAGAGGGACTGGAACATTAAAATGAACACATAATTGGAGAGAGACAATGTCAGGACAATATCGGAAGAGGTAGCACTAGAAAAAGAGACAAGGACAGACATGAAAATGCAAAAGGATAAGGACAATCTCCATATCTTTGCAATCTTCAAAGAGGAAGCTCTCTTCTCATCAATCCTAATTCTCCTACATTCATTTCTTCTTGGTCACCAACAAGCTCATTTCTGCTTCCCAGCTTTATCAGGAGGACGAACTTCAACACTAATTGTATTGTGAGAATTGTACAATAATAAGGAAACCAGATAAACACAGAAAAAAGGAAAGAGATAAAATAATAAAGATGAATACAGTTGTTAAAAGATTAGAAACACAGGATAAACACAAAAGGAGAAGAGAACCTAACATTAAAAAGGAAATTGTAACATTTTTTCATGTCTGAGAGGAAGAGGAGTTTTATATGATGCAGTAAATTGTTTCACTATCAAACTTGATTATGTCATCTTCATGAACGTAAAGACGCTATGCCATTGGCTGAAATTTTGAAGGGAACAGCGTCACTCAAGGAATGCAATACAGGTAGTTGTACACCAAATCTGTGACAATAAACAGTCCTAAACAAATAAAAGAGTGAAATAAGCAATGGCAAGTAAGCAATAACATTTCAAACATACATACATTACTGCAGAAAATGATACAGTTCACCAGCAACCTTGAAGAAACTATGTGCTCTTATCTTAATAGAAAATATACTCTTAAAAAATGACTCTATTGTGGATGAGGAGTGTAATTTGCAGTGTTGTTTTTTAATTTTCCATTTTCCCCACTAATGTGAAGCACTAAGTTTCATACAGTACGTCACATAGAGACTCGCTGTTAAAAGATAGTTTGTGAAAAAAAAGTTACGGTGCCGGGCTGAGTGGCTCAGATGGTTGAGGCTCTGGCCTTCCAACCCCAACTTGGCAGGTTCGATCCTGGCTCAGTCCAGTGGTATTTGAAGGTGCTCAAATATGTCAACCTTGTGTCGGTAGAATTACTGACATGTAAAAGAAATCCTGCAGGACAAAATTCTGGCACCTCGGTATCTCCAAATATGTAGTTAGTGTGATGTAAAAACAATAACATTATTTAATTAAGAAATTATGAGATGGCAATATTTGTTTACAACCTTTGACCATGAGTGTAAAATTTCTGCCGAACACATTCCTTGAATATACTGCATGTGTTCAGTTCTTGTTCTGGTACCTCTGGTTGAGTACTGAGTTGCCTGATTTGGTTACAAAACACAGAGTCACAAAGTGGTGCTGATATCACGTAGTGCAACCCTATTTCATGGTTAAATGAAATAACAAGATGTTTAAGCATAAAAGCTATGAAGAGCCAGGTGACGATGCACCAAGATGGTTCGCTGCAAATCAACAGTGTATGGGACCCTCACCAGGATTACCTGATTCAAGAACTGGAAAAAATCCAAAGAAAAGCAGCTCGATTTGTTCTGGGTGATTTCCGACAAAAGAGTAGCGTTACAAAAATGTTGCAATGTTTGGGTTGGGAAGAATTGAGAGAAAGAAGAAGAGCTGCTCGACTAAGTAGTATGTTCCGAGCTGTCAGCGGAGAGATGGCATGGAATGACATTAGTAGACGAATAAGTTTGAATGGCGTTTATAAAAGTAGGAAAGATCACAATATGAAGATAAAGTTGGAATTCAAGAGGACAAAATGGGGCAAATATTCATTTATAGGAAGGGGAGTTAGGGATTGGAATAACTTACCAAGGGAGATGTTCTATAAATTTCCAATTTCTTTGAAATAATTTAGGAAAAGGCTAGGAAAGCAACAGATAGGGAATCTGCCACCTGGGCGACTGCCCTAAATGCAGATCAGTATTGATTGATTGATTGATTGATTGATTGATTGATTGATTGATTGATTGATTGATTGAACATTACCAAAAGCAGTATACAGAAGAGTTTACTATCTAAACTTTTGCCAAACCACCTGTTTTGTGAAACATGCAAGTGTGATTTTTTAATTAAACATGGAGGACATGATGACTGCCAAAGGCATATGAAATCTAAAAAATGTGAAGAGTACGGGCGTATCAAAGGGCGATGCAAGACACTCACCATTTATTTCACACATTTTTTGACTGAACACAACTTTCCCTCATCTGCAGGAGATTATGATAGATGATTATTCAAGCCATGTTCCCCCAACTTGAAAATTGCTAAAAAGTGTGGAAGTGGCAGAACCAAGATAACTGCAGTAGTGAGAAGTATGCCTGAGTCATCAGTATCAGAAATGGTTAACAGTCTTCAAAATGCGCCTTACTCATTGTCTACTGATTTTTTTTTTTTTTTTGCAAGGTGCTTTACGTCGCACCGACACAGATAGGTCTTATGGCAACGATGGGACAGGGAAGGGCTAGGAGTGGGAAGGAAGCGGCCGTGGCCTTAATTAAGGTACAGCCCCAGCATTTTCCTGGTGTGAAAATGGGAAACCACGGAAAACCATTTTCAGGGCTGCCGACAGTGGGGTTCGAACCTACTATTTCCCGAATACTGGATACTGGCCGCACTTAAGCGACTGAAGCTATCGAGCTCGGTCTACTGATGTTAGTTATGATAACAATGACTGTCAATTGTATCCATTGGTGTTTACTTATTTTAGTGAGAAAAAAGAACAGATTGTTACTCTGCTACTTGCTTTGGTGGAATGTGATGATAACACTGGGGAAGGAATATTTCAAGTGTTGGATATAGACAAGGCTGTATTGGCGCATGAGTCTGCAAAACCTTTTGGATGCAGTTTCTTTTTTAATTCTTAATTACGACTCTTTAGAGTATGTAGAAATGCAGGTAGTCACCAAATTTTGTGGTCGGGCTTATCTTGAGTCACCATTAAAGATGGCGAATGAGCCACATCATGTTGACGCCATAATCAGCATGATCCCTGGTCCAATCCTTTTTATTTTTAAGGGCAATTTAAAATACTAAAAAAAGGTGTATTGCACCTTTATTTATATCTTTCACCCTTTCAGTGAAAAGTACAAAATATAAAAATGAACACTAACATAATTTTACTTCTATGTGTTTTCATAACACTTAATTAGATTGACCTTTTTTTTTTAAAACTAAGAAGTTAATGCAAACTTTCTTCTAAGCAAAGAAGTAATTAACTTCAAAAGTTTGTGACGTGGCTACTGCCCTGGCACCATGTCATTGTAGGCCTCCGTGCTCCGCCTAACATGAACACGATGCACGCACACCATGTTGCCATTTATGTGTTTAGTTTGTTAACAATCAGTTCATTCATATATGAGTGCTTTACAAATGGTGTTGTGACAGTGTACATGAATATCTATTGTAGTGCTGCCAGTGAAGCGAAAACTCATGGGAGATTAAAATGTGTGTGTGTGTTTTGCAGTGGACTGAATAGCTTAATACTTAAGTCTACGGCTAAAATCTTTGTAATAGTTCAAAGTGCAAATGAGCATAAAGATGAAGTTTCAAAATGGCTTCTTGGTTTTTTTTCCATCCCATTGAAGAAAATCAAACATTTTCATGGCACAAAGTGTGCCTTGCGACTTATGTTAGTGAAGAGAAAATTAGAAGAAGTCAGAAAGCACTGGAGAAGCAGAAGTAGAATAGCATAATGAGAACAGTGGCTCTTCTACATTAATTTAATCCTTGACAGTGTGGCCAAAGAAATCCTAAATATATGGACTTGAAATATAAATGTATTATTTGCTGTCAAAAAACCAAGAAAAATGATGATAAATTATTTATTTTAAGTGAACGTCCGGCAGCTGAACTTTTTTTCAAAGTAGCTTGAGATAAAAGTGATATTGTATTTACTAGAATGTGTAAGTGTAACACAGTTGACAATTTGTTGGCGCTAGAAGTCAGATATCACAAATCGTGCCTAAGAGATTACACCTACATTAGGGGGAAGTTGGGAAATAAAGGGGGTCGGCCCTCTCAAACAGTACCTCGAGAGGTTCTACAGGAACCATTAAACCAGTTGTTGAGAGAAATAAGTGTCAGGTTCAAAAAATAAAGCTTTTGAACTAATTTAACTAATGGAATCATTGAAATTAATGGCATTGAGGAGATTGCTATCAAAAACAGAATTACAAAGATCTTTTAATTGATACTTTGGAGAAAAATTTATAATTTCACAACCATCTGATAGGTCAAAGTCACCAATGGTAATGATGAGTAACGAATCTTTGGAAGAAATGGCTGAACGAATCCGACAAATTGATAATTCAGAGAGGACTATTAAAGACCCAACAGTTAAACTGAGGAAAGAAATGCTGCATTCCAGACTACAGTGTGAAGGATACATTATGGATGAAACTGTAATAGAAAGATGCTTAAACAGCTTTATACTTCCCCCAGTCTGGGAGTTATTCATTAAGATTTTTTTGCCAATAAGAAACTGCTGACAGACAAGAAGCTGCATTGTGCTAAATCTGTATATTTGGACTTACACTTTTCAAATCATACGGGAGCAGCCTCCAGAATATACGTGCATGCTTTTCATGCTGTACAACCTGGATCAGAGCTAATGATTTATAGTTCAGATAGGCCTACTGATGTTTTTGTTTTGGTCATTCATTTCTGGCCAAACTTGAAAAATTATAACTACTCAGGTCTATTGATGCGAGTTACATCTAAAAATCAAGAAAAATAGGTTGCCACAATATCTGACACCTTGGGAGATACAAATACTAATGTCCTACCAGCACTACACGCTTTTGCTGGTTGCAACATAATAAGCAAAATATCTTCAAAGAACAAGGCCTGGAATGAAATTAAACAACCGTACATACAAGGCATCCTTAAGCCACTGGGAAACGAACTACCTCTCACACACTCATACTCGACAGCTCTGAAACAACTACATTCAAAACTAAGAAATAAACCAGGACTAACAGCAGATGAAGCACATTATATATCCATATGGTACACCGAACTGTGGGACTTGGTTGTCATTAGACAGAATTCCATGCTCTTCAGATGGCTGGATCTGAGGGCTGCTTCAAGGTCCACTCAGCCTATATAATTACAATTGAGGCGCTATCTAATGATGAGATAGTGGCCCCGGTTTAGAAAGCTAAGTATAGTAGCCAAGAGGATTCATTGTGCCAACACGACACGTCATAATCTGCAGGCCTTTGGGCAGAACAGTGATCACTTGGTAGACCATGGCTCTTCGTGTCTGTTGAGCCATTGGGTTTGGTTTTGATTTTGTCTAAAAGAGCTCAGTGGACCTAACAGTACTACCATCCTTACTGACAGTCAAGACAAGCTGGCATGATGGAAAGAATAATTCAGTCCACTTTTAAATCACAGCTCCATTACTCCTGAGAACTTCTTCAAGCATGTACGTCAACATCCTCAACAGCCTTGAATGGCTCCCCATCCAACTTCTCAAGAAAACAGTAAAGCCCTTGACACTCTGAAAGCAAGAAAGGTTGCTGAACCAGACCAACATTACCCTAGAATCCATTCAAAGTGGCAGCTTACCTCTGAAAACCAGGCTCTTTTCTATGACCCTTCTAATATGGGAAACCCAAACGTAACAGCTGGCATGAAGAGTTCAATCACTGTCACAATCTGTAAAAAAGGTGACTAAAATTTTTGTGGTAATTATAGCCATATTTCCTTGCTCTCTGTAGCAGGAAAAGCTTTTGCTAGAATCTTATTGAATTTTCCTCAAGTAGTCCCTGAGAAGATACTTCCAGAATCTCAGTGTGGATTTTGCACCTCCAGGGGCACCATCGGTATGACCTTCTGTACAAGACAACTGAAGGAGGAGTGCAAAGTAGAACAGAAAACACTGCTTTTAATACTTTATGATCTGGAAAAGGCCTTTGATACAGTGTCCAGCAATGCAATGTGGATTGTTCTAAGGTAATTTGGCTGCCTTGAACGTTTTGTTGGACTCATTCAAGCACTTCATGATGATATAATTAGACAGGTACTTAATCAGAATGACTTATCTGTGGAATATCCAGTTATTAATCGGCTCAAGCAAGATTGTATACTTGCACCTACATTTTTTACTCTGTTCCTGACAGGTATGCTCTATGTGGTGTAGAAATCAGATTTGATAGGGAAGTTTTTAATCAGGCCATGTTACGTGTACAAAGGCTCACAAACCTCACCTGGATCATTGAATTGTGTTACACAGGTGGTGATGGTTGCAATTATTGTTCTAAGAGGAAGTACAACTGGACAACCATCCTCTATTAACACTAATCGGAGGGAAGTCCTGCCCCGCGGTGTAGGGGGTAATGCGTCCGCCTCTCACCCGACAGCCCCGGGTTCGATTTCCGGCTGGGTCAGGGTTTTTAAATTGTAATGATTAATATCCCTGGCCTGGGAACTGGGTGTTTGTGATGTCCTTAATCTTCCTTTCCTCACACACAACATTCCACACTACTGCCATTCCAGTTACACACAGGTTCATACAATACGGTGCCAGTAGGGTCAAAAGAACCACATGGGTCGATGCCCCGAACAATTAGCATTTTTTTTTTAAATCAGGGGGAAAAATGGAAGGGGTCCAACACTTCAAAAAATGAAGGTACTGATCAAAGAAAGACAAGGGCCACAAAGGGTGTGAAACTGAGAGACTCCCTAGGATTCGCAAACCTAAAATACCATTGGAGTCAATACGCAAATAACCATACTTATTCAGCTCTCTGTTGGAACACTCTGTCAACTGCTTCAAGAGTGCAAATGATCAATTTGGCTTGGCTATCAACTTTCATAAAAGTAAAGTGCTTGCACAGCCAGCTCCTGGAACTTTTTTCTCAGATTTTGATATTTTCACCTCTGATATGCCTCTCAAACTAGAGGATTACTTCTCATATCTAGGAAGCATTTTCTCAGTCAACTGCACCTCAGAGAATGATATAGAAAATGGAATATGTGCTGCTTACAAAGCTCTTGGACAACTGCTGCATTGAGTCTTCCTGAGGTGTTGTTGTCTAAACATTATCATCATGATATTGAGAAACTGGAATGTTTCCACCAGCAAAATCTTAGATCCATTATGAACGTCGAATGGGATAACTATGTATCCAATGTTGCAGTTCTTGAGAGGACACAGATGTACAGTGTAGATGCTACCATCATTAGTCATTAGCTTGGATGGACTGGATATATCCAGCATATGGGAGACAACAGACTTCCTCCGCTTATCCTATATAGTGAACATGGGGCTGATGATCTAGATGTTAAGCCCCTTTATACAACAAGCATCATCATCATCATCATCATCATAATAGTGAACACAGCATTGACAGATCGTATGGCACCCCTCTGAAGTGATATAAGTATTATAAGGACCACAGATGTAAAACTGAACACTTGCATGCTAATGCAGAAGATCATTCTTGTTGGCGCATCATGCTGTTGTGCAGTTTGAATGCCACATCCTTCACTCTCCATTAGATGCTATGTTTGTGGTCACAGGTTTTATGCTATGGTTTCTTTAGTCACCAATGACAGCAACACAGGCTAAACAGGTGATGACAGAAGTGCAGGAGAGAAACAAAAGCTTGGATACAAGTATCGACCACCGCTGACGAGTGTATTATTATACATCTACTTCAGTGACGAAATTTCCCTCTGGCGAAAATGAAATGATCATAAATACACTGCCTGACAAAAAAATTGAAGTATCCAGAAGGGGAGGAGGAAATGAAGTAAAACTTCATATGTTTTTTTTGTTTTTTTTTTGCTAGGGGCTTTACGTCGCACCGACACAGATAGGTCTTATGGCGACGATGGGATAGGAAAGGCCTAGGAGTTGGAAGGAAGCGGCCGTGGCCTTAATTAAGGTACAGCCCCAGCATTTGCCTGGTGTGAAAATGGGAAACCACGGAAAACCATCTTCAGGGCTGCCGATAGTGGGATTCGAACCTACTATCTCCCGGATGCAAGCTCACAGCCGCGCGCCTCTACGCGCACGGCCAACTCGCCCGGTCGCTTCATATGTTGAGAGGGTATGTGATGTTATTTCAGCGATTACAAAATCCAGTCAAATTTATGAAGAACTTGGCAGTACGAGCCCACTTATCAGTATGATGATGATGATGATGATGATGATAATAATAATAATAATAATAATAATAATAATAATAATAATAATAATAATAATAATAATAATAATAATAATCGTATGGCCTCAGCTACCATGTGCAGACATTTCAATCTGACACCATCTGGCTGTCTGCTCGTCAATTTCGACATTCCGTTTTACTCTAAGCCCACTAGATAGCAGACCGAGTAAACCGAAACTCTCTTGGGTGTCTATGGCTGAGATTTAATGAATTTTGTCGGGTAAACACCAAATGTGTCACCAGAGATATTTTACATGCTGACATCGTACGACATGGAGTGTTGAATGGACTTTTTTCCGCCCTTCAAAAATCCAACTATCTCTGCCGGGTTTGAACCCGCTATCTTGGGATCCGGAGGCCGACACTCTACCACAGATCCACAGAGGCAGCTATCAGTATGATGTTACACCCCCTCTGGCCTGGATGTACACACTGATTCCATTGGGAAGGATGTCAGAAAGCCGTTGTATCCTCTCCTGAGGCAAACTGGTCCACAACTTTAGTAACGGGTCCTCGATATCCTGGATACTGGCACTGGGATGGAGTTAACGTCCGAGCTGGTCCCTCACATGTTCTGTCAGGGACAGATCTGGGGATCTTGCTCACCACGGGAGTATCTCAATATCGCACAGACAGTTCACAGAGACATGTGCCACATGTGGACGAGCATTGTCCTGTTGAGAAATGGCACCACGATATTGTCATATGAGAGGTAACACATGAAGATGCAGGATGTCCATGATGTACTGTTGTGCCATCTGAGTTCTGTCAATCACTACCACCCATGACCAGAAGTCAAACCCGATGGCTCCCCACACCATGATGCTAGGAGTAACACTGCTGTGCCCCTCCAAAACATTGGAAGAATGGGGCCTCTCCCAAGGTCACCAGCATACTCACTAACGATGGTCCCTCCGGGGTAGTGTAGAACTGCAATTTATCGCTGAACACAATGCAATGCCATTCATCAGCAGTCCATGCTTCCCAGTTACGGCACCACTCCAAGCACAGCCGTTTGTGTTGTGGTGTTAATAGCAGCCTACGCATGGGAAGGTAGTTTCCTAGTCTGGCTGCTCATAGTCTCCGACCAATGGTGGGAGATGACACACAATGTTGCAGGCAGTTCATTTCTTTTTCTTGGATGGCAGGTGCAGATGTGAAGGGGTTATGATGTGCTTGGCACACAATACGGTGATCCTCCCTTGTGGTGGACAGACATTGTTGACCAAAACCGTGATAATGAGTATGCTTGTCCTCACGTTCCCATGCATTCCTCCATCGGGCCACAGTCACATCCCACTGCCCCACAAATCTAGATATTGCACAATTTGACCAGCCAGCCAAATGGAGACCCACAATGAGGCCCCTTTCAAACTCTGTCAGGTGCTGATAATGCTGTCTCACACAAGTAAGTGGCATCTGCATGTCCTTCACAGTGATCACTCAACATCTGACGCTGTTCACGCCCCTTATGTACCCTATCAGGCCTGGTAACAACACTAATGCACTCTGGGGGCCGTTTTACTTGTCACAGAGAATTACAACTCTAATAATTCACATACCTGCCGATGGTGTGTACATGTAAAAAGTTACATTGACACCCTACCGTTTCTTCTAGGTGCTTCAGTTTGTTTTTGTTTTTTTTCAGGCAGTGTATGTCTTAATAAAATGTGTGACAGGATGTTACTTAGCAACTGTCTAAGCTGTGATGTGAAGTATTGAGTGATGGCCATGGCATACAAATCCATGGCCTATGCAACTTTCAAGGTACTGTTGCTAGATAACATCGCATCACACATTTTGTTATATGACACTATCGAAAAATTTGACCATTTTTTGGTCCTAGGTGGTCTGTATTGACTACGACAGTTATAATACTCCTCGCCTAGCATCATGGTTCACATTATACATTTGGAAGCATTAAAATAATGAGAACAATAGAACTGTAATTTTAATAAGTTTTTTAGATATATTTTATTATGAGTTGTAATAATTTTGAGAGTCCAGGTATGTATGGATGTTTTTAAAATTTGTGATAGCTGATAAAAAGAATGGTCCTTTCTCGAAACATGTACGTTTAATGTTGACAACAACTTTGTTTGTCATTGTATGTATTAAGTATTGACAGGGCAGACCCAATAAAGACACCTCAAGTATTATAATTTTTGGATGATCCCCAGGTCTGAGACATATTTATGTCCAAAAAAAATTGTCAGCATTGTGAACGTACATTTAAAATCTTATTTAACTAAAAATTTTGTAAAATTTTGTTTTCACTGGGAAGAACTTTCTTCTAAAATGCTAACCTAATTCTGAGTTATAAGAATAAGGGACAGTCAGATTAAAACTGAACACCCACTACAATGTGACCATGGAATGGTTTTATTCAAAAGTAATTCCCAAAAGCCTTAATACATTTATCCCACTGGGAGTCAAGACGATCATCAATTCCAGTTTTGTAGAAAGAGGTAGGTCGCTGACGGATCCACAACAGCATCAACTCTTGCACTTCCTCATCTGAATGAAACTGACGTCCACAAATGTCTTTCTTCCTCAATGATTCGTTGTTATTCCCAGAAAAGGCCATCAATCCGCCCTATCACATCAGGAGTAATGGCTCGATGGGCCTGTACTGGGTGTGCATCGTCTTGCAGCGATGTGCGCCCTTCTCGGATTTTCCTATGCCACTCATCCACACTTGCTATGGACATGCAGTGTTCACGATACACAGCAGACACGTGGCGATATGTTTCGCGTATTCCAGCACCCTCAACCACCAGAAAACGAACCACACTTCATTGCTCTTCTTTGCTTGCCTGCATTTCTACAGCTGAATGAACACACACTAGACCAGTCCGTGCACCAACAAAGACATAACCCAACAACTGCATGCACCTGTGAGCTGCCACCTTCAACACAGAATGTGTGTTATGGTGGGTTTTCATTTTTAATTTGACTGCCCCTTATAGTTAAAATGAGGAATATTGTTGCAAAGCGTGTTATGTCCACAGAATATAATTTTACAGGAACAGCAAGAAACTGACTGCAAGCAAACAATACAGGTTATCTCTAAACACTCAAATGGAAGTGTAACTGTGTTAGGCATGTATCAAGAATCCACTGAAAATGAAATCACTCCAAACTTGATTTTCATAAGAATTTGCATATCATACTGTGTCTTCGTAAGGTCTTTAAAGTGCAAAATCACACTGTCATTGTTAACAGAAGCTTGAGGGTACACTCTTTCCTTCAACAAACTTTACATTCTGTTTAAGCCTCTGTCTGGTTCCAAGCAGTCTCATACCTCTCCAACCTCTCTATTAATTTCGTGTGGCTATTTCTAGCCGAGTGCAGCCCTTGTAAGGCAGACCCTCCGACGAGGGTGGGCGGCATCTGCCATGTGTAGGGAACTGCGTGTTATTGTGGTGGAGGATAGTGTTGTGTGTGGTGTGTGAGTTGCAGGGATGTTGGGGACAGCACAAACACCCAGCCCCCGGGCCATTGGAATTAACCAATGAAGGTTAAAATCCCCGACCCGGCCGGGAATCGAACCCGGGAACCTCTCTATTGATGTTTTGCTTATTATCACCAGCAGCAGTTCTAGTATCAACAGTGTGTGAGTAAAACTCTGTTTATTTGTTTTGTCTCCAGTTGCCTCCAAACCCTTTCTTCAAGATATTTGTCACGTCATTAATCTTTGCTAAATTCACTCTTCTGTTGGGCGCAATTTGTATTGGATCTAACACAAGGTTCATCATTTTCTCTCCTTTCAGGATGGGCATAAATTTCTTTGAAGGGTCATGAAACCAATAGGTGACCTCCATTTTGGATCTCACACCCACCCTTCCATCCTTTCCATACTTCTTAAGCATAACCCATTTCAGTTCATTAATGCCATCTAATTTCTTGAAATATTCACTCAGTGACTTAAAATCTTTCACATCACAGTCTTCTCCTAAACAATGAACTTCTCCCACTGACTGATAAATATTTTGATAGTCTCGAGGTGTCAACAGCATGGAGTATTTTTGGAGCTATTTCTCAACAACACGGAAAACTCTGTCTGCAGGTAGGAATGTTTTCTTTCCTTTTACAATTTGCTTTACGTTGCACCGACACAGATAAGTCTTATGGCAATGATGGGATAGAAAAGTGGGAAGGAAGCAACCATGGCCTTAATTAGGGTACAGCCCCAGCATTTGCCAGGTGTGAAAACGGAAAACTACAGAAAACCATCTTTAGGGCTACCAACAGTGGGGTTCGAACCCACTATCTCCTGGATGCAAACTCACAGCTGTGTGCCCCTAACTGCATGGCCAACTGGCCCAGTAGGTAGGAATGAATGGCCTCTGATAGGGAAGAATAATGTTTGGGATCTTTCCTAAGTAGGTAAAATGCTAGCACATGAATAACCTGCATATAATTTTATTTATTTTGGCTGCCACAGCCATCCAAAAAAAGTGTGTCAATTTTCCTTGGGGAAACGTACTCTTTTTCCAGGAATATCTAAAGAATGTAATGACATCAACTGCACCCCGACTGTCAGACATTAAAATGAGGGGTTTTGTTTTTAACATCTGTAATGCAAAACACGTAGTAACTTTAGACATGATAATAAGCTTTTGGGGTTTTGCTGAATTAAGAAAACAAGGTGAAATTCTTTACATTTGACAGAGAACTTTACTCTGTATCTTCAGAAGAATATCTTGACTACTCATGAGGAACACTTCTCCAATAATGAATGTTTGAATTTAAGAATGCTTCACCATTGGTCTATAGTAAGTGGTACTCTCATTCATCACCAGATGGCTCACTGTCAGCATTCCAAGTGCAAGTTGACAAACTCCATCTAAGCTCTCATTAAGATGTTACACCGTATGTACGTTGTGAAGTAACCGCAAGATCATGAGACGGATCAGGGATGAACGTGGTAGAAGAAGTAAATAGAAATAAAAATCAGTGGGGTGGGGGGTAGGGGGGCATAACAGGTATACACATGTTATGAAAGTATGACAACACACAGCCTGGAATGAACCGTTTGGTGGTGAGGAACGTATGAATTTGGAATACACCGAAATGAAATAACAATAGTGAAAGGACAAGGAAGAGATTTTTACTTATTTCTATAGCTTCCCAGGCTATGCAGTTAAGTGATATAACATGTGTACCCCTTTCATGCCACCCCCCCTTCCTGGATCGACTCACACTCATTATGCTCAGTTTTTTGTACACACTTTCTTTCCATTCCTCAGCTCTGTCTTATTCTTCTGTCCCGTGAGTCTTTCATTACATTTTATTTTATTATTTTTACTTCTATTTATTTCTTCTACCACTTTTGTCCCTGATTAATCTGATGACCTTGTGGTTACTTCACAACGCACTTACAGTGTAACAAGAAACAGCTCCCACTTGGAATGCTGACAGTGATCCATCTGGTGATGAATGAGAGTACCACTTACTATAGACTAACGGTAAAGCATTCTTAAATTCAAACCTTCATTATTGGAGAAGTTTTCCTCATGAAAAGTCAAGATTTTCCTGTGAAGATGTGGAGGAAAGTTCTCTGCATAACGTAAGGAATTTCACCTTGTTTTCTTGACATGGCAAAAGCCCAAGAGCTTTTTATCATGTTTACTGTTACGGGCTGTGAAAGAATCAATCTAAATGTAGTAAGCGGCTGTACTTGCTGCTTGTTGAAAGATGCTAATGCAGGCATATCAAGATCAACCGCATGCCAGGCAAGCTGCATGCAGGGTGTCTTTACTCTCGCGCGGTCTCGGCTAGCACACGCTGATTTGAGTGAAGAAATTCTAAGGAGATTCATTAGGGGTGCACAGTATTCCTTCCTTCATTACGAACAAAGTGTGCTACCTCTAAATGAGAACGGCCCTTCACCAATATCATTAATAAGGCACCGTAAATTGTTAATATACTGTACATGAAATAATAATAATAAACACATTATTGATATATTCAGAGACAATAGAATTGTAGACTACATCAATACTACACACATTAACCAAATATTAAATGAAGAATCAAGAATCAAATTCTGACATGTTCAAGATACATAAAGTAATAAATTATGAGTATTCTAGTTGATTAAACAAAAGTGTGATGAAATAACTAAAAACATTGTGGTAAGCACTTGTCTACACCCTGGTCATCGTGGTTTGTCTTCCTCTGAAAATAAAAAATAAGCTGCCTAAAATTGACCCATTTATGTTCACTGATTTCCTGAGCCCTGTTGACAATTGCTGGCAATGTTAGGCTTAATGGTAATGGCAGACGCTATTTTCATTACTGCATTGAGATGGATGTCTGTTAGCTGAGATTGGAATCGAGATTTTTGATCATCCTGTAAAAGAACTATTCACATCTGTGAGTACTTTCAAAGATTGACAGGATTTCTGGCTAAAAAGAAAAAAAAGAAAAGCCAATATTAGAAACTACCATTGTTCGGACATTACTGTTTCGTGGCCCGGCTCCATGGCTAAATGGTTAGTGTGCTGGCCTTTGGTCACAGGGGCCCAGGGTTCGATTCCCAGCAGGGTCGGGAATTTTAACCATCATAGGTTAATTTCTCTGGCACAGGGGCTGGGTGTATATGTCGTCTTCATCATTTCATCCTCATCAGGACGCTCAGGTCGCCTAGGGGCCCCAGGTTTGATTCCCGGCAGGGTCAGGAATTTTAACCATCATTGGTTAATTTCTCTGGCACGGGAGCTGGGTGTTTGTGTCGTCTTCATCATAATTTCATCCTCATCATGACACGCAGTTCACCTACGGGCGTCAAATCAGAAGACCTGCATTTGGCAAACCGAATATGTCCTCGGACACTCCCGTCACTAAAAGCCATACGTCATTTCATTACATTTCACTGTTTCATGTTCTCCTAACAAACTACTAAAAAAAAAAAAATACATCCTTTATGTACACTTACAGCTTTCAAAGTACTTTGTAGCTCCGCTATTAATTTCAGCCTCTCATCAATAGTAATACCACTGTACTGAGGTGCACGATACAGCTCGTAATGATGCCTGACATTAAAATTTTGCAGATGACATGCTTTTTACATGGAATAACTTAAAACATTCTGGTAAGCACTTGTCTACACCCTGGTCATCATGGTTTCTGAGCTTCTCCTTCATGTTCGCGACTTAGGAAACAGAGCGACCATTCCGAGTCAAATTTACCGTAAATTTTCCTCTTACCACTCTCGTCCTGCATCATCCTATTGTTTCACATGGCACAAAAAGATCTGGTTTACTCATCCCTGCTATGAGCGAACGTACTGTCAGTTCAACTCCCTTCCCTCCTGCCTATAGAGGAGAAGTTCTGCCCACACACATGCGGGCAGTCATTTCTAGACCATGTGATGCCTTACTGTGGGCACTGTTTGACATGCCTGTGCTAATGGATCCCTCTGGATCATCACGCATTAGTCTGAGGAATGTTTTAGCTCTCTGAGTTTGTAACCGCCCAGCTCGGTGATGGAATTATTTTTCTCCTTTCCTGTTGCAGTAACTAATTTGTGCCACATTGGAAGAAAATAACTACAAGTATCTTTGGCTGGAGTTCCAAATCCTAGGTTGAATTTTGTATTAAATATCCATTGAAAAAAAGAAGCACTTCTTCACTTGCAATCCTGCGCCACACTTGTATCGTGTAAATTCCAAACAGTTTGTTAATGGTTGGTTAGTTCCGATGAAAGATACAGTTGTTGGCTTTTCTCCTTCAGATAGTGACTTTCTTTGGCCTTTAGATTAGAAATAAAGGCAATTACTTTCTCCCTCTTTGCTACAAATTTGTCTTTAGTGCGGTCATCACCTCTTAGATCTCTACATCCTTCATCAGACTGAAGTGCTTTAGCAATAAAATTTAGTCTGCTCTGCCCAAACCTAAAAAATTTCCCAAAAAATCTAGCTCACACTGGCTTTATGAAACCATACACTGGAATCTTATAAGTTACTACCATAGATGTAGGCCTCCTTTTGTCATCTCCTCTCGAGCGATGCCTCTTGGGTGTTGAAACTGCTACCATCAGTGAAAGTCACCTATCTTGCTCAGCTTTGTTGTGAGTAGCCTTGTTGAGAAAATGTCCTGGTATGCTACAGCAAATAAATCAATCATATAATGTTGCATGTAAGTGTAATTATCACAATTTCTGTAAAAAATAAAATAAAAAATACCAATACTAGAATGAAAAGTGTGAATATAGTGTCTCCATTTAAATAACTAATATGAACTGGATTGAAATAACGTGTCTAATAATGCACTTCAGTATTATAGGCGTGTATCATAAAACAAATTGTCATGGTTTCTGCACTTCATTCATACCTTGCCTTGTGAATTTTAACTGCCGTGTGTTCTTTCCTTCTGTCTGTTTTGGCTCCCTTTAGAATGCTCTCCTGCACTAATATTGTGCCCCATCTTGAGACTAAAATGGAAGTAAGGCTGCCCAGTGTTATTGTTAGAATTTGGTGTCTAATCTGCATAGTAGCCAACATTACACAACAACTTCTGTTGTATTCAATGTGACAGAATGTATCCGTGGACTTAAACATGATTTGCGCCAAACACTTTGGCAGACAAAATACGATTTACAATGACAGCTAGTTTTTCAGCTTAATTTTCACTAGGACTAAATGTGGTTTGACCCAATTGGACCTTACTGCATGAAAGAGCACATGAGAAACCATATGAAACTCAATTTTGTCCAGAGGTGGACATAATACAGTTTGCAACGATAGTCCTCAAATTTTTCTCCTTGAATTACATCTAAACCAGTTTATGCTGTGAAGGTATATTTTGGAAACATCTTCTTTTTTATTGAATTTATGCATATTATCTGTTTGTAAACATTTCTATAAAATTATTATATATATTATTTTTAGATAAGAGCAAGGGCTATGGAATGTCGGAGGACTGTTGATTTGCTAGAAAAATTAAATGTTGGCACACCTGTAGAAAATGTTCTTGGTTGTGATTTTGAACTTTCTCAGTTTAAGGTAAGTAAATTATTTGTTTGTTACACTTTCAGGGAAAGTTTTCTAATTGTCAGAACAAGTATCTCTGACATAATCTGATATAAGAGGTTTGAAAGTTGTAAAATGCAGATACTGTAGTTATTTTTCAAATGTACTTATAATATTAGGTTTATTATTGTGTTTTTCATACTTTCAGAACTCCTATGTTCAATATACTGTATTGGGCTAAATATAAGAGGACCTTGAATATAAGGCGACCCTAAATATTGGAAGGTATTTTTAAGAAGTATGAAATAATGAATGTAATTACAACATCTTCAAGCTCTTCTATAACTGAGATAATTAATTAAATGAGCACTAAAGGAAATCTACTAAAAAAGTTTTATTCTAATATAAAATATAGTTTTATTATGTGATGATAAAAGGCAACAAAATTTATTGGCAAAATCTGTTGGTAGGTATTGTCTACACTGGGACAAAATGTTGGCAGCCAAGAATGACTTGGATGGAAAATTTATAGTTTCCAATAAAGAACCAATTATATTGGACATGAATTTACTCATTCAGGACAAATATTTCGAGTTCCCTATGAGAACTGAAATTATCTTAGTAGTGCAACATTGTTAATACAGTCTTGAATGCCAGGTCATTTGTTTACACCACCCCACTACCTTAAATTCAGTTACCAGAATGTTTAACTTTTATACCACCTCCAGTGCCTTCATTCTAAGAACTTTGCAACTTATTGGATATCACTAAATTTTCTTGTCTTTGATCCTCTGAATGCTTTTCTTCGTGTGCCAACTTTCTTGAACATTTCTTCATCTTTTTGCCAATGTCATACGTTAATTCAAAAACACCCTTTTTTGCAGCTAGTACATTATTGCTTTGTGTACAACCTGTAATTTGAAGTTTATATCCTCTCTCCTTTATTTATCTGAAGCAACCAATGCATTCTCTTTTCCACACGATCCACCATGACAGGAATATTAACCAAAACTGGATCCATGAACACAATAATGCCAACCGAAGCAACTATAGATCACAAGTCACAAACTGGAAAAAAGATCAGAACTCGAGAAATTTTGGTTTATTTGTAACGACTTCAGTCGTACAAGCCAGTAGGGAAAATAGACCTTCACAAAGATGAGTCTTTAAATGTTCGGCTGCAAATATAAGATAACTATGTTTTTTATTTGTACATTTTAATTAATGTAAAGACATAATCTTATATTTGGGCCAATACAGTAATTCAGTGACTAATTTTCTATACATCTTAGCTGTATGAAGTGTTATCAGTATACTATGTCTATATTCAGAAGTTAGAGGTGAATTTCTCCAGTCCATGCCATGATGAGCTTTGTTGCTTTATTTTGCATTCTCTACTGATTGGTGTTTGACTTCTAGGACATAATTACAAACTTAAACATTTATCACAATAGTGACAATTGCAAGGAAGGTATTTTTATTTTCTGTGATCTCCAGTTTCTGAATACATCTGTGTATTGGTGCTATTCACCTTCACTCCAGCACTGTGGATTTGGCAACAATCTTTCTTGTATTAAACTCACCATAAAAACTACTGACATATAATACAATAATTGTCCTAATGCTGTAAACACTTGAAAAAAACATTGGGAATATGGAAGAGATATGGTGATGACTAGGGAGCGGATTTGTATATAATTTTATATATTTTCACATATGTTTTAACACAATTTACGATGTTTATTATTCCTACTGTGAATCCCCAAGCATAAAATCCTAATCTTATTTCACACAAAAACACATATTTTCATAAATTATTTATGTCTATATATATTTTTTAAATATATATGTATGTATGTATGTATGTATGTCCCTTCATCCCATTTCCTGGTACGGAGTTGGGGATGGGGTGAGATGATATTTTATGGCATGATTTTAAAGCCAGATGCCATTCCTGATGCCAGCCTCAGTCGAAGAGCAAATGAAGATGAAGTGAACAATGATGAATAAATACATATTTTAAGAAAATTCATAATAAGTGCAAAAAATTTGCAATATTTGCTACTCAGTAAAATTTGAACTGCTTCTGTATTATAAAAAGATACTCTTATTCACATTTTACAATTACAGTATTGTTTTTTAAAAGTGTATCTAACATTATGTTTCTAAATGTTGTGTCTATTTATGGACTTCCCTCTGGAAGTTCGAAGCCTTGCTGGTCACTGGCTACATTGTTACCTTTAGACAGAGATTTGATCTGCTGCACATGTTGTTTCCCTCCATGAATGAGTTAGCTAGCCTTCTGGCTCGCTCGTACTAGTCATCCCGCTCAGATTTTGTTTGCCAAATGTCAGCGAAAGGCAATCACGGAGAGACAAGGTGAGGGGAATACCATAGATTAAACTGTGCACTGGAAAGATATTCACCCAACAGAAAGTAGTGGGATTGTATCATTTATAAGACTAAGATTAGTTGTTCGACTCCATATACCATTCCCATGGTCATATAATTTTGTCTGAATTTCGAATATAGAAGAAATATTTCCTTCAGTGTGTATTGCTGTTTTTTTTTATTGAAACAGTGATTCACCATATGTATCTTTACCTGTAAGACAAGAAATTTCCTAACAAAATGTATTGATTTTTAGTCTCTAGTCGATTCCACATTAAGGACAAACTATCTCCCAAAATGTTACAAAGAAACTTTACACAGAATTCAGGCAGTATGTAATAGTGATAAACTATGGGTGATCATTGATGAAACCATTGATTCAAATGGCAGAAGAGTAGGAAATATAGTTGGTGTGTTGAAGAATGACAAGACTACTTGTGTATTTGCCAGTCTGTAAAGAAATGGCTGCTGCAAACCCAGTCACTGTAGGGAGGTTGTTTAATGATGCACTGCATTTACTTGGGCCAAAAGGTAAAAATATGACAATGTGTTGCTTCTACTTGCTACAAGTGCAGCTTACTTGAAAAGAGTAGCCGAAAGCCTTTCAGTAAGCTTTCTGAAAATGATACCTATAACTTGCATAGTTCATGCCCTACACAGGTTATGTGAAACCATATGGGCTCAGTATCCTAAAATGGATAAATTAGTGTCTAATGGCAAAAAAGTCCTTGTAAAAGCACCTTCAAGAATCGATTTGGTTAAAGAGAAAAACTCAGGTCTTGCGCTTCCTCCTGTGCCTATTGTCACGTGGTGGGATATTATGCAGACAATTTTGAAAGTTTCTCATCCATTGTGAACGTACTTGATAAAAATGATGTGTTGTCAAATGAGATTCTTCAAGAGTTACTGAATGACAGCTCTTTGAAAAATGATTTGGCATTTATATTTGCCAGTCTAAGTTTCTTGTGTAAAACCATAGACATACTTGAAAAATCCACTAACAGCATGTGAAGGAGGTGCATGCTGTTGAAAATAAATTTGAATCACTGTCGACCTTGCAGTTACAGGAACTGTTAAAGGTCAAGTATCAACATTTGTTCTGGAAAAACAGAGAGAAAAATATGTGAAGTTGCTAAACGGTTGGAGAGTCTCATGTTGGTCAAAATGTGTGACGTTAGTGTTGGTGACATTCCTCTCTTTAAATACTCATGTCTGACATCCTGTGATGTGGAGCAATCATTTTCACAGTATAAGGCGTTCTTTAGAAATAATTGGCATGCACTTTTGATGGACAATTCGGAGATGACCTTTGTTGTTCACTGCAATTCTAAGACTACTTCTAGCAACTAATATTCCAGCATGTGATTGGTGTGTACGAACTGGTACAATTTTTTCAAAAATGGCACGTATGGGCCATATTTAAACACAACATTACATTTCTTTTGTAAATACCATAATATCTATTCCAGCATATCAAACATTAATATACCATATTGTACTTTTCTATACACAGACATCCATTTGCCTAAAGAAGCACGTTTGTGAACACCATACTTTAATGCAATATTTTATACTTATTTACCAATCGAACACAAGCAGTTATATGATATTTAAACCTCTTATCAAATATTTTAGCACATAAAAAATAAAAAATATTTTACATTTTTAGCACATAAAAATCTGCTCCCTAGTGATGACATTCTTGATTTGGAAAACAAATGATAGAATACAGTGAAACCTCGGAATGTAAGTAACTTGGTCTACGAGTGTTTTGCAAGATGAGCAAACACTTTAAATAAATTATAACTTGATATGCGAGTGAGGTTCTGCAATACGACTGTCACGTGTGTCTACGTTTTCCCCGTCCCCTGTTCGTTTGTTGAATGTATGAACGAGGTCTTTGGTCCTGTAGTGAAGAAATACCTTTCAGAAAATAATCTGCCACTCAAAGTATTGCTGGTTATGGCCTTGAGGCCGACTTACTGCCTAGCAACGACTTTACATAAGTGCATACTTGATCTGCTTATGAACTTCAACTATATTTGTTTTCGGCGCAAGATAGTGATGTTCTGTTTACTCTCTTGACTGTGATTATTGTGTTTTGAACATTAACTGAATTGCTACGATATGATACAATGTTAATTTTTTGCCTGTGTTCAATATATTAGTTGTTTTAAGATCTTCGCTAATTGGCTGATGATGACACTTGAAATGTGTTGAAACCGGTCCCAATAAACAGGTTGTAACTACTTTTTAGTTCAACTTACTACGGAGTATTGAAAGGTGGATCCTTCCCTATAATATTGTACATCTTCTTACTGGAGGAATTAAAATTCGTTAAGGTTAAGTTCCTTCCTCCCAACACTACTCCAATACTCCAGCCTGTGGATCAGCAAGTCATTTCGAACTTCAAGAAGCTATACACCAAAGCACTATTTCAGGGATGCTCCAAAGTGATCGAAGAACAAACCTTACCCTCCAAGAGTTTGCGAGAAATCATTTCCCCATCGTGAACTGCCTGAAGATCATCGATAAAGCCTGGGATGGAGTCACCAAGAGAACTCTCACTTCCGCTTGTGGAAAGCTGTGGCCTGACTGTATTCTTGGATGTGACTTTGAGGGGATTGTTGGTGACAATGAGCCGCTGATTGTCGATGAAATTGTGTCCTTAGGGAAGACTATGGGGTTGGAGGTGAATGACGTAGACATTCAAGAGCTGGTGGAAGAACATAGCCAGCAACTGACCACCAACAAACTGATAGACCTGCATCGCGAACAACAGGAGGAAGTTATGGAGATTTTGTCCAGGGAAGAGGAGAAAGAAAAGTCACTTCAACTGAGATTCGGGAGAAGTGCAGAATGCGGGAAACGGTGCAAAAATTTGTAGAAAAACACCACCCGAATAAGGCTGTAGCAGTGCGAGCGATGAATCAGTTCAATGACAATGCAATGTCACATTTTTGTGAAATCATCAAAAAGAGGCAAAAGCAACAATAATTAGACAGGTTCCTCGTTAAATTAGCATGAAAAGAAAAGAATTCCAGTGAGCCAACAGACAGCAGTGATTCCGTTAGCGAAATTCATGCTGCACAGTAACTCTTCTCATGTCATCTCTCGTCTCCCTCACATCAACAATGATTCTATTGTAAGAAAAAGTGCACTTTAATGTGTTTTACGTGACATTTTGTTTTAGAAATGGTATGCAAATACTGTAAATGTTTTTGTGTTGTGGACGAATCATCCGCGTTTCAATTGTTTCTTTGATATACGAGCGCTTTGGATTACAAGCATGTTGCCGAAACGAATTATGCTCGCAATCCAAGGTTCCATTGTATATGCAAAAAATGTACAAAAATTGTTGTGGTTTTAGAATAAAACTGGACTATGACAAGGAAGTATCCTGTCACCACTGGTTTTCATGATGGTTATGGACAAAATTGTGAAAGAGACAAAGGTAAAATATGGGGACAAGGAGCTGTTTACAGATGATATTGTAGTTTAGGGAGCAAACAGAGAGAGTGTACAAGGGCAACTCAACATATTTAGTGATATTATTAAAAATTATCAAATGAAAATCAGCATGAAAAAGTGCAGTATAAAGCAAATTAAAAAAGAGAAAGAGAGTTGAAATGAGGAAATTAGGAAGGAAATTTGAGTGGAGAAGCTGTTTGACAGAATGGAGAGGAATAAACTTAGATGGTTTGGACATGTTAAGAGGGTGGAAGAGGGAAGGATGCCAAAGCAGATGATGAAACCCTAGATAGACGGAGGGAGGGCAAGAAGGAGACCTGGACTCAGGTGGTTGAAAACAATGAAGAATAGTATAATTAGAAGAAACCTGGACTGGGATACAGTTAAGGAGGAACAATGGTGGTGAGATAGAAGAAGATGGAAAAGTGCCAGCTATAACATCCCAACCTCACAGGAGCTGGATGAGAGAAATGGATGGTGATTATTGATGATCAATGCTATAAACATTATGGTCTTCTGGCATAATCAAATTGTGGTGGCATTTACAGGAGAGGTGTTTGTTGGACTTTGAATCAATCAACATTCATGTTTTTAAAATGGATAAACCAGTAATAATCCTTTGTCCTGCACTGTCGATATATGAGATGGTTTCAACTTCTTAAAGATTTCTCCTGTTGAATTAAGGTGGATTCAAAATTTCCTGAAAATGTATTGTTTGCTCATATGGGGCATAATCAACCATCTTGCTAAAAAAAAACTGAGTATATTAATGGACTATCTCATACTAATCTAAAACTGCATGGCATGCTGAATTGGAGAAATAGGATGGGATGTTACATTTAACTTTTGAGAGCTACAGGTAGTCACAAAAATTTATCAGTCAAAGTTATTTAACTGAAACTGAAACTTTTATTTTTCTGAAAATAACATTGTACATTAAAGTAACAATAAGTACAAATAATGAGAAGCCTTTAGTATCAATAACAAACAGTATCATTCTTTTAAGCTATAACAGTTGTTGTTAAAAAACAATTAAATATGCACGTTGTAATTTCAAATTCGCTTAAATATTCGGTCAACAAACAAGCATATTCTGCTCACACCGGTTGAATTTGATACCTTGTAGGGTATTCTTGACGGCTTTACATCTTATTACTTCTAATAAGCATCATTTCATACTGGAAATGATTTTCCTCGTATAGGCTGGCTTAATCATAACCTATTCTTGCAGCAGTCTTCCCATAAGATGATCTTTAGAGGTGATGGGAGAAGTTCTGATTCTTTTATACAATTTGTTCCATAAATTCTCTATTGGGTTAAGATCTGGACTCTGTAGGGGTGTATGTATGACTTTTGGGCAATTATACAAAAACCATTCCCTGACAATATATGTTTTGTGCTTTGGATTGTTATTTTGATAGAATTTAAATGTTAACATTAATGCTTTCACGGCCCGTACTTGTAGACATGATATTGGCTTTTGGGCTTATGATATGTCAAGAAAACAAGATGAAACTCTTTACGTTTCACAGAGAACTCTGATCCGTGACTTCAGAAGAAAATCTTGACTGTTCACGAGGAAGACTTCCATAAGAATGAGGATTTGAATTTAAGAATGCTTTAGTGCTGTGCCAGCATACAGCGAGCCACCTGGCGACGAATGAGCGTACCACTACACCTCCAACAGTGAAGCATTAGTATTAAACTATTGTATTAAACTCACCAGAAAAATCTACTGACATATAATACAATAATTCTCCTAATGCTGTAAACACTTGAAAAAACATTGGGAATATGGAAGAGATATCGTGATGACTAGGGAGCTATTAGGTATGGGTAGTGATCACTAATACCTTCCTCATAAGCATTTTTTCCCTCGCTCACTCAGCTTCTGTGGACGTCCTGTTTGTGGTAACGATTCAATTCTGTCCTCTACTCTGTATCTTTGGATGATGTCTTCAACCATGCTCCGTGGTATATTCACTCTAGCAGCAATATATCTTATGTGTAAAACCTTTAGCGTGGTGAAAGATCATAAGTTGCCACTGTTCAAATGTTGTGTTTGTTCCTCTACATCCTGTTTCACTTTTCCATATACCATGACAGCATAGCAGCAGGTTTGCCATTGATAGTAATAGAATGCGATCCTCCCATTTATGTACTCATTTCAGCGGATGAATACAAGCATAAGTACAATTGACCGAATATTTAAGTGATGCAAGAACATTATGCTTTTAAATCAAACAGTACGTACGATCCATACCGTATGTTTGCTGCAAAAATCTAAAATTACGCGATTTATTTAATATCTTATTTATGCTTTAAAATGAAAATAAAAATTGTTTAAATTCAATTTGTAATTTTAAATATCTCTGCATTATAATGTAAAGTCTTCTGTGACCGAATATTTATGTGAGTACCTGTTTTTATGTAGTGGCACCTTGCTCAGTGGTACCATTACTCATTTCTCTGCTTATAATTTCAGAATAGATTAATTTAGAGACCATATAGTCATAAAAATATGTCAGTCTGTATGTATATGGCACCTATGAATACTAACTCTATCTACGACAGTCTAATATATAGCTGCTGAGCTACAACAATGTGTCATTTTCTTTATCATAGGATCGTCTAGACCTCTCCAATCTGACAATGATGGGACACTCATTTGGAGGAGCAACTGCCCTTTTTACTCTTGCAAAGGATTCCCGTTTCAAGTTAGTATCAGACTACTAGTAAGATGTGGATAATGGTGATGTGTACATCTTTTGATGGAAGTAAGATTATGTTCCACTTAGGTAACTTGCTTGGCAATGGAAACAGAATTGATCCTGATTGAGTAAACAATGTTTCCCTTTCATAAGTAAATCATAATTAGGCTTATTAAAGATTCATATTATCCTTGTCTAAGAAAGGTTGCATCTTTGCTAGACACAGTAGCCATGTGAAGTTTGTTGTTGTGGTAACTTAATGGAATGTAGAAAATGTTTGATTATCGGCACATAGTTTAAAACAAAGAAACAAAGCTATGTAACAAATCTATGTTGTTCCATCAAGATGACAAAATTAGCTATGAGTATGGTGAGAGACTTGGTGTAGGTAAGCAATTAGAAAATGATGTAGCAATAATTGCAAACATGCAAATATGTGCCTGCAAATATTTTTCATTATACAAACATAAAATTAATACCTATTTTACTTGAAGTGTAACTGGATCCTCCTTTGTATTATATGACACTGTCATAAAGCACCACTTGATGCTGTTGAGGGTTTGTAAGCAGTTCCCTCTTCAGTGCTATTAGGTAGTGAAGGGTAGTCTGAGACGGGGTCTCGAGATTTCTTGCAATTAGCGCAAACACCTGTTTCTTGCGAGAAATGTCAAGAGATCTCGAGAGCAGTCTCCCCGCATTGTGCAGTGAGCACCGTATCGTAGGCCTACAGCTAGATGGAGATGAAAGTTGTTCGTGCCAAGTATGCGAATAGACAACTACGGGCCTTATCCATTCTGTAAATACGTGTCCACAAGCGACTTTGCTGTTCATTTCTACTGAGGTCTATTATTGTTGCAGTATAACATAATTGGATACACATTCTGGCATTGTATGCAGCGGTACGTACATGAGCAAGTAGGCTAAGTACAGAAATTGACAGCTACTGTAGGTGTACATCGTTATCACTTGTAATTTATCAGACCTCACATTTAATATCCACTTGACCAATGCTTGTGTTTAACGACATTATGGTGATGAAAGAAATAATACCTTTCATTGTTATAGAGTATTTACGTCATAATTTAGGTGCTTCAGTATTTGACAATGTAATGTGTAATTGTGTATAATTATATGCGACAACTTTAAGACGATGTCCAAAACACAACATAAGTCATGAATATGGGATTATTTTGAAGAGATGCCACATAGCACAGTCTGCTGTGTTGTTTGTTCAAAAGAAGTAAAATATGTTAGCAAAAATACTTCTGGAATGACCCAGCACTTAAAAACCCATAGTATCACTGAAAGGGTGTCACAGAGAACACCTCTGGCCCAGTCTGCACCACAAAAACCTATCCTGTAGATGACTGCCAGGTATCCAGGTAGGTGTGCATCCTATCTACACTTATTAACAAATTATACAGGGTTTATCATGTAAGACGTCCACCTCAAGTAACTTGTAAACCATTTAAAATATTGACATTCTGTTTTCACTTGTGTTAATGGTATTAAGGGTCTCATAGTTGAACATGCAGTACTTTTCCATGCTTTTGATAAAAACTCAGTATACACATTTCTATGTGAGAACGTCATTTCACACAATAACTGCTGAGATACTATCAAGCTTATGCTCATAGTTACTGGGATGTCGCACAGATCGCAGCTCAGGAGAATCAGTCTCGAGATAACCTTGAGATCTATCATGTCAGTCTCGAGAGTCTCAAGTGCGAGCGTTGTCCAGTGTTCTGTGTATATTCTAAATGTTTTTCAACTTTTAGAAATTGCGTTCTACAGAAACACTACTTATGGGGTTGTTAAAACTATTTTCTACAACTTTGTCACTTCACTGTAAAACTTCTCTAGTTCATTAGTTTGAACAAATTTCAAAAAATCATGGTGTACATCTCTGCTCTGTACAGTCCAATGCTCCAGATGTAGCACTTCACCAGTTTCTTCCTTAGTTCCAAGCTCAACATGCTGGTCAACAGAGTCCTCTTCTTTTTGAATGCGACTTTGGCCATGGCGATTCTTGCTTGAATTTTATTTGAACAGTGGGCATCCTTTGTCAGCAAGCTTCCCAAGTACTTGAACTGCTTCACATTCTCCAGTTTTTGATTGTCAACAGTTATCCTCAAAGATTTCTCCTGTTTTGATATCCTCATTTTTGATTTTAAAATGTTGATTTGCATGCCATATTTCCTATCAGTTTCCACCAACTGGTTCATCATGTGTTGCAGTTGTCTTTGATTTTTGGTGAGCACTATCAGGTCATCTGCATACTTGATGGTGTTGAGGCGTCCTCTTATCCTGAAGTTTCCGCATCCCTTCAAAGCTTCTCTTGCCAGCCATTCTTCATACAGGTTGAAGAAACTCGGCGATAGACAACATCCTTGTCTGACTCCTCTTCCTATTTCCACACTGATTGTTTCTCTGTAGTTTAGTTGCATTTTTTCTCTTTGTCTCATGAACAAGATGAGAATTAGCCTCCTGTCTCTCCAGTTGACTTTGTTGAAGGCCTTCTGCCAGTCTAAAAACAAGCTCAAATTTCTTCATTAACAGTCAAAACTCTCTCCAACAATATCCTCATCATGTCTATGGTATCCCTGGTTCCTTTCCTAAACCCAAACTGGTCCTCTCCCATTGCTTCTTCAATTTTGTATTACAGTCATCTGTTGAGTATTTTTGCAATGATCTTCACCACGTGTGAGAACAGACTAATTGTTCTGTAATCACTACATTTTTTGGCTTGCTGTTTCTTTGCAAGAGCAGCCATTGTGACATCCAAAATGTTCTTAGGCCATACTCCAGTTTCGCAAATTTTGTTGATGGGTTGCGTCAGCGCTTTCAAACCTCCATTTCCAATTTCTTTCAGAAAAATCCACCGATATGTCATCTTCTCCTGTCGGTTTCCTCCTCTTCATGTCCGTAATTGTTTTTTCTACTTCCTTTGTTAATATGTTGAGCCCTTCTTTGTCTTCTTCAATCTCCTCCTATGTCTCTATTTTGATGTCTTGCAGACAACGTTCCTTATTGTAGAGTTCTTTTACGTATTCTTCCCATATCTTCAGCACCTCCACTTGTTCCGTAATCATTTGTCCTCTTAGAGTCTTCTATGCCGAAGGTCCTAACTCCTTTGTTTTCACTCCCTCCCATCTATTTTGTTTTCTGGTATATGACGTCATACTTTTCCCTTCTTTGTAGCTCCTCTATTTCATTGTACAGGTGGGGTCCAGACGCTCACCTGACCTCCCACTAACCAACACACGGGCATCACTGACACCAAGCTAGAACCGGATTTCATCAGAAAACATAACGGACTTCCACTCCATCCTCCAATGAGCTCTCGCTTGACACCACTGAAGTCGCAGATGGCGGTGGTTTGGGGTAAGTGGAATGCACGCCACAGGGTGTCTGGCTCGGAGCTGTCCTTCAAGTAACCGATTTCGAACAGTACCTTGCGTCACTGTGGTGCCAACTGCCACTCGAATTGCTGCTGCAGATGCAGCCTGCTGCACCACAGCCATATGTCGAATACGGCGGTCCTTCCTCTCGGTGGTGTCACAAGGATTTCTGGAGCCAGTCTTCTTGCGAGCGTACCTTCTCATGACAATGCTGCCAGCACGCATGCACAGTGGAGACATTCCTGCCAAGTCTTTCTGCAATAGCGCAGAAGGAAGGTCCACCTTCACGTAGCCCTATTATACGGCCTCGTTCAACCACAGTGAGCTGTTGATAATGGCCTCTTTGTCATCATAAAGGCATTCTTGACCCTTTCACAGCCACTCTGTCCAATCTCACAGGTACCTAATGCTCTTGCATAGTACAATCCATTTTTAAAACAAACCTGATGTGCAACGTCATGGAGCTGCTCCTAGCACCACACTAATGCGATTTGAGGGAAATTTGAATCAGCGTCATCTTTCAGATGTATAAACATGCATATCAACTTTCGTTAATCTAGCATAACCTCTTGGTGTTTAGATACTTTTTTCTGCCAGTGCAGGTTATGTTTAAACTACACTATGGAGAAGGGTTTATTTATGTATACACCTGTTTATTTTATTCATTTAAATGATATATTACTGTATTGCATGAGAAAAGGTAGTCAAACTATTTTTATATTTGTGATTTTTTCCAGAGTTGGTGTTATACTGGATGGATGGATGTTTCCATTAAAAGAAGAAACTGACTTACCTGACAAAGTCCAGCTTCCTCTGCTCTTTGTCAATACTCAGACATTTCCGATTCCAAGTAATGTTGCTATAATGAAGAAATTTGTAGAAAATGCCCCAATACATCATGAAAGAGAAGTGTACACCATCAGGTAAGTTTCAGGGTACTTTGAAGAGATTGGTGCAGTCAGAGTTTCCATCAGAAATACATAGGTTGATTTTAAGTTTTTGGCAACCATGCTCCAGCGCAGCCCTGCAACGATGCTGGGCTCTGTCGTTCTTACTAAAGGGTGCTGACCTGCATTACCTCCCTCAGAAAACATAACCTCGCCCTTCTCCTGCACGTCCGTTCACAGTGGCCAGGTGAAGATGAGCAGTTGTAAGCAAATGCTCATGAAAGACAGTCGCCATGTTTTCCAAACATGAACAAAGAAGCTGGTTAAAAATCCAGTGTGCTACAGGTCGCTCAGCACGCCATTGTCACCAAGGACTGCGAGAGGGGTGCGGTGCAGTTGCATTACCTTACAGGATGGTAGCAAGGTGGGTTGCAGCATTCCGACAAGGACGCGAAAATGTGTTGGACATGCCTTGATCTGGTCATTCACCTGTAAGTGACAAACATGTACACACTGTGTCCGCATTAGCGAAGGTGGATCGGAATGTTAACAATGCATGAATCAGCACAGGATACAAGACTGGTGTATTTAGCTGTGCTTCACATCCTGAAGCACCACCTCAACATGCAGAGAATTTCGTCAAAATGAGTTCCAGTGAGTTAACAGACGTGCAGAAATGGCTGCGATATGCCACTTCTCGTACGCACTTGCAGCGCTAAGAGCATAAAGGCATATAATTGCCATTGATGAGACCTAAGCCAAATCTTATGAACCACAGCTAAAACGACAATCGAACGAGTGGCGTCATCATGGGTCAAAAAAAAAGAAAGTTTGGCAGACCCCCACCATTGTGAAGGAAAGGCTGATTCTTGCCTATGATTCAGATGGTGTGATTTTACGGATACGGTTCCTCCACAGCTGACCATTAATGCTGCGTACTACTGTTCATTTTTGCAAAACAATCTGTAAGCAGCTCTGAGTAGAAAATGGCGACACTTCTTGGATACGTTCTGCATGACACTGCTAGGGCACACACAGCAGGAGTTATGTCTGAATTGTTCAATCCAAACCAAACCCCATGGCACTACAGCTCTTGAAGGGCCTTGGCCTACCAAGTGACCGCTGCTCACCCCGAAAGCCTGCAGATTACGAGGTGTCGTGTGGTCAGCACGACAAATCCTCTCAGCCGTTATTCTTGGCTTTCTAGACCGGGACCGCTCTCTCACCATCAGATAGCTCCTCAATTTTAATAACGTTGGCTGAGTGGACCTCGAACCAGCCCTCAGGTGCAGGTAAAAATCCCTGACCTGGCCAGGAATTGAACACGGAGCCTCCGGGTAAGAGGCAGGCACGCTACCCCTACATCACGGGGCCGGCGAATTGTTCAGTCGCTACCCCTGACCACTCTCTTTGCACTATCGACAGACTGGGCAGTGCCAATGGGGTCCAATGGCTTCTGCATCACTGGGAACACATTGTATGCATCGCTGGTGACTATATTGAAGGCCTATGAAACTTAGAACTATGTATATAAGCTATGTATCAATAAATAAAATAGTTACCAAAACTTAAAAACCAACCCTTGTACACCACATTCATGCGTGTGTGTGTGTGTGTGTGCACGCGTGCATGCGCGCTCTCTTTTTTCATGCTTGTAATACTTGTCAAAACAAGCAATAATTCTCCAATGGAACTGTAATATACTTTGCTTGAAAGTGCCAAGGTCCACATTTAACAAGGTTTAATTTCTTATATTTCTGTATATAATCAGTAGAGACAGAAGCCAATAACACCTTCCCAGGCCCCTTAAGCAATCATAATAACCATCATCATTAAGAAGCTAGAATTATTTCTTCTTCTTCTTCTTCTTCTTCTTCTTCTTCTTCTTCTTCTTCTTCTTCTTCTTCTTCTTCTTCTTCTTCAAGTGCCATATTTGGTCTCCCAGATGTTGATGATCACCCTTGAGAAAGCTAACTTGAAGAGCTTTTGGTGTTGTTGATGCAAGTCCCGTCTTTGATGTTTTGGAGCCATGATATTGGTGGTCTACCAGTTCCTCGCTTGCCTTCTATCTTTCCTTACAACAATAGGTGTAAAAGCCCATACTTTCTACCTCATGCAACATGGCCTAAATGAGCTGTTTTGCTGGCTTTGATGATGTTTGCCAGCTCACGCTCAGCTCTGGCTCTCCTTACCCTTCATTATTGGCTACAGAGCTCTAATATAAGTTAATCCACTGTGAAAATAACCAGATGAGTGACTGATCTGGGAAATAGAGGCTCTTTTCTGTTTGCTTCTCAATTCCATATTTTGCTTGAAAGTGCCAAGGTCCACATTTAACAAGGTTTAATTTCTTATATTTCTGTCCATAATCAGTAGAGACAAGAGCCAATAACACCTTCCCAGGCCCTTAAGATAGCAATCATAATCACCATCATCATTAAGAAGCTAAAATTTACTTCCATTTTGATATTAAAATGTAAGCTAGTGATTACCTTTTTGACACACTAGTAACCAGTTTAGTACTTTGAACGAGTGGCTGCAAAATCAAGTCGCATTTTATCTTTGTTTTCTTCTACCATAGTTACTAAACATAAAATATAATGAAAATATCTTCCTTTCAGATTAACAACTCATGAAAATCAGACTGACACACCCTATCTAATAGGCTACTGGCTTAATTTTTTCATGAAGAAATTAGATCCTGTCATCGGTACAAGAATCAATCATCATTTAATTATAAGATTCCTGGATAAACATGTGGGTAAGTACTGCAATGATTTCTCATTCTTTTAATATCCTCAAGAATAATGTGTTGCTAATAACTCGACTAATTCTTGCTTGGAAATATCCCGGTGTAATGGAAGTACAGTAGACTCCCGCACATTCATCCTAATGTGGACCGTGAGGGTGTCAAGTTCCCGAAAAGTTGAGTTTCATGGAATAAGGGGTGGGTTATTCACAGCTCAACATTTCACTGTAAATCACGTAAATCACTCTACTGAAAGTTCTAGCCAAATATAGAACACCGCAAGAAATAAATTTCATAATAAATCCGTATTGTTGGCCTTAATAAGAAATAAGATCTAATTGATTGAGTGATTCCACAATCTTTTGTATTGTATTGTAAAGGTGGAATCACCCAATCAGTTAGACCTTATTTCTTAAATACAGAACACAGAAAAGTACAACATACCCTAAAATAATGGTTAAAAATTAAAAAATAAACTTACATAAAAAACTGAAGAAATATTAGCTCTTTGTAAGAAAAATTGTTCATATTTGACTGTCCCTCACACTAATTTCATCTTCACGCAGCTTCATCATCTAGGCGATGGAAAAACAAAATATCTGTATTAGATGTGCCTTGCTCTTGCATGTAACAGAGGATTCCTTCAGCGGTCTGTAGTCCTTCACTGAAAGCCATCCTTTTTACTTTTCCATTGTCTTCCATCTCTTCGTCTTATGACTTATCCTCATTTTAATCTTTCTTCTCTTTTTTCATCATGAATACTATTGCACGCAACATAGTTTCTGTTAGGCACGTAAATGAGCGGAAGATGTGGGTAGATTTGGCAGTTGGAGGAATTAGGATGAGGGTGCAGATGAGGATGAAGTTGACAAGTTTTATGAAGCATTGAGCAACATCATAGTAGGGTCAACAGCAGTGATAGGATGGTGCTAATGGACAATTTCAACGGGAGAGTTTGAAATAGAACTGAAGGATACGAAAAGGTGATTGGTAAATGTAGACCGGGCGAGTTGGCCGTGCGCGTAGAGACGCGCGGCTGTGAGCTTGCATCCGGGAGATAGTAGGTTCGAATCCCACTATCGGCAGCCCTGAAAATGGTTTTCTGTGGTTTCCCATTTTCACACCAGGCAAATGCTGGGGCTGTACCTTAATTAAGGCCACGGCCGCTTCCTTCCAACTCCTAGGCCTTTCCTATCCCATTGTCACCATAAGACCTATCTGTGTCGGCGCGACGTAAAGCCCATAGCAAAAAAAAAAAATGTGGGGAAGATATGGAAGTTAATAGGAACAGGCAGCATTTGCTGCACTTCCGTGCTAGTATGGGATAGCATAAGGCTATTCACCGCAACACATGAGAGGATAAGGCCGGGCTGAGTGGCTCAGACGGTTGAGGCGCTGGCCTTCTGAACCCGACTCGGCAGGTTCGATCCTGGCTCAGTCCAGTGGTATTTGCAGGTGCTCAAACACGCCAGCCTCTTGTTGGTAGATTTACTGGCACGTAAAAGTACTCTTGCAGGGCAAAATTCCCGCACCTCGGCACCTCCGAAAACCGTAAAAGTAGTTAGTGGGACGTAAAGCAAATAACATTATTATTATTATTATTATTATTATTATTATTATTATTATTATTATTATTATTATTATTATTATTATTATTATTATTATTATTTCGTATAGGCCAGCTAAGGACCACGACATTCAATTATTACATTTTGGAATGGGCTTTGATGTTTGCCCAGTAGTTGTGCATCCTCAGGCTGTGTTGCTCCTTCCTCTCCTTTGTCTAAAGGGCACCAGTCTTCTTCGTTGGTAGTCTGTCCTGGAACTCCTTATGTTTAAGTATCTTCCTGAGTGTTGTCCGATCCTTTAAGTTTCCTTCTGTTATTCCCAGTTCCTGTAGATCTTTATCCACTTCCATCAACCATGGTGACTTGGTCTTCCTATTTTGCCAGTAGCTGAGAATCCGGTTGGTCAACCTGGTCGGATGCATCCTATAGATGTGCCCATAGAATGCTAGGCGTCTCTTCCATGCTACATTCGTTATTCTTTCACAGTTCTTGTAGAGCTCTTGGTTAGACCGTCTTCTATAACTGTCACCTTCCTTGACTGGCCCCAGTATCTTCCTCATTATCTTTCTTTCCCGGATTTCAAGTTCTTCCATAAGTCCCTTCCTGTTGAGTGTTAAACATTCTGAAGCATATAAGGCTTCAGGGCGGATGACTGTCCGGTCGTGCTTCATCTTAGTATTATGAGAGAGACACTTTTTATTATAGGTATTCTTTGTCAGTTGGTAGGCCATTTCAAGCCTGCTAACTCAAGTTGACAAAAGCTGTTCCCTCATTGAGATTAGATTCCAACCATTCTCCCAGGTACTTAAACCTGTTGGTTTTCCTGATCTCTCCCTATTCCAGATGCAACGTACAAAGAGATTCACCGATGTTCGTGATGAATTGTGTTTTTTCAAGAGACACATGTAGCCCAACCTTTGCTGCTTGTTGTCTGAGAACATTTAGTTGTTTCACGTAAGTTTCTGTTGAATTAGATATAATGGCCAAGTCGTTGGCAAACGCCAGACAGTCAACATTGAGATTATTGTTATTATTATTATTATTATTATTATTATTATTATTATTATTATTATTATTATTATTATTATTATTATTATTATTATTATTATTATTATTGAGAGGATAGGGGCATCAGATCCATAATAGACTATATCTTTACCGACTTTCAATTCACGAAATCTGTTAGAAATGCGCAGGTTTTCTGGGAATTTTTCAATGATATGGACCACTGCCTGATCTGTAGCTAGGTCTAGGACAGAGAAAGTAAAATCTGTCTGTAGACGAATTAGAGTAGAAAATTTCCAACACAAGGAAATTAAGTACATGGATATGATTAGTGAAAAGTTCCAAACACTGGACAGTAAACAGGTTCAGGATATATAGAAAGAGAATGGGAGGCATACAGGAATGCTGTGGTAGAAACAGCAAGGGAATGCCTTGAAACATCTGTGTGTAAAGATGGAGAAAAGCAAACATCTTGGTGGAATGATGAAGTGAGAGCAGCTTGGAAATGTAAAAGGAAGGCACATCAGAAATAGCTCCAAACAATGACTGATGCAGACAGGGAATTGTAAGTAAATGAAAGAAACAGAACAAAAAATAGTTGTTGAATCCAAGAAGAAGTCGTGGGAAAATATAGGTAATAATCTGGAAGGGCTAGGTTAAGCAGGACGGAAACCTTTCTGGACAGTAATAAAGAAAGAAGAAAGAAAGAAAGAAAGAGAGAAAGAAAGAAAGGGAGAGAAAAAGAAAATTAATAGCATTTTGGGTAAATCAGGTGAACTCATAATAGATCCCAGAGAATCACTGGATTGATGGAAGGAATATTTTGAAAATCTTCTCAACCTAAGAGGAAATCTTCCTGGTGACATCACAAACAGCCAAGCTCATAGGGAGGACAATGATGTTGGTGAAATTGCGCTCAAGAAAGTGGAAAGGATGGTAAATAAACTCCACTGTCATAGAGCAGCAGTAATAGATAACATTAGGCATGAAATTGTAAAATATACAGGGAAGGCAGGGATGAAATGGCTTCATAGAGTAATAAGATTACTATAGAATGTTAGTAAGATTGGACAAAATCAGTAATTGCACCTATCTGTAAGTAAGAGAAAAGGAAGGATTGCAACAACTATCAAGGTATCTCATTGAACAGTATACCAGGCAAGGCATTCACTGAAATTTGGGAAGGGAGGGTGCAATCAGTGGTTAAGAGTAAGTTAGATGAAAACCCGTGTGGTTTCAGACCACAGAGGGACTGTCAGGATCTGATTTTCAGTATGTGCCAGGTAAATGTAAAATGCTACGAGAGGAACAGACAGTTTTTATGTTTCGTAGACCTAGAGAAGACATATGACAGAGTACAGAGGCAAAAGATGTTTGCTGTTTCCTTGGTCATATTGGCAGATTGTGCTGAAAGCCTGTAGTCTAATATCTTGGAACATGAAAATGATGCGATGATTATGGTATAAACATTAGCTTTTCCAAGACTAAATCATTGTCAGTACGTTAGAAATCCAAGAGAACTGAATGTCAGATTAGGGATACAAAGGAGGAAGAGGTACAAAATTTCAAGTATTTATGATGTGTCTCCTCCCGGGATGATAGTAGAGTAAGATTGAATGAAGGTACAGCAAATCTAATAGAGTGGGCTCGCAGTTGCAAACAACGGTATTCTGTAAGAAGGAAGTCAGCTTCCGGACAAACCTATCTTTACAGTGTTTTCAGACCAGCTTTGCTTTACGGGAATGAAATCTGGGTGAACTCAGGACATCTTATTCATAAGTTAGAAGTAACAGACATGAAAGTAGTGAGAATGATTTCTGGTACAAACAGGTGGGAACAATGGTAGGAGGGTACTCAGAATGAGGAGATAAAGCATAAGCTAGGGATGAACTCGATGGATGAAGCTGTATGCATAAACCAGCTTTGGTGATGGGGTCATGTGAGGCTAATGGAGGATGATAGGCTATCTAAGAGAATAATGGACTCTGTTTTTTTTAGCTAGGGGCTTTACGTCGCACCGACACAGATAGGTCTTATGGCGACGATGGGACAGGGAAGACCTAGGAGTTGGAAGGAAGCGGCCGTGGCCTTAATTAAGGTACAGCCCCAGCATTTGCCTGGTGTGAAAATGGGAAACCATGGAAAACCATCTTCAGGGCTGCCGATAGTGGGATTCGAACCTACTATCTCCCGGATGCAAGCTCACAGCCGCACACCTCTACGCGCACGAGTGGACTCTGTTATGGAGGGTAAGAGAAGTAGGGGGAGATCAAGACAATGGTGGTTAGATTCAGTTTCTAACAATTTAAAGATTAGATGTACGGATCTAAACAAGGCCGCAGAACTAGTTACAAATAGAGGATTATGGTGGCGGATACTAAATTCACAGAGGCTTGCAGACTGAATGCTGACAGGCATAACAGTCAATAATGAAGTATGTATGTATGTGTGTGTGTGTGTATGTATGTATGTAAGTCTCTTATACTAGTACAACTATTTCACAATCTAAAAGTTCACAGTTCTCATCCTGACCCATCCATTCTTCAACAGCACCATCTGTAACATCTTCACAGCCTGGAATTTTCTTCAATAAATCACTATTTCACTATTTTCTGTCTCTTCCCTCTTTTTCTTGAAACTTGTTTCCTGAAATGTCCAGCTTATATGTTCATTTTCATTCCAAGATTCAGATATCCACCCCTTTACATCCAACATGTCTATTTTCTTTAGTTTATCACATATCACACTGTTCCTCCATGGCTAAAATTTTAAAAAATGTGTATCCCTTCATAAATACTTCCAAAATGCCCTGGTCCATTGGCTGACACACCAGTCACGTTAGGAGGGGAAAAAATAGCTCTTGTAACTTAGCCAGCAAAAATAATTTAGCGATTAAAAAAGGAAGTAAAATTAGTGTTCATGAAGTTATTGAGTTATGCGAAATGTTTGAGTTATCGGGAGTACAGTTAGCGGTATGGTGTTTTATTTTGTGGTTAGGTACATCGATAGTCAACTGGTGTACTTTTGTGCAAAGAAAGGCCATCTAGTGACCAATGCTATTGTGAAGTGGTGTATGGTAAAATGTATAATTAATTATTTGGGCCAAGTATTGGATAGATGTCTATGGATTGTAATAACTATTCCAGCAATTGCTAGAAATTAATTGGTTATTAGGAGGTGAAGGTGTGAGATAAAAATACATCTAGGATAGCTGCTCTTAGAGTTATTATTTGCATGCGACATTCCCACAAAGTATGTAATTCCTCAGAGAGAGAGAGAGAGAGAGAGAGAATATATATTTATCATGTATAAGTTTAACATCAAAATCTAGACAGTCAAAAGCGGTAGAAAATTTCATAATGTTCGTATGTTAGACTTATTGTACTATAATTTGGTATATACGAAGGGTTCTGGAAACTTACTCTAAGGTTTTATTATCCAGATACATGGAGAGACATTAGGAATGTTGGAGAAATTTCTATGTGTATTAGTAAACAGAAAACGAAAGTTCAAGTTGGATCCATTACTGGAGTACTCCATTCGACTAGCTGGTCGATCGATGTTTTGAGTGTGTTCCATTAGTGTTGTAAGAACCCTTCCAGAAATCGATCATTCTGGATTGTTGATCGCATAGTATATATATCGAGCTGTCAGTCAGTGAAGTCAGTTCTTAGTTCTTAGGACTCAGGCAAGTGATGGACTGCGAGTAACTGTTCGGCTCCGAGGCGGAGTCAGTGAATTCAAAAGAGTGCATGTTATAGTGCGCGAGTTGGTGTTGTTGATATCTGTACTTGTCAGAATCGACTTCAGGGTACTCCACTACTGAGTGTTGTAGTGTCATTTGCTACCTGTATAATTGTGTGTTGTGACTCACCGTGTAAATAAAGTAATTTATACAAGGAAGTGAACGTGTGCTCGTGTGATATTTATTTAAGTAAAATAAAATCGCATCGCAGAACGATAATCTTTACTGTCTTTTAGACCTTTTACTCATTATGATGTTCATCATCATTTGTTCCCTTGAGTGGCAAGGGGTGCTAAGTGGCTCTGCTTATCTTCATTTCATTGGGTCATTGACTAAGTCGAGTGTAGATTTACTTTCATGTCGTCTTGTAGTATATCAGCCCTTCATTGTTTAGATTGTCCCTAGGATCTTTTCTGATGATTTCTAGGTGTGTAACCTGTCTATGCAAAACATGTCCAAACCATCATAGTTGACTATCTGGTGCATTTTCTCCAGGATTTGTGCAACGTTAAATCATTTTTTAAAGTTTCCACTGGAAACACAATCCGATCTAGTGACTAGCTTAGCTGACATTCTGTCTCTTTTGTAGTTGGCCAACATTCTGTACCAGGTGACCCTGCAGTGGTAATGGTAGTAGGTGCTCTTTTCTTGATCTAGTGGCCAGGAATGGTTTGTAGAATGCAAGAGCATCATGTGAGGTGCTACACCACATTTCTGTAAATGTAGGATCACATTTATATGGAAATCTAGGTAGCAAAGTTCATTCAGTTTCCTTCTGTAGAAATATGGACCAATTACAAAAGATACTGCCCCGCATGCTGACAACCTAGTTCATATGAAACACGGCTGCTCTCATCTAGCATAGATTCACAACACAACATGCCTAACTGAGCTAGCTTGTGCATATGGTATAAGCACATTATGTGTTTGCTGCATCGTCCTGTAGCTGGCGATACCAATCCAGCTCAGAAGTGGCAGGATAATTAGAGTTGCCAGGCTTTTAAGAGAACAATGTGGGATATATCTAACCCCCACCTCTATACTATTGTTGCACTATCAAACATATCTGGCAAAAAATTTTCTGCTGGACACCTTAAAAACAGAAAATTACAAATAGTTATTCCAAAATTCTCTTGTATAGATTGCACATTTGGCTTCATAACAATTGTCATCTACAGATGGAAACAAAGAATATATCACTCCCCCATTTATGACTCCTCTCTCTCTCTCTCCTCGCCTCCCCCCCATTCTTCAAGTGATTGCTCCTTTATGTTTTTCCTCTCATTTCAATTATTTTTATTACCTTTCTGATCAATAAAGGGAAATGACCATGCAGAATGTCAACTTATACTAAAAGCAATTGCATTAACCACCAGCTAGTTCATTATTATGACAACTGAACTATATTTCCATGTCAGTGATTCTTGGCGTTGATGAACTTAACAAAAAAAACAAAAAAAAGACCTAAATTTGTGAATGACTCTAATAATAATGTTATTGGCTTCACGTCCCACTAACTACTTCTTCGGTTTTCGGAGACGCGAAGCTGCCAGAATGTTGTCCCACAGGAGTTCTTTTACATGCCAGTAAATCTACCAACACAAGGCTGACTTATTTGAGCATCTTCAAATACCACCGGACTGAGCCAGGATCAAACCTGCCAGGTTGGGGTCAGAAGGCCAGCACCTCAATGTGAATAACTCTGTTATTATAGCTTGTACGGGAACAATGTAATAGACATAAAAGGTTATTTATATAATCACTATTCTATTTGTCTTTCACAGTGATATTGAGACAAAGTTCAAAAAATGAAATTGGCACCAGGTGTAGATTGTTATCTCTCCTTTATAAGAAGAATACAATGGCACTCTCACAACTATGAAATTTGTACTTTTTAAGAAAATTATGTTTCTTTAAGTGAAGTTATTGTGCCATATTCACCATGTTGATATGCACATCAGTATTGGCATGAGGTCGAACTACAGTTAGTCCATCCTTGAGTTTTGTCATCTTCCACAGCGATACTTAGAAAACAGAATATGCAGAAGGCTGAACCTTGCACAAAATACAGGTTACAAAGCAATACAAGGATGACCATTATACATTGATTAGCCAGAACATTATGACGGCCTATCTAATAGCTGGTATGTCCACCTTTGGCATGGATAACAGCAGCGACGTGTCTCGGCATAGAAGCAATGAGGTCTTGGTAGATCGCTGCAGGGAGTTGGCACCACATTTGCACAGACAAGTCGCCTAATTCCCATAAATTCCGGGGAGGGGGCGATGAGCTCTGATGCCACGTTCAATCACATTCCAGATGGGTTTGATCGGGTTAAGATCTGGCGAGTTGGGGGCCAGCACATCAATTGCAACTCGCCACTGTGTTCCTCGAACCACTCTTTCACACTCCTGGCCTTGTGACATGGCACATTAACTTGTTGAAAAATGCCACTGCCATTGGGAAACATGATTGTCATGAAGGGGTGTACATGGTCTGCAACCAGTGTACGATACTTCTCGGCCATCATGGTACCTTGCACGAGCTCCACTGGACCCATGGATGCTATTATAAGTGATTATTTTCATTTTGACCATATTGAAAATCAATTATTAAATGTTGAACATTAATTTATTGAAACCACCTATTCAATACTGGTTAAGTCTTTATGACTATAACAATGTCATTACATTAACTTTGAGTATGGTACATGTTTCGCCTGGCATAGCAGGCATCATCAGCCATCAGCCATCATCAGACTTAACCAGTATTGAATAGGTGGTTTCAATAAATTAATGTTCAACATTTAACCCATGGATGCTGACATGAATGTTCCCCAGAGCATAATTGAGCCGCTGCCAGCTTGTCTCTGTCCCGCAGTACAGGTGTCAAGAGCTGTTCCCCTGGAAGACGACGGATTCACACCCTCCCATCAGCATGATGAAGAAAGTATCGGGATTCATCAGACCATGCAACGCTTTGCCATTGCGCCAACGTCCAGTGATGATGGTCATGTACCCATTTCAGTCGTAGTTGCCGATGTCGTGGTGTTAACATGGGCACATGTATAGGTCGTCAGCTGCGGAGGTTCATCCTTAGGAGTGTTCGGTGCATTGTGTGTTCAGACACAATTGTACTCCGCCCAGCATTAAAGTCTAATGTTAGTTCCGCCACAGTTCATCGCCTGTCCTGTTTTACCGGTCTGCCCAGCCTAAGACATCTGACATCTGTAACGAGGGGTGGCCGTCCAACCCCTCGATGTTTGGACATGGTTTCACCTTGGTTTCGCCACTTCTTAAAGACACTCGCCACAGCACTCCTCGAATACCTGACAAGTCGTGCAGTTTCCTAAATGCTCGTGCCAAGCCTCCGGGCCATCAAAATCTGCCCTTGGTCAAACTCAGATAGATTGCGCACCTCCCCTATTCTACACATGGACAGCATGCTCACTGATACTACATGCACCGTGCGTGTGTCTGACTAGCAGTAATTCCTCATCAGGCGACGCTGCTGTCGCCTGGATGGGTTTATATCGATAGTAGGTAGGAGGTCATAATGTTCTGGCTGATCAGTATGTTTGAACTATGTAACAGCTTAGTTCAGTGCATTGCGGCACAGCCAGTTGTGGTTGTTAGCTCTGTACTCGGGAGACAGGTGGGTTCGAATCCCCCGTTGACCATCCTCAAAATGACTTTCCGTGGTATCCCATTTCAACTCGAGGCAAATACCAGGATGGTGCCTTTATCAAGGGCACAGCTGCCTCTTTCCCATTTCTATCTCATACAATTACATCTACACCCACAGAAACCATCCTCACACAGCAGTACATATAGTTCACACCCAGGAGGTGTACTGGGTAAAGTAGCTACAGAACTGGTAAGCTGAAATGTCCTTGGACAAACCCAATACTAAAAGATATATGATTTTTTTTTTTTAAATGAACAGTTTAGTGAAAAATGTCTTCATTCAGAGAAGTGAAGAATCATCTGCCCCATTCTGGTGTATGCAATGATACTACCTCCATTTATAAAGAGGAATTGGTACCACCATAGTTCAGGATGTGTGGGATCTGGTTAAGAGAGTGCAGGAGAAGTTTATGGGAGCAGAGATTGTTATCCACTGGAGGGTACTTGGGGATTTAAGAGAGACTACGGAGTGGGTATGTGGGTATGAGATTTGTAGATACTAACACGTGGGTACAAGATAGGGATCTCAACTCAGATGGTTTTCACTTGAAATGCAGTGGTACGTATAAGTTAGGAGGTTTGTTTAGAATGGGTTATAGGGAGGTATATTAAGGGAAATAGGGAGGATTAGGGAGCAGTAATGAGAGTACAGAGAGCTGGAAGTCAAATAAGAATGACAAAGTTGTTAGTGTTAACCTGTAGAAGTACTGTAAGAAAAGGAATAGAAAAGAATAACCGGATGGGCACTTAGTTCACATTTTAATTGAATTTATTCTTTAGTTCATTCATATTTTTCTTTTTCTTTTTTACGTCCCTGTTGTCAACACATAATCAAGTTCAACTTGCATCATCAGCATAACTCCACCTTGTAATCAATCAAGCTATTTTAATGTGGCATTACCATCACACTGCAATATGCATATAATTTTATTCGCACAGCCACTCTTGTTGTTTTATAATTGGACAATTCGTTATTTTTAACAACAATTTAATCTGTGATTTTAACTGGATTTCATGCTTCATATCATGTTCATGCCACACCATTTTAACATTCAAGATTGACAAGACGCCATCATGCCGCATCACAGGATCCAAAGACTTTTTATTTACTTATTTCAATGTGTCCTCACCTTATTTTTAATGTTTTGTATTTGTGACTGAAGATGTCCCATAAAAGGATGAAACATGTATCATGAGTATAATCTAATGCAGTCTTTTTAATAAAAACAATTACAGTATTGTAAAGGTGGAATTATAAATTCAAATTTTCACAAGTTCATAGTGGTAGGTTAGAGAATCTGAAAAGGGAGATGGATAAACTAAAGTTAGATGTAGTTGGTATAAGTGAAATACATTGGCAGGAAGAGCAGGATTTTTGGTCAGGTGACTACAGAATTATCAACATAAAATCAAACAGGGAAAATGCAGAAGTTGGTTTAATAATGAATAAGAAAATAAGGCAGCGGGTAAGCTACTACAACCAGCATAATGCAAGGATTATTGTTGTCAAGATAGACACCAAAACAATGCCCACCACAGTAGTGCATGTCTATATGCCTACTAATTCAGCAGATGATAAAGAAATCAAAAGAATATATGAAGAGAGAGAAGATTCATTACAATATGAGAAAGGCAACGAGAATCTAATTGTGATGGGAGATTGGAATGCAGTAGTCAGTCAACGAAGAGAAAGTAATACAGTAGGAGAATTCGGATGGCGACAAAGGAATGAAAAAGGAAGTCGGCTGGTTGAATTCTGCACCGATTATAATTTAGTCCTTGCTAATACTTGGTTCAAGCACCAAAAACGATGACTGTATACGTGGAAGAGACCTGGAGACACTAGAAGGTATCAAATGGACTTCATTATGATTAGGCAGAGATTCAGAAACCAGGTGTTGAATTGCAAAACTTTCCCAGGAGCAGACATGGACTCTTGACCACAACTTGTTCACCTGAAGTTGAAGAAATTGAAGAAAGGAAGGACTGCAAGGAGATGAGATCTAGAAAAGTTGAAATAAAAGAGTGTGAGGAATTGTTTCAAGGAACATTTTGCACAAGGACTAAATGAAAAGGCTGAAGGAAACGCAATAGATAAAGGACGGACATTCGTGAAGAATGAGATCTCTAGGGCTGCTGAAGTAATGATAGGAAGAAAGGAAAGATCAATTAAGAATCAATGGATAACTCAGGAGATACTAAACCTCATTGATGAACAACAAAAGTACAAGAATGCAAAAAATGAAGAGGGCAGAAAGGAATACAGCTGATTAAAGAATGAAGTGGATAGAAAGGGCAGGACAGCTGGGGAAGAATGGCTGAAGGAGAAGTGCAGCAAGGATGCTGAAAGTTGTATGGTCCTAGGAAAGGTAGACGCTGCATACAGGAAGATCAAGGAAACCTTTGGAGAAAGGAAAACTAGGTATATGAATATTAAGAGCTCAGATGGAAAACCACTTCTAGGGAAAGAAGAAAAGGCAGAAAGATGGCAGTAACATATCCAACATTTGTATCAAGGTAAATACGTAGGTTATATGGTTCTGGAACAAGAAGAGGCTGTTGATGCTGATAAAATGGGGGACCCAGTTTTGAGGTCGGAATTTGACAGAGCTTTGAGAGACCTAAATAGGAACAACACACCTGGAATTGATGACATTCCCTCTGAATTACTGACAGCCTTAGGAGGAACCAGCATGGCGAGGTTATTCCATTTAGTGTGTAAGATGTATAAGACAGGAGAAGTGCCATTCGATTTTCAACAGAATGTTGTTATACCTATTCCCAAGAAAGCTGGTGCTGACCAGTGTGAAAACTACCGTACCATTAGTTTAGTATCTAATGCCTGCAAAATTTTAACATGTAATATTTACAGAAGAATGGAAAGACAAGTTGAAACTGAGTTGGGAGAAGATCAATTTAGCTTCAGAAGAAATACAAGAACACGTGAAGCAATCCTTAATTTACGACTGATCTTGGATGATCAAATTGAGAAGGGCAAGCCCATATACATGGCATTTGTAGATCTTGAAAAGGCATCTGATAATGTTGATTGGACCAAACTATTTGAGATTCTGAAGATGATCAGGATCAGATACTGAGAACGAAGAATTATCTACAATCTGTATAAAAATCCGTCTGCAGTGATAAGAATCAAGGGCTTTGAAAAAGAAGCAGCAATCCAGAAAGGAGTGAGCCAAGGTTGAAGTTTGTCCCCCTCCTTTTCAGTGTTTATATAGAACAGGCAGTAAAGGAAATCAAAGAGGAATTTGGGAAGGCAATCACAATCCAAGGAGAGGAAATCAAAACCCTTAGATTTGCTGATGATATTGTTACTTTATCTGAGACTGCAGAAGATCTGGAGAAATCGCTGAAAGGTATGAACAGAATCTTGGGTAAGGAGTACAAGATGAAAATTAATAAGTCCAAGACAAAAGTAATGGAGTGCAGTCGAACGAAGTCAGGTGATGCAGGAAATATAATATTAGGAAATGAAGTCTTAAAGGAAGTAGATGAATATTGTTACTTGAGTAGTAAAATAACTGACGATGGCAGAAGTAAGGACGACATAAAATGCAGATTAACACAAGCAAGGAAGGCCTTTCTTAAATAAAAAAAAGGAATTTTGCTCACTTTGAACATTGATATAGGAATTAGTGTCTTTGAAGACACTCGTCTGGAATGCGGCATTGCATGGAAGTGAAACGGATGGTAACTAGCTCAGAAAAAAAGAGAATAGAAACTTCTTCTGAAATGTGGTGTTACAGAAGAATGCTGAAGGTGAGATGGATAGATCGAATCACAAATTAAGAGACACTGGATCGAATTGGTGAAAGGAGATTGATTTGGCTAAATTTGACCAGAAGACAGATAGAATGATAGAACACATCTTAAGACATGCAGGACTTGTGCAGTTGGTTTTTGAGGGAAGTGTAGGCAGTAAGAACAGTACGGGCAGACCATGGTTTGAATATGACAAGCATATTATAGCAGATGTAGGATGCAACAGTTACATAGAAATGAAAAGGTTAGCACAGCATAGGGTTGCATGGACAGCTACATCAAACCAGTCTATGGACTGATGACTCAACAACATTTTTCAAATGGAACAATGCCTATTGACATTAACAAATTAAAACTAGAGTAAATTAGAATGTCAGTGGTGGATGTTTGTTTCTTTTGCAGTACACTGATTGCATTGTGACTTTGTCAATTGCTTTGTTATAGTTCAAGAAGTAGGATGTGGTGGAAGATGGTATTTACCCATGCTGAAACAGCTGACATGTTAATGGTGTATAGAGAATCACGGGATATAAACTCCTGGTTTTGATCCGTATTGAATTGGGATTACAATAATAACCAATTTATGATGTAATGGACCACCTTTTCAGTACTATATTATGCAATGTTTACATTACATTTCTAATCTAGGAACTAGTTTTGGCCTTGGCTGGCCATCATCAGCCTCAATACAAAACTGCACAAACACATCTAATGACAAAAACAAATGTATGGACATACACAAATGATGTAACGGTATAAAAAGCATCTGGGATGAACTATGTCAACAACATGTAAAATATATGATGAATTTAAAATAAGGCTCTAAAATCCTTAGATGCATTGCATCATGTTAAAACGTTTCATTAATGCTTCCTGTTAAAATATCTCGAAAAATGCTGAAAAGTTCCTCTCTTGGAAATTGTCAGTGGTTGAGTCAAAGACGGCACACGAAGATATGATTAAATAGCTGGCACATTCTTAGATTGCAGCTGGTGGAGATTCGCAATTCAGCGTGGTGTCCATTAAGTTAGCTTAAATAATTGATAGTAAAAAAATTAGTGAACTAAAAGGAGAGAGAGTGCTAATCAAATGGTACATGTTATATGAGACTTACCTTTCGTTGTGGCATGTGGTGCGTGGCCTACTGTTGTGTGCCTCGTACTAACGGGGAGGAGTTGAGATAGGATCGTGAGATTCAAAGGGAAACACGGAAAAGGAGAGGGCGGAACAAGAAGAGAGGAGAGAGCAAGGAAAGGGAAGGGGAGAGAGGGGAAGGGGATTAAGCAGGGCTGAAAGATATGGGAAAACAGATGGCTGCTGAGGATAGGTGCTGTGAATACTGTAGTATGAAAAATTGAATCACGACTTTTTGTTTTGACGTTTCTAAAATGTGAATTAGAAGGTCAAACAGGATATTTCGCTTTTCTGAAATATCATTAAGATTATAATTCGGGTTAAAATATCGATCTGTATGTATGAAGCAGCTTTTTAATAATGTTAAGGAGTGGATGCTGTCCCACAGCCAAAAATCCGTTGTACTTCAGGGCATTTGTATTGAGTATTGTATATTATATTTTATATTAAAGTTCCGTCCAATGTAAGAAGAATTACAACTGTTGCAATGAATCCTGTACACTCCTGATTTTGAAAAACTATTGAACTTGTTTATGGCTGTGACATTATGTAAGACTTCTGCATTTCTATTATTAGTTTTGAAAACTACTTTTACATTGTGTTTTTCAAAGATGTTGGTATCTTTGTAAATTTGTTCGTTGAATGTAAAAGTAGAAAAAGAGGAGTTGTTTTGTTTATCTTTTTTCAAAGTGGTTGAGGGGTGATATTTATATTTACTGATTATTCTTTCAATAAAGAAACTCTTGTATCTGTTAGATTTAGCAATATTACGGATAGTGTTCAACTCATTTTTGAGGTATCTTTTTGATATTGGAACATTGAAGGCTCGGTACACCATGCTACTGTATGCTGCTTGTTTGTGAATATGAGGGTGTGAAGAATCTTGATGGATTGTAGAGACTGTTTGGGTAGGTTTTCTGAAAATCGTATATCTTACATCATGGTGAATCCGAGATTGGACACAAAATTTAATTTTTTACACTTAACTATTATCAGCCACCCAGGCATAAATACACCACTCAATACTAGAAACATACCATTGTTAAATTTTCTAACGGCACGAGCGTTCACTTCTTAAAATCTGTGGATGGGCTACAATTATGAGTCTTTGATCACACTTCATTTCTGTGAAAACAGCACATCCATAGCACATTCCTTTTCAGAAATATTTCGGGTGCAAGTTTCAGGTGATTCACCCTGAATATAACCGCATACTGTAAACAACTTATTCGTGATAATATTTTAATGATAAGCAAAAATATTGCAAAAATATTCTTATATCTCACCCTCTCCTTGAATTATTGGTGTTGTCCATATATATTTCAATAAGTTTGTTGCTCTTACCTTCTGCTAATTCTATGTCTAATTCAGTAATTCTGTGTTCCAGGTGTTCCTTCAGGAGGAGTTCAAGATACTTTCTTACAAAATCAAGCTCACAACATTGTTCAAGCTCTTTCAATCTAGTCTAGGGTGAATTACATTTACTTCTGTATATAAATTTATTTACTGTAATTATAGAATGTATTTTTCAAACTGAGAACGAAGGATCGTTTTTATAATAAATCATGACGAATTGATTTAAGAAACTAAAACTATGAAACAGAGTCAGTTATTGTAAAATGAGTACAATAACTTAAGGAAAAATTCCTGGATCTTAAAAATTATATAAATACCTCTACTGTAAGTAATAGAAAAGAACAAACAAGTGCAAAGCTAATCATATACTGTATAAAAGGACGGGAACACAAAATAGGACAAACAAATGACTGATCGGTATGGAAAGAAGGAGAAAAAGGGAGAAAATCTTGTCATCTTCATACACTGGTGTCTTCAAATTGATAGGCTTTCTCCTTGTCAATCCAAGGTCTTCTACATCTATATATTCTCAGCCACTGACAAGCTTCTGGCTTCTCCAGTCCTGATATGAGAGCAGAAATTAGCTTGTTTGAGGGCTAGAAAGAAAGAGATGTGCATTTATTTCTCCCTCTTTCCACACTGACCTCCAATTGTGTTTGTCCTATTTTGTGTTCCTTTCCATGTTCCTATCTTCTATATATGACTAAACATGTCCCTTGATAGATCTTCCGCAGACAAATAAGATCCAGAAAATATGTCCTAAAAATCATTGGAGAAATTATACGAGGAGTTACATCACAAGCAAAAAAAACTGTTCTTGATAATTCCCAGACAGACATTCTGTATGCCAGATACATCCAAATATATATAATCGTAGTACAGTATTTAAAACTACTAATGCTTTTCTACAGGTTGACAGTGTGGTGCAGATGGTTAGGAGCCTTTTGTTACAGGATTTAATCCCAGCGCATTTGACTGACATTCAAGAGAGTTTAAATGCAAGGGACTTAACACCAATATATTAGCTGGAGGGATGAAAAATTTGTTTCAGATATTAAACTCTTGCTTTCACATTATTCCCTTTATTTAGGACATTCCTTCCTGTGAGCACTTAAGAGTTTTCTGGTCTCTTTTGTATGAATCAATCAATTGTGATTATCTTGTTGTGACATGTTATTTTTATTGACCAATAAAATATTGTTACATGTACAACAGTGCCTATTTTATTACTCTAATTTATTTCAGGATGACTCAGAAAATGCACACACAAATATTACATGCTACACACCACATATTAATATAAAACAAATGTAAAAAATGAAATGACTGTAAAATTACCTCTCTGATACATCAATACTTCCTTATTATGTTACAGTACAAAAATTATGTACCAATTAATAATAACAATAATAATAATCATCAAAAGCGGGGTAGCGGCCTTTCAGAAGTTGCAAGGGTGGCATTCTAGATTATTTACTGATATTGTAATCTTGTTTCAAGTTACAAATATAATTAAATCATAATAATGAATCTTACAAATTAAAAAAAAAACACAGTAAAAATATTAGAACACACATGCAAGTATGACAGATTAGAAGCCACATAAACAGGTTGGCAAACTTGACAGCTATGAAAGGGAGTGGGAAGCGGCATGGAACCCTATAAGGTAGATGGTACGTATGCATTGTGGGAAAGAAACGTAGACGATAACCACCCTCAAACTCTAAATTTAATAAACTAGCAAAACAAAGATTAAAAGGGATGAACAAAATTAAAACAAAACGTTATGGATATAAACAAACTCATTTACAAATTGAGGTAAATTTGAACTGCATCCGCAGATATGCGTTACATACGATGATAATTTCAAATTACACCTAAAAAAGGAACACAGAAGGAACTTTATATGGTTTATCAAAAGGGCTAATCCCTAGTTACTAACTTAACAGAAAAGAAAGAAATGAAAACTTAACACAGAGGCCAATTAAGTTGCTTCCATTCTAAAAACACTTCCAAAAAGGAGCATAGCTTTAACTGGTTTGAGTTAAGCTACACTGAACTACCGGAGGTAAACCTGAGGAAAAGTTATTACATGTTAGTTACAAGGTTTTCTTTTAACAAAAGGAAAAGGGAATTGCCTCCAAAAATTAAATGTATATGCTTAGCTGAAAAGTCCGAAAAACAAGAAGGAATAGTGCTTATCCCGAGGCCGGCATCCCATCATGGGTTGGATCCAGGAGTGCGACCGCTCGCAAGGGAGGTCCGAAGCGAAAAGACACAGATACAAGCTTCGCTCCCATGAAGGAGTGAGAAGCCGGAAATGGTGCAGCTACCGAAGTGACCAATCAGGCAATAGAATTTTACTCCCAACTTTCACAGTCACCAATAATAACATTTGTTATTCTGACCAGTAAGGTCTCTTCATTCTTGATGATCCACATAATTCTATTGCGTAACAGGAAGCGACTGGAAATATGCTTCTAAAAACGGCACATGTACGTACATCCTGATTCATAATTTAGATACCTGATTTTAAAACTCACAGCTACATAATACCAACAAAAATTTCACAAATGAATAATAATAAATATGTACAACCACCTTTTTTTTTTTCAGAATAGTTATTCTTCTTTAAAGTTCACAATTTCTTTTCTTCACTACTCCAAAAACAATATCTTATACATCATAAGAAAAATTTTCCAAACAATAAGTCCAATGTTCATTTCCTCAAAGGAGATATTTTATACAACATAAATTTTGAAACAACAGTCTGGTCCATGGCTAAATGGTTAGCACGCTGGCCTTTGGTCACAGGAGTCCCGGATCAGGAATTTTAACCATAATTGGTTAACTTCACTGGCACAGGGGCTGGGTGTATGTGTCATCTTCATCATAATTTCATCCTCATCAAGACGCGTAGGTCACCTACAGGCATCAACTCAAGAGACCTGCATCTGGCGAACCGAACTTGTCCTCGGACACTCCCGGCACTAAAAGCCATACGCCATTTCATTTTTTTTAAACAACAAATGAATTTTTCCGTCTTTTCCCCACAGCTGTCCCAACTCTGGCCACTGATACGGCCTTGTAATAATACTCAACATGGCTGGCTTAGCCATGTTGATACTGCTACATGGCTGAAAGCAATGGGAAACTGAAGCCATAACTAACTCCTGAGGACATGCAGCTCTCTCTGTATGAATGATGTACTGATGATGGCTTCCTCCAGTAAAATATTCTGGAGGTAAAATAGTCCCCCATTCAGATCTCCGGGTGGGGACTACAAGAGAGGGGGGCAATCATCAGGTGGATGGATACTGACATTCTGCGAGTCAGAGCATGGAATGTTAAAAGTTTGAATCGTTGTGGAATGTTAGAGAATCTGAAAAGGGAGATGGACAGACTAAAGTTAGATGTAGTTGGAACAAGCAAAGTACGTTGCCAAGAAGAGCAGGATTTTTGGTCAGGTGACTACAGAATTATCAACACAAAATCAAACGGGAAATGCAGGAGTTGATTTAATAACGAATAAGAAAATAGGGCATTGGGTAAGCTACTATGACCAGCATAATGCAAGGATTATTGTTGTTAAGATAGACACCAAACCAATGCCCACCACAATAAGTGCAGGTCTATATGCCTACTAGTTCAGCAGATGATGAAGGATTCAAAATATATGAAGAGAGAGAAGATTCAATACAATATGTGAAAGACAACGAGAATCTACTTGTGATGGGAGACTGGAATGTGGTAGTTGGCCAAGGAAGATTTTTTTTTGCTAGTGGCTTTACGTCTCACCGACACAGATAGGTCTTATGGCGACGATGGGATAGGAAAGGCCTAGAAATTATAAGGAAGTGGCCGTGGCCTTAATTAAGGTACAGCCCCAGCATTTGCCTGATGTGAAAATGGGAAACCACGGAAAACCATCTTCAGGGCTGCCGGTAGTGGGATTCGAATCCACTATCTCCCGGATGCAAGCTCACAGCCGCGCACCCCTAACCGCACGGCCAACTTGCCCGGTAGGTCAAGGAAGAGAAGCTAATACAGCAGGAGAATTCGGATTGGGACAAAGGAATGAAAGAGAAAGCCGGCTGGTTGAATTGTGCACTGATCATAATTTAGTCTTTGCTAATACTTGATTCGAACACCACAAATAATGGTTGTGTATGTGGACAAGACCTGGAGACACAGGAAGGTATGAAATAGACTTCATTATGATTAGGCAGAAATTTTGAAATAACAAATTAATTTTTCCATCTTTTAGCCACTGCTGTCCCAACTCTGGCCACAGATATGGCCTTGTAATAATACTCAACATAGCTTAGCTGTGTTGATACTGGTACACAGTGGACGGTTAATGCACGAAGTCTTCATGAATAACGACCTAAAACTGCATACCAAACTCATGGTGTACAAAGCTGTTGTCATTTCCACACTGCTGTATGGCTGTGAAACTTGGACACTCTATCGCCATGATATCAAAAAACATGAGCGCTTCCACCAACAGAAAATGAGATTCATCTTGTGCTCGTTCGCACGTCCACGACAGATTACAAAATGGCGCCGACCTAAGGTATGGGCCTAGTAATCTAAAGCAAGCATGGAATAGTCGCCTGCTATGATGTCTCAGAGGGCCATATATTTCACGGAATGGTAATGTTTTCGAGTAAGATGGACAGTGGACGGTGCACAGTATTGTTTTCAAAAAAATAGAAAAAGTTTATTATTGAAAATCTTCATCTTGAAATTTTGCACGGCATCGAGAGCGGACGCAATCACCGTAATCGTAATATTTGATTTGGAGAAGCAAAAGGACTGCGCATATAAAAGAAAGGAAAGAATACGGCGATTAAATAAGAATAAAGTATCAGTCTTCACCAAAATTCAAACGGTTAAGACGAAAATAAAAGTACTGAAGCCGATACGTAAGAAATTGCGAAGACGACGAGGAGCTACGAAATAAATTAAAATTTAAGGATAAACGACGTCAATAGTAAAATGGCAGCATATCGTAATATTACTAGCTTCGATTTTGAGATTGTCAAGAAGATGATCAAGATGATGCACTGAATTCACATGATGGACCGACCTGGGAACAATTCATCTTACCATACGACCAGGAAATGACGAGGAAGGCGACGGGTAACCATCCGACCGAGCCATGACGAAAAGAAGGCGACGGGTAACCAGATAATACTACCAGAGCGGAGGAGCGGATGACGTTCCAGATGTCTTACCCGTGACCGAACCGAAGACCCATCTACATCCAATGGGAATGGAACAGCTGGACCAGGGACAACTATGAGCGAGCTAAGTCATTCATAACATTTTATTGCATAATTTTTGGTTTGCTTACACATGTACCTTAGGTATGTGCTGATGGCTAATTGTAGGCCGATAAGAAGGTAATGCAAGTGATGATTATCATCTAAGTGTGAGATAATTAAGTCATAATTACGAGTTAATAACATAGCAGAAGTTATGCTATATCGGCTAGAATACTTGTAGGAAGCGTGAGTTTTGAAGAGAAATATGAAACAGCTGATTGAATTGACATAATGAGAGATTATAGAGATTTCATTGATGTAATGAATTAAGTTGACGTCATGAATGGATGTGCGCGGTGTAGAAAGAAACATGGAATTACGCATTTGTTGGTTCATAGAAAGGGGCATTGAACTCGTCGATAGGTTATGAGGATCTGCGACTTGTGAATTTTATTAAGAAACAGTGTGGTATTTTTACGTAGTCGTCAAGTTTGGAACGCGATATATTATTATGGAGGCTACGATGCTGATATTAGATTGATGTTATAATGAGAATATGAATATGATAATTGAGGAAAGTTACGAGTTATGGATAGTGATTTGAGATGTTTGTTACGCGATGCAGGACCATCGTGTACCTGCAAGTAGTTGTGCCACACTACTAGAGAAGTATATGTTTTATTTGCGTAAGAGTGCCCACACCGCAGGAGCTACTTAAGCTAAGGTACGAACTGCATGTATTACTATAGATGTATGCTCGTGACGTAATTGCATTTCAGTGTAGATGTTTTATAATGAATACTAGAATACTTCGACTTTGAATAGCTGTAGATAACCAAAAGCATTACGACACCGATATATATACATAAGATGATGTTTGCCAAACCTCGCAGTTAAGCGCTTCCATGTTATTTGCAAGAGAATAGTGTAGCTTGCATTGTGGTTGAATGTTATTGAAATATAACTATTTAATGGGACATAGAACCGACAAGGGCATGTGTGGGACAGCCAAAGATTATGCTGAAGTTAGATAGATAGCTAGATCAGTTAATATTCTCCGTTTGAACGTACATTTTTATTTACGAACTTCAACTAGGGAAAGGCAAGAGTAGGAGCCGAATTTAACAGGCACTAGGAAGGAATGCCTTAGTTCATATGTAGTTTCAACGCACAACGAGAGCAGTGCAACAAAATCATGACTTCGGATTTTATTAAAATTTAATTTAAAATATTCAGATTTATTTTCGATTTCCTATAATTCCATTAGAGCTACTTAAACGAATTCCAATTTATTTACACTTGACTTATCAGTGTATTAGAGATTCATTGCGGCTGGATATTGTATCCAGGTGAGAGTGCTTAAATAAGACTAAAGAAAGTGAACTTTCGGAACGAGTTTATTGTGTCGATGTTTTACTTATATTTAAAATGCGAAGTGGAACTCGGATAAGGTCCAGTGATCTGTTGTAAATGTGTAATTTTTGAATTTTAACTTCACAAAGGAACTGATCATTTCATTAATTTAAATACTGAATATTATTTTTTATTTATCATACGAGCCAGCGCTGACTCAAAATTTTTTTATTTTTATTTTCATACATATTATCAGTCAATTTGAATACTGCGTTACATAATATGGAAATTAGTAATTTAGTATTTTATTAATAAATATTTTGTTGTTTTTCTACAATTGCTGGTGTCATGAGTTCTTTAATTAAGGTCTAGATTGTAAGTTAATGTATAGTGAAGTAAGGAATCGTATAATTAAGTATTCATTTTACCATGGCAAGTTTCTCGAGGTCAAAACTCTAATAAGGTAGTTGGCGGTGATTATTATAATGTCGTAAATAACGATGGGTGACATCTGTGGCTCGGATTTCTCATGGATCCACGTTAAGCGAATTCTACAGTAGGATTACAGGTCCTACTAGCCATAATTAAACCCTGAGGTATCCGCTGACCGACTCCATTTCGTCAAACTAGGCTGCCAAGCGTCGAGTTAGAGAATGGAGGTATCGGGCAAAGAATGTTTAACCCGTTGGTTGCATTAATCGGTCGCCTATTGTGGCGCAGCTACATAGATTGAGGCATCGGGATAGGTTGCATTGACCAACGGGTTACATTTAATTGGCTGCCCAATCGTGGGGCCTAACTGAAGAGAAATACTCCGCGGCCACATTTAATTGCTGCCCAATCGTGAGGCTATTTAAAAGAAAAACACCGCGGGAAAGCACATTAAGTTGTCGCACCAACGTGAGTAGAAGAGAAAGACACCGTGGGAGTATAATGCATTAAATTGGAGTACCAACGGTGACCAGAAGTGAAAGACACCGCGGGATCGTCAAGAAAGAGATTGAATATTAGAATATTTCAGCTAGCTCCTATACTGTGACCGAGAAGAGAAGTCGCCGTGGGAACGTATTGTTATGGAATACAATAAGTTCAGATAATATTGATCAACATAGATAATAATATGTAGAGATATTGTATGGAAAGGATTTATTAGGTTTGTAATGTTTGCAAGATATATGACGAGAGTCTGTGATGGAGAAGGGGGTATAATATATATGAGTATAAAGTCATATTAAATGAAATGGTCAATGTTGAGGAGTGAATGAGGTTTGTTAAGTGTTTATTTTCCTCTGGTCATATTAATAATATGAGTTAATTTTAACTGATTTTATTTATAAAAAAAAATATTGCACATGTTAAAGGCTATCTAGGCTTGTGTATGTAGAAGGTAGGCTAAATGCCATATAGTAATAATTTATTTTCTTCTATTATGATCAGTTCCGGAGTGAATTCAAAATGATAAAATCCGAATTCATGGTCTAGTTGTTCATGGTCTACCTGGTAAGATGATGCTGTTTCCAGCAAGGTCCATCCATATCATAAGTGATTGGAAACAAGAAACTTTAACCTAGTGCACAATAGTGACATAAGAGACTATTTTAGTATAAGTAGTTTAAGGAGCTGTGAATTGTGTTATATATATGTATGTGTATTTATACCCTGTGAACTTAGAGGATTGCTAGGAAATTTAGAGTACCGTAGGAAAATTGAAGAATTGTTAGGAATTTAATGAAAGCATACTAAATAGGATTTTACTTGACGGAAACATGGCGATGCAAGGAAGAATACAGACCAGAAGGGGTCAGGAAGAAGAAATGAGAGAAATACAGGAAAGACATGAGGGAACCCCGATGTGGTTCTTAGAGTATTTGAAAAAGCAAGAAGAGAAGGAGAAAAAGCAAGAAGAGAAGGAGAAGAAGGAACGCGAAGAGAAGGAGAGAAGGCAGGAAGAAGAAAAACAGAAGGAGAAGAAGGAACGCGAAGAGAAGGAGAGAAGGCAGGAAGAAGAAAAACAGAAGGAGAAAAAAGAACGCGAAGAGAGGGAGAAAAAGCAGGAAGAGGAAAGGAAAAGACAGGAAGAGGAGAAGGAAAGAAGACGAGCAGAAAAGGAACGAAGATTAATAGAATGGCAACAAAAACAAATTGAGGATAGAGGAAAGGAGATAAAGGAATTATATGAGAAGCAAGTTGAAGAAAGGAGAAAAGAACGCCACGAACTAATACAGGAGTTGGACAAGAAACAGGAAGAGTGGCAACTGAAGCAAAAGGAGACTATGGAGGAAATCGTTAGCAGAATAGAAAGCGAACATAAAGGGATGATCCAAGAATTAAAAGGGAAACAGGAAAAGATGACTGAAGAATTTTTTGGAGTCAGAAATGAAATACAAGGTTTGCGTGCCGAGTTGACCGAAACCATGGAAAATAAAAACCAAGAGATGCGAGAGGAGATAAACAGAATGAGGGCAGAAGTGGTACAGAATCCAAATATCATCACAGCACTGGTGGATGAGGAAATTGCCAAACTGACTGACAAGCTAGAGGAAATCAAAGGCAGTAATGAGAAGAAATGGGAAGAAGTAAATGAAATAAAGAAGAAGATAACTGAAGGACAGGAAACTATCAAGAGATTAGAAGATGTGAAGATAAGTGAAATAGCGAAGGGCATGGAAGGACTAAGCCTGAAACAACAAGACTTAGTAGGAAAATTTAACCGAGCTTCAGATCAGGTAGCCGACAAAATAAATGAACTGAAGGAGAAAATGGAAACTGATAAGGCTGATTCAGAGCGGAAGATGGAGAAGACCGATGAGGAAATGAAACAAATAAGGAAAGAACTTCAGGAGATGAGGGTAGAAAACCAATCGGCGAAATCTGTGTTTTCGAACTCAAGTGAACGGCAAAGAGTTATGGAAACACAAGTACAAGAAAGAGAAAACACACCTTCAGTAACAATCGACTCGAACAGGCGAGACTTGGATATGATGAACGGAAGCAACCAGAGTGATAGCACTCCCATTATTAATATCATTAAAAATTATGATGATCGGCCCAAGCACTTCGACGGTTCAGCGAAGATCTCTCCCAAACAATTCCTTAGAGATATCGAAGAATATTTTAGAGAAGGGAGAATACAGGAAGAAAAGAAATTACGCATAATCGAGAAGCACTTAGATGGGAACCCGAATATATGGTTTCGAGCATTTAAATACACTTTCCACACGTACGATGAATTTAAAGCTGCTTTCTTGAGAAAATTCTGGGACTCAGAAATACAACAGCAGTTGAGATTGGAGCTCTACTCTAGGAAATTTTCTAATGCAGGGCAAACACGGTATTCCGATTTCTTTTCCTACCAGTTTCACCGTTTCCAAGACTTAGATTGCGCACCGAGTGAATTAGAAGCGATCAAGACTATACAGAGACAACTACCGTTAGAGGTACAGAGGTTGTTAGCGGCCACGGATATACAGACCGCTGTAGACATGGAAAAACGGCTGAGGCAGATTGATATGACATCATCATGCCTGGTGGAAAGAAATCCCAGAAATATTAGGCAAGTAGAAGCGATTAACACTATTAGGCATGAAAGCACAAGCGGTAGAGTGAGCGGATCTGAACAAGACAGGACCGAGAATCATTTTAACACTCAAGATAACACACGAAAAAGACATTGTTGTAGATGCAGCGGAGAACAACCTGCGAGATGGGAACCAAGAGATCATAGAAGTAACCCACAATACAGGAACAATATTCGATATAATAGAAATAGGAGCCAACCCTATCCAAGAAACAGAAGATGGTATAATGAAAAACGACGGCCTAATGAGTATAATAGAAATGAAGAAAATAGAAGGTATATACAAGAGCTTAGAGAGCAAAGGCAGAATAAGACACGATGGGAGGATGCTATTAGAGACAAAGATATCAATGGAGACCTCGAAGGAGCAGAGAGTCTCGAGCTCCAAGATTATAAGAGGAAAAGAGGAGAGGAGAAATTTAGAGAAAACAATACGCAGAGAGGTACGCCTGATTCCGAACCATCGGTAAGAAAAAAAAACGCCGATGGAATAATAACTCAGTTGGAAGAAGAAAATGATCAGGAAAATAGAAACATTGTCAAAATTCGTAGTTGGATTATAACACAATTTGATCACTGGGACATCCGACCAGAAGACTTGGTTCGAGATGAGACATGCGACACAAAGGAACCAGCATTTAAATTGCCAGTAATATTAGTTAGAGTAGCAGAAATCAAAATATACTGCTTGGTTGACTCCGGGGCCAGCATTAGTGTCATGTCAAATACGTTATTTCAAGAACTGACAAAAAGGATGGAAATACCGATAATACCAGTATCTGGAGTTAAGATTAGGGGTGTCATTCCAGATAAATCGGTAGAATGCAAGATTCAAGCATATTTAACAATAAAAATGGGTAGACGCGAGTTCGAACACCCATTTCTAGTAATGAAGAAGATAAAATATAATATAATTTTCGGAATAGACTTCATGATGGCTTCCCAAATGACGATAGATATGGAACGTTATGAAATTAGATTCCCTATTAGGGAGAATGATGGGAATAAAACTTTAGAAACAATCCAACTTAAAGACATGTTACATCCTGAAGAATACTTGAAGATTGAGGGAAAGGAAGTCGATTTATTGGGTAAAGAGAATCCAGTTTTGGTAGAGAAAGATGAAGAGCTGCAAGAAGACATCCAAATGACAAAAAGGATCGAAGAAATCATAACCATGGAGGAAGAAAATAGTGAAAAAACAGAGATATGGGAGGCTCTTGCTCAAGCCGACGTACCATCTGAAGGAAAAAGAATACTGTACGGAATTATCAATAAATACATTGACGTTTTCGATGATAAACCAGGGCAAATTCCGAATTTCAAGTATAAGATAATAGTGAAGGACTGGACTCCATACATGGGTAAAATATATGACGTGCCGGAGAAATATTTCAGTGAAGTGAAGACGATTATCCAGCAAATGTTAGACGATGGAATAATCATAAAAACCACCACTCCCTACGTGAATCCAATTGTAATCGTAAGGAAAAACAACGGGAAACTCAGGCTGTGCTTAGACGCGCGAAGTATCAATGGAAGACTTATTCCTGAGTACAATAGGGCTCCTAAGATCAAGGAGGTAATAAAGAAACTTCGTGGTCAGAAGTACTTTACGACCATGGATTGCACGGCTTCTTTCCATCACATTGTCCTCGAGGAAAGGTCACGGTTGTTGACTGGATTTATGTTCAACAACCAAACATATGCCTACTGTCGTCTTCCATTCGGATTGAAGAATAGTTCTGCCGTATTGGTGAGAGCATTGGATAGAAGCCTTACTAGTGAAGTGAAGGAATTTATTAATTGTTATATCGACGACATAGTTTTCGGAAGTTCCACCTTTGAAGAGCATTGCATTAACCTAGAAAAGTTGCTCAAAAATCTGCAGAAAACTGGTTTCAAAATAAATATCTCGAAGTCGAGATTTTGCCAAAGTCAAGTACTCTTTGTCGGACACTTAATCGATGGCGAGGGAATAAGACCTAACCCTGCCAAGATTAAAGCTATTTGCGAGTTTCCTCGGCCGACAAAGGTCAAACACGTCAGACAATTCCTCGGAATGACGGGATTTTTCTCAGACCACTGTGAGGGATACACTGAGATAGCCGCACCACTGTACAATTTATTAAGAGCTAACAACAAGTGGAAGTGGAATGACGAGGTTGAGCACGCTTTCAATAAGATGAAAGAATTGATGAAACAAAGCATAAAACTGGGATATCCAGACTATGAGAAAAGATTTATAATACAGGCAGATGCTTCGAGTATCGGCGTAGGCGCATGCTTGTATCAAGAAAACGAAGAGGAACAGAAAAGAACATATCTGGCATTCACCAGCCGGAAATTAAGGAAACATGAAATGCACTACACTACCACCGAACTTGAACTTCTAGCGATAATCCACGCGTTACAACAGTGGAGAAGGATCATTTATGGATATCCAGTGACCATAAGAACTGACCATAAAGCATTAACTTTTGGATTAAAGGCAGTCATGGTAAGCGAGAGGATAACGCGCTGGATGTTGTATACACAGCAATTTGATTTAAAGATAGAGCATTGCAGTGGTAAACAAAATATTTTAGCTGATGCTTTGAGTAGGATCCCTCCAGATCAAGAAGAATGTATTCTAGAAATCGAGTTAGACATTCGAGAGCAAGAACTACTGAGAAAGCTCGAAAACCTAAAGGAATACCAGGAGTCTGACAAAGAATTAAAATATATTATCGACAGGTTAACAGAGAAGGAACCGGATTCTGAATGGCAGAACAGTTATGAGATTGTAGACGGAATACTGATCAAAATTATGGGTGGAGTTGACCGAAAAAGAAGGATTATAATACCACAAGTATTACAAAAAGAACTGATTTGGTACACCCATAACATCACGGGTCATGCAGGCATAGACAAAGTGATCAGTACGTTAAAAGAAAAATTTACTTGGAAGGGACTACGAAAATCTGTCAGGGACCTAGTTAAAACTTGTGACATATGCCAGCGTGTTAAACACAACAACTATGTATGCGGACATAAACCAGTGTCAATCATTCCAACAAGGTCGCACGAGATATATGCGGTAGATATTTTTGGCAAGTTACCGACTGCAAAAAGAGGAAAAAGATACATACTAGTGGTTGTTGACATATTTTCCAAGTACATTTCACTTCAAGCTATACAAAGAGCCAATGCTAAACAAGTCATACGAGCCCTAGTGGAAAAGGTTTTTCCTGAGATGGGTAAGCCGAAAAAAATTCTCACAGATAGAGGTACGCAGTTTACGTCAGAAATATTCCGTGAACGAATGAAAAATGAAGGCATCAGACATACGATGTGTTCAGTACGACACCCAGAAGCGAACCCAGTAGAAAGATACATGAGGGAAATCGCCAAGTTCGGCAGAATATACTGTAATCAACAGCATTGGAAATGGGTGGAGATATTAAGTATTATTGAAAAGAGCTTGAATAACACCATTAATCAATCCATCGGACAGATTCCCAGCGTAGCTCACAAGAATATCCATCCTGAAAGGAGTTGGGACAGAATATTTAATATGCCCTTGGAAATGAAGCCAGATCCACAGCAAATAGAGACTATGATAAAGGAAAAGCTACTGGAACAATCACGAAAAAGACTAAAGAGGATGCAAAATAAGAAATTCCATGCACCTTATAAACGAGGTGATCTTGTATTAATTAAGACGGTACCAATATCTAATGCACCGAACAGAGTATGTGCGAAGTTCCTACCATTATACAACGGTCCATATAAAGTAGAGCGTGTGCTAGGAAATAATGCATACGAATTAACAAGCATGAATGGAAAGTACAGAAATGTACACAATGCTTCTAACATCAAGCCTTATTACCAAGAAAATCAGACTAATGAAACCACAGAACTAGTAGAATAAAGGGCCAAGAATGTATAAATTACATACCAATTCAAGTTACCGTCTGCAAGTCATTTGAAATTACGATTTATTATGTTTATTGAAGGAAAGAATCAGCTGATTACATAAGCACAGTCGAGGATAGCAATGAGCATCTCTAAATCTGGAGCGATAATCAACGGTCGATATATTAAAATCGATTAGCCAGTCGCAATAGGACAATGAATATATATAAGAAGCGAAGGCACATTTATGATGTGAGTTTAAGAAAGGAAAATATATTGTGACCAATATATTTTATCCGTGACGGGGGAGAAAATGTGCTCGTTCGCACGTCCACGACAGATTACAAAATGGCGCCGACCTAAGGTATGGGCCTAGTAATCTAAAGCAAGCATGGAATAGTCGCCTGCTATGATGTCTCAGAGGGCCATATATTTCACGGAATGGTAATGTTTTCGAGTAAGATGGACAGTGGACGGTGCACAGTATTGTTTTCAAAAAAATAGAAAAAGTTTATTATTGAAAATCTTCATCTTGAAATTTTGCACGGCATCGAGAGCGGACGCAATCACCGTAATCGTAATATTTGATTTGGAGAAGCAAAAGGACTGCGCATATAAAAGAAAGGAAAGAATACGGCGATTAAATAAGAATAAAGTATCAGTCTTCACCAAAATTCAAACGGTTAAGACGAAAATAAAAGTACTGAAGCCGATACGTAAGAAATTGCGAAGACGACGAGGAGCTACGAAATAAATTAAAATTTAAGGATAAACGACGTCAATAGTAAAATGGCAGCATATCGTAATATTACTAGCTTCGATTTTGAGATTGTCAAGAAGATGATCAAGATGATGCACTGAATTCACATGATGGACCGACCTGGGAACAATTCATCTTACCATACGACCAGGAAATGACGAGGAAGGCGACGGGTAACCATCCGACCGAGCCATGACGAAAAGAAGGCGACGGGTAACCAGATAATACTACCAGAGCGGAGGAGCGGATGACGTTCCAGATGTCTTACCCGTGACCGAACCGAAGACCCATCTACATCCAATGGGAATGGAACAGCTGGACCAGGGACAACTATGAGCGAGCTAAGTCATTCATAACATTTTATTGCATAATTTTTGGTTTGCTTACACATGTACCTTAGGTATGTGCTGATGGCTAATTGTAGGCCGATAAGAAGGCAATGCAAGTGATGATTATCATCTAAGTGTGAGATAATTAAGTCATAATTACGAGTTAATAACATAGCAGAAGTTATGCTATATCGGCTAGAATACTTGTAGGAAGCGTGAGTTTTGAAGAGAAATATGAAACAGCTGATTGAATTGACATAATGAGAGATTATAGAGATTTCATTGATGTAATGAATTAAGTTGACGTCATGAATGGATGTGCGCGGTGTAGAAAGAAACATGGAATTACGCATTTGTTGGTTCATAGAAAGGGGCATTGAACTCGTCGATAGGTTATGAGGATCTGCGACTTGTGAATTTTATTAAGAAACAGTGTGGTATTTTTACGTAGTCGTCAAGTTTGGAACGCGATATATTATTATGGAGGCTACGATGCTGATATTAGATTGATGTTATAATGAGAATATGAATATGATAATTGAGGAAAGTTACGAGTTATGGATAGTGATTTGAGATGTTTGTTACGCGATGCAGGACCATCGTGTACCTGCAAGTTAAGTTGTGCCACACTACTAGAGAAGTATATGTTTTATTTGCGTAAGAGTGCCCACACCGCAGGAGCTACTTAAGCTAAGGTACGAACTGCATGTATTACTATAGATGTATGCTCGTGACGTAATTGCATTTCAGTGTAGATGTTTTATAATGAATACTAGAATACTTCGACTTTGAATAGCTGTAGATAACCAAAAGCATTACGACACCGATATATATACATAAGATGATGTTTGCCAAACCTCGCAGTTAAGCGCTTCCATGTTATTTGCAAGAGAATAGTGTAGCTTGCATTGTGGTTGAATGTTATTGAAATATAACTATTTAATGGGACATAGAACCGACAAGGGCATGTGTGGGACAGCCAAAGATTATGCTGAAGTTAGATAGATAGCTAGATCAGTTAATATTCTCCGTTTGAACGTACATTTTTATTTACGAACTTCAACTAGGGAAAGGCAAGAGTAGGAGCCGAATTTAACAGGCACTAGGAAGGAATGCCTTAGTTCATATGTAGTTTCAACGCACAACGAGAGCAGTGCAACAAAATCATGACTTCGGATTTTATTAAAATTTAATTTAAAATATTCAGATTTATTTTCGATTTCCTATAATTCCATTAGAGCTACTTAAACGAATTCCAATTTATTTACACTTGACTTATCAGTGTATTAGAGATTCATTGCGGCTGGATATTGTATCCAGGTGAGAGTGCTTAAATAAGACTAAAGAAAGTGAACTTTCGGAACGAGTTTATTGTGTCGATGTTTTACTTATATTTAAAATGCGAAGTGGAACTCGGATAAGGTCCAGTGATCTGTTGTAAATGTGTAATTTTTGAATTTTAACTTCACAAAGGAACTGATCATTTCATTAATTTAAATACTGAATATTATTTTTTATTTATCATACGAGCCAGCGCTGACTCAAAAAATTTTTTTTTTTTTTCATACATATTATCAGTCAATTTGAATACTGCGTTACATAATATGGAAATTAGTAATTTAGTATTTTATTAATAAATATTTTGTTGTTTTTCTACAATTGCTGGTGTCATGAGTTCTTTAATTAAGGTCTAGATTGTAAGTTAATGTATAGTGAAGTAAGGAATCGTATAATTAAGTATTCATTTTACCATGGCAAGTTTCTCGAGGTCAAAACTCTAATAAGGTAGTTGGCGGTGATTATTATAATGTCGTAAATAACGATGGGTGACATCTGTGGCTCGGATTTCTCATGGATCCACGTTAAGCGAATTCTACAGTAGGATTACAGGTCCTACTAGCCATAATTAAACCCTGAGGTATCCGCTGACCGACTCCATTTCGTCAAACTAGGCTGCCAAGCGTCGAGTTAGAGAATGGAGGTATCGGGCAAAGAATGTTTAACCCGTTGGTTGCATTAATCGGTCGCCTATTGTGGCGCAGCTACATAGATTGAGGCATCGGGATAGGTTGCATTGACCAACGGGTTACAATCTTGAATATTAAGTGACCAACACAGCACTTCTCGACATAGCACAGCTAAATAGCATTGAGGCAACAGTCATCGCTCATCAACTGAGATGGTTAGGCCACGTTCACTGCAAAGGTGATACCAGGCTTCCCCGCCAAATTCTTTGCGGTGAATTTTGTTCTGGCAGTAGACCTCATGGAACCCCTCTTAAGCATTTTAAGGATCAGATGAAACACATCATGAAGACAACTGGTATAGATATGCAGATATGGGAAGAATGTGCTGTGGACCAGTCACTGTGGCGGAACACTACATCCACCGCTGTTAACTTGTTTGAAAGAGAACGCCGCAGACATCAAGAGGCCAAGCGACAAGCAAGAAAACTCTGTCAATTACGACCCCGCCCTCTCTTTCTATTCAGTGAGACTTGTGTGGGTGTATGTTTTATGCCAGGATTGGTCTGTTTAGTCATCGCAAACACATCCATAAACTGAGTTGAACTGGTCAATTTACAAGTGATAAGCTTTAACAGCTTCATTTCAAGTAATACTAATCCCGTATTGACTATAATCAATCAATGGATATTCAAGATAAACTTAAATATTATAATTACAATATATTCAATACAATATATAATTTATTATATCTAGGACATGTTTCGTCCCCTAAGGGACATCATCAGCTATTAATAAATTAACATTCATATATCAGAAATAAATATTAAACTTGGAAAGACACATTAAAATTATTGACAATTTAAAACAAGATCTTCAAATTTTGTTAAAATTGTAAGTCATAAGACTGGTAAAAGAGTTAAATTGTCCATATTTCACTTGTTAATGTTCTTGGAAAATACCAGTTTTGCTTATAAAATCTTAAAATATCATTTGTTGTAAATAGCACACTTGATTTGTATCACTTGGTGAAAGATTTGTTGAAACTTAATAAGCATTCCTTAGATGGTATACCAAAATTTAAATGCTTCAGAATTTAAAGTCAGATTGGGGCCATGATGGTAAAGTTCTGTGTGGTAATGGATATAATTTTATCTGAAATAAAATGAAAAAATAAAAAATAATATAAGTGTAAGTAACGTGAAATGGAAGATGAAATAAATATAACGTAATTTAATAAAATCGTATTACTTACTCCTCATTATTGGCCCCAATGTGCGGAGAAGGACTTACTTCTACCGAGGTAAGTGTGCATCTGTTTTAAAACAAGTACTGGTAGTTGCTACACTGAGCGGGGAGTGTGGAGGGGAAGTAGAAGAGTGTGTTCTAAATTGGACAACCTGAGTGTCACCGAGCGTGTGACGTGTTAGAGTCTGACGTTTCTTCCTAACTTTCGCTTTTAATAGTTCTTCATATAAAATGTTATACTTCTCAGAAAGCTCATTGATATTATTTGTTAGAATGTTTCTCTAGTTCAGATAAATGTAGATTTCCTCATATATGTTTAATAAATGGCCTTTATTCACGGTTTTCAGTATTTTGAGGTCATTATCTATGTTTGTAAACATGTGATTGGAGTCGGTCATGTGTTCGCTCATGGCTGAGTATCTGTTGTATTTCTTGGCTCTGGTGTGTTCCTGATATCTTATAATGAAGTTCCTACCTGTTTGTCCTATGTAACTTTTTAAACAACTAGCACATTTCAGTTTATAAACACCCAAATTTTGGAATTTTTTATTATTATTATTATTATTATTATTATTATTATTATTATTATTATTAACGATATGAGTGTTATAAAACAATTTCGAGTTTGTGTTGTTAGTCCTAAAAGCGATTCTTAAATTACGTTTTTTGAATAGATTCGTAATACTATATATTTTACTGCTATTATATGTAAATACGGCAAATTTCTTATTCTCTTTTTCTTTTTGTTCTTGTATTAATGTTGTCTTAGGCTTACTTTTTACTTTATTTATAATCCTGTTTACAAACTCTTTATTATAGCCATTCTTGTATGCTAAATGGTATATAGTATTAATTTCTTTTTTTAAATCCTGGGTTGAAAGCAGAATATTAAAAGCTCTGTAAATCATGCTAAAGAAGCCGGCTCTTTTATGAGCTCCCTGTCTTATGACTTACAATTTTAACAAAATTTTAAGATCTTATTTTAAATTGTCAAAAATTTTAATGTGTCTTTCCAATTTTAATATTTATTTCTGATATATTAATGTTAATTTATTATTAGCTGATGATGTCCCTTAGGGGACGAAACATGTCCTAGATATAATAAATTATATATTGTATTGAATAGGCAGACCGCTTAATTATAATATTTATCTTGAATATTCATTGACTGGTCAATTTATGCAGGAAGAAGTTATATATACTCGGATTGAGTTACAGTCAATGATGGATTAGGCAGAGATTCTCAAATCAGGTATTGGATTGCAAGATCTTCCCAGGAGGCGACGTGGACTCGACCACAACTTGGTGGTCATGAAATGCCATTTGAAGTTGAAGAAATTGAAGATCGGATGAAATACAAGAAGATGGGATCTATATAAGTTGAAAGAAAAGAGTGTGAAGGATTATTTCAAGGAATATATTGCACAAGGACTAAATGAAAAAGCTGAAGGAAACAACAGCTTAAGAGTGGACAGTTGTAAAGAATGAGATCAGTAGGGCTGCTGAAGAAAGGTTAGGTAAGAAAGGTAAGATCAAGTAAGAATCAGTGCAAAACTCGGGAGATATTAGTAGCTTAGTATAAACGGTGAAAATACAAGAATGCAAAAAATTAGGGGGGCAGAAAAGAATACAGTTGGTTAAAGAATGAAGCAGATAGAAAGTGCAGGATAGGTAAGGAAGAATGGCTGAAAGAGAATTGCAAGAATGTTAAATGTTGTATGGTTGTAGGAAAAGTAGATACTGCATATAGGAAAATCCAGAAAACCTTTGGATAGGAAAACTAGGTGTATGAATATTAAGAGTGTAGATGGAAAACCACTTCTAGGGAAAGAACACAAGACAGTAAGATGGCAGGAACATATTCAACAATTGAATGAAGGGAAAGAAGTAAATGATCAGGTTCTGGAACAAAAAGAGGCTGCTGATGCTGCTGAAATAGGAGACCCAATTTTGAGACCACAATTCGACAGAGCTTTGAGAGATCTAAATGGGAACAATGAAACCTTAATTGATGGCATAACCTCTGAATTAGAGACTGCTGTAGGAGAAACCAGCATGGCAAGGTTTCTCCATTTAGTGTGTAAGAGTACGATACAGGAGAAGTGCCATCCGATTTTAGAGAGAATGTTGTTATACCTATTCCCAAGAAAACAAGTGCTGACAAGTGTGAAATATACCACACCATTAGTTTAACATCTCAGGCTTAAAATTTTAACACATATTATTTAAAGAAGAATGGAAACACAAGTTGAAGCCGAGTTGGGAGATCAGTTTGGCTGCTGAAGATATCTAGGAACACGTAAAGTAATTATCACTTTACTTCTGATCTTAGAGGACAGAATCTAGACATAGATCTAGGAAAGGCATTTGATAATGTTGATCGGACCAAGCTATTTGAGATTCTGAAGATGATCGGGATCAGATATCATGAAAGGAGAATTACCTACAATCTGTACAAAAATCAGTCTGCAGTGATAGAAACCAAAGGATGAGGAAAAGAAGCAGCAATCCAGAAAGAAGTGAGCCAAGGCTGCAGTTTGAACCCTCTCCTTTTGAATGTACATACAGAACAGGCAGAAAAGGAAATCAAAGAGGAATTTGGAAAAGGAATCACAATCCAAGGAGAGGAAATTAAAACTCTGATATTTGGCGATGATATTATTTTATCTGAGGCCGCAGAAGATCTGGAAAAATTGCTGAATGGTATGGACATAGTCTTGGAGAGGGAGTACACGATGAAAATAAATAAATCCAAAACAAAAGTAATGGCATGCAGTCAAATGAAGTCAGGTGATTCAGGAAATATTAGATTAGGAAATGAACTATTAAAAGAAGTAGATGAATATTATTGATGATGATGCTTGTTGTTTAAAGGGGGATAACATCTAGGTCATCAGCCCTTAATGGTACGAAATGAGACGAAATGTAATGACAATTTAAAAGTCCAAAATTCATCCACTGACCAGTATTCAAAACATGATGATGAAGAATGAATGAATGAATGAATGAATGAATGAATGAATGAATGAATGAATAAATAAATATGAATTTAAAATAATCAGCAGATCCAACTCACAATACTGAAAGTTAAAATAATTCCAAACTCAATCCTCTGACTAGAATTCAAGGAGACGGTGATGAACAATGATTATGAAAAAACTATCAGTGGATCCGACCCACAATGCCCCACCTTCCCAGAAACTATTGTAAAATAGTATTACTGACGAAAGGACTGCATCCAAAGCACAATCCTGAATCGATGTTGCTTGTTCTCTAAAGGGGTCCAAAATCCAGGTCAACGGTCTTATTGTACCTATCGCTAGTAAAGTATTTCTCATGTTGCGGTACTAATCAAAAGTAGTGTAGACTCACTGTGTTTCACAAATTATGGTATTACTCAGTATTATACGTTGCACAGGTAAAACGTAGACCTATGGTGCCACTCATATAGGGTTACCAACCGTCCGGCTTTTGCCGGACATGTCCTGCTTTTCAGTCATTTTGGTTACGTCCGGCCAGCATTTCTAATTTATCGACATTGTCCGGCATTTTTCGTTACAAGATTGCTCACTTAGGTTTTAGGCTGAAGACAGCAAGTTATTGTATCATACATCAACTCTATGTGCTCAGGGCGCTACTTCCGAGGGTGGAAATAAATAATACTAATATTTGATAACTCGAAGTCCAGGCATCGATCAATAATCAACGTGCTTCATTTCCACGTTTATGTTGAGAGAAACTGGAAGTGTCGAGAGCTACAGTTTACATGTGCTTGCCATATGATTTGCAGCTATTGTGTTTGGTTATCTGGTTGTCGCCGTAAATTATAGTGCGAGTATGCAGCGAGTGGAGTGAAATATTAATCTCATTGCACCCTATTACGTACCGATATATCATCTTTTCAACCTGAAAGGAGTGAATCTAAAAAAAGACAGTGTAAATTTTCAAATAAACTAAAACATAAGTATCCTTGCTTTACTCACGGACGCAGTGAAAGTGAAGTGAAATGTGCACTGTGTGATAGTTATGTTAATGTCGGATACAAAGGTGTTGGTGACTTGGAAAGACACGTTAACAGTGAAAAACACAAAAAGATGGTGAGAACTAGGTCAATATCATGTTCAATGTTATCATTTGTCACTCCCAAATATTCACCAGATGATAAAAAGGTTCAAGCCGCAGAAGCTACAACGTCATTTCATACAGTTTTCCATCACCAGTCGTACAAATCAATGGACTGCACAGCTAAATTGAATGAGTATGTTCTTAGGTTCTGAAGTCGCACAGAAACTGACCTGTGCAAGAACTAAAACAGAAGCCATAATAAATAATGTTATTGCTCCTCACTCGACACATATTATAATTGAAACTCTTAACAATAAAGTTCCATTTTTTGGCCTAGGAACAGATGCAAGCAATCATGGTGCACTAAAGTTGTTTCCAATTGTCATCCAATTCTTTGATTACAAAAGTAATGGCATTCAGATAAAAGTTCTTGATTTACAAGCATGTCCAAATGAAAGTTCTGAATGTATTTCCTCCTATACTTCAGATACTCTCAAAAAGCATAAAATTACTTCTAGATGCACTGCATTTTCTGGAGACAATGTCAATGTTAATTTTGGAGGCCTTGCACGCAGGGAAGGGAAGAATCTCTGCTCTCAAAAAAGACTTGAATGAAAACATAGTAGGTGTTGGATGTCCTGCTCACATTCTACATAACTGTTTGCAACATGGAGCTGATGCTCTTCCTGTTGATATTAAGTCTGTAGTGATGAAAATTTTCAACTTCTTTCATATATATGCAGTGCGCACTCAGGAACTGAAAGACTTTTGTGAATTTGTTGATGTAAATTATCTGCAGCTTTTAAATCATTCTAAGACTAGGTGGTTAACATTGTATCCAGCAGTTGAAAGAATCCTGCAATTGTTCCCAGCTCTGAAATCCTACTTTCTTTCTCAGGGTAGAAAGTCAGTGCCTTCATCAATTAGAACTTCAACTTCAACTTTGGATAAAGATACAACACTAGACCAACAATGGTCTTTTTTTTTTTTTTTTTTTAATAACTTCCTTGAAAATGACTTTTCAGAGCTCTTTTGCTTCTTTCCTCAACCATGCACATTTTTCACTATAAAATTTTGTCACTTGAAAAGGAACATAATTCAGTTGTAGAAGTGCTTGAACTATTAGAATCTGTCCAATCTTCAATGAAAGGCAGACTTGAAGGTCAATTCATTCCCCTTAAAGTCAGACAGATGTTAAATACATTTTCAGAACATTGTTTGGATAAAGAATGCAAAGACCGAGCTCGATAGCTGCAGTCGCTTAATTGCGGCCAGTATCCAGTAATCGGGAGATAGTGGGTTCGAGCCCCACTGTCGGCAGCCCTGAAGATGGTTTTCCGTGGTTTCCCATTTTCACACCAGGCAAATGCCGGGGCTGTACCTTAATTAAGGCCACGGCCACTTCCTTCCAATTCCCAGGCCTTTCCTATCCGATCGTCGCCGTAAGACATATCTGTGTCGGTGTGACGTAAAGCAAATTGAAAAAAAAAAAAATGAATGCAAAGTGTTTATGGAGAATGTATCTTGTTTCTATGAAACCTGCACTGAGTACTTGGATAAATGGATGCATTCTATAGAGGAATTCAAGTGTTTCAAATGGTTGAAACTTCAAAACATTAAAGACCTCAGCTTTGACAATATTGTACCATGTATTCAGTACTTACAGTCAAAAGGTGTAGAAATAGATGATTCAAAATTATTCGACCAGTTCTGCAACGTAAGGGCTTATTCTAAAACTTCACCTTTGGATAAAGATACAACACTAGACCAACAATGGTCTGTTCTTTTTAATAAGTGCCAGAACATTGAGGTATTTTCTGAACTTTTGAACATTTGCCAGTTTTTCTTTGCCATACCAGGCAGCAATGTCTCCACTGAACGTGTGTTTTCATTCATAAATGCTCAATGGACAAAGGAAAGGAACCGTTTGTTGGTAGAATCAGTGAAAGGAATGTTACTTGTAAAGTTCAATTTCAAAGATGTGTCGTGTGAAGAATTTTATAAATATGTACTTCAAGAAAATAACTCACGTCTTCTTTCAAAAGTAGGTTCTGTTGAAAAATACAGCTTCAAGGAAATGAACTGCAGCAAGGACTGATCATTAAGTAAGGTATTTACTTTGGTAAAAAGTTGTGTGTAATATATGTATAATTTTGTTATCGATTGAAATTGTCAGGCATTTTTCTTAAATGTCCTGCTTTTTGCTAAGCAATGTCCTGCATTTGGAAATTTTCAGTTGGTAACCCTACACTCATAAGCAATGCAAACCCACGGTCTTCCTCACATGGGTGCATTAATCACAGGCGCTGGTATTCCTGTGGTGTTCCTCACATAGTAGGTACCAATCACAGCCAACGCAGACCCATGGTGTCACTCATATAGCGATACTAACCGCAGGCAATCCCCAGACCCATGATCTTTCTCGCATAATGGTACTAATCACAGGTACTGTAAACCCACAGTTAACTACTCTCTGCTGCTACTAATCACAAACCTATTGTGTACCTAACATAGTGGTACTACTCGCAAGTAAAGGCGACCCATGGTGTTCCCAGCATGCTGGTACTAATCACAAGCAGTTTCATGGTTCTAATTCCATCATCTCTTGGTCTCCTCTTTTGGTCACTTCTTACAACAGGCAGGGAACACCATAGGTGTATTCTTTGCCTGGGTCCCTACCCACAGGAGGAATGAATATTGTTACTAGGGTAGTAGAATAACTAATATTGGCAGAAGTAAAGATGACATAAAATGCAGACTAGCAAAAGGAAGGAAGGCCTTTCTTAAGAAAAGATATTTCCTCAATTCAAACATTGATACAGGAATTAGAAAGATGTTTTTGAAGACTTTCATATGGACCATGAAACATGGATAATAACTAGCTCAGAAAGAAAGAGAATGGAAGCTTTTGAAATGTATAAAAAAAGGAATGTTGAAGGTGAGATAGGTAGATCGAATCATGAATGAAGAGAGATTGAATCGAACTAGTGAGAGGAGAATGATTTGGCAAAATTTGACCAGAAGAAGAGATAGAATGATAGGACACATCTTAACGATCACTGCTGCTCCAACATGACTTTCAGTTTTTGAACTGTCCCACAGCATGAAATTTTAGAGATCTGGCTGGGAAAAAAATACATTTTCGACTAACCTATTTCCTTTACAAAGAGCATTATTTTAAGTTCTTGACTATTCGAAGAATACCTGACCACATAGCTTTTAAAGCTGTGTGTGGTATATCTTATCTCTACAGCTGTGTAAACATTGTGCCCCTTACTGATCCTTCCGTCTCACACTGTCAGTTGTCTGCAGTGTGATCTGATGAATCTATGGAACTAGTAACTGTGTTAAGATATTTGTAGTTTTAAAAATGGATCTTGCAGAGGAAGGTATGTACATTTTAAATATATACAGTTAGATCATTATTAATTGTTAATTTTGGTTCTTTCTCATGCATTCTGTGGTCTAAAATTTTGTTTAAATATGAACATTTCTTCTTTAACGAGACCTACAAAAGAACCATCATCTCTCTCCGCTTTTACTTTTATATATGTAATAGGTGTGTATCCATATTACATGAATGCAAAATATTATGATTCGCAAAAGAGTAGTTTATGTTATTGTCTTTACGTCCCACTAAGTACTTTTTTGGTTTTCGGAGACACCATGGTGCCGGAATTTAGCCTCGCAGGAGTTCTTTTACATGCCAGTAAATCTACCAACACGAGGCTTACATTTTTGAGCACCTTCAAATACCACCAGACTGAGTCAGAACTGAACCTGCCAAGTTGGGGTCAGAAGGCCAGTGCCTCAACCGTCTGAGCCACTCAGCCCGGTGCAAAAGAGTAGAACTGACGTCTTAAAATTATCTTTCTGAAGCTGGTCCATTAATTTCAATACCTGGCCCATCAATTTCAAGAATAGATCTCTTTGAGGTATGGAAAAATTCCACTAAAGCAGAACACATAATGAAGATGGTGTCATGCGTACTTCAGCTTTACAATTTGAAGGACTCGGATGAAAAATTACGAAAGAAATAAAAGATTTCATGTTGAAAATGTCCTCTAAATTTAATGAAAGATGGATAAGAATCAGTAAACGCCTTTTCTTCATTTTTGGTTTGATGTTGATATTAATGTAAAGTTTCCACAGAAACTATATACTGTAGTATGTTTCAAGGAAGAAGTAGGGGTAGGCCAAAGATGGATTTTCAAGAGGAGGATGAGAGATGTAAAAAGTGAAAAGGGAAGGAACTAAGTTCTCTGTAAATTTTGTTAGCAGCCAAAATGTCTGCAGGTTTAGTGAAAGAACTACCAAATGCATCTCCGTCTCGTGCAACAAAAATTAAAAAATTCAGGAAATTGTACTAGAATCAGCTAGAGCAGAACACCCCAGAGAAAGCACTGGCACTTTTCATTTCTGCATGGTTGACTGTACAGCAGTACGTATATACAGTAGACATACAAGAATGCGAGAGCAGGACACAATTTCAGTGAATGAAGTTTGTGCGGAAATCCAACTTCAGGCAATACTAGATCACACTATTAGTTGTTTGGTGAAAGTGCAAGAAGATGTTTTAACTGCCACTTTTCCATCATTGGATGGTGTTTCGTTTACACTTGTAAGTAAATGGGGGGCAACAGTAGTGCAGGACAGTCAATATAAGCAGCCCTTCCAAGATGAAACCTGAAATGATGAATATTTATTCATCATATTCTTTGTCCCAATACAATTGATATCTAATTCTGAGGACAGAAAAATAGTATGGTAAAATCCTAATACATCATCACCCAGGCTCTGTCGCTCTATTAAGGTTTAATTTGCTGAAGAATTGACTGTACTAATAAATGAAGAGATAAAAAAGATTGAGAATCAGAATGCATGTTTGCAGCCTTCTGTAATAAATACTGGCACTGACAAAATCTTAGTTACTCATTCACTTTTGAGTACAATGATAGATGGCAAAGTATGTAATGCAGTAACAGACGATGCAGCACAGAAATGCTGAGTGGAGCAAGTCCCAAAGAAATGAATTCAATAAGCTGCCAAAGCAGAAAAGTAGATATGGAAACGTATTCCTTCGGAATATCTTCCTTACATGCCTGGATTAGTTCTTTCAAGTGATTGCTCCATATCAGTTACCGTTGAAATGTAAAATGTGGCAAATTAGAGGGACCAAAGAAAAAGCTGTTGTCAAAGAAAGGAAAAGTGAAATCCAAAAGGAATTTAAGAGAAAGATTGGAGTTGACATAGATAAACCAAAGCCTGGTTTTGGGATATTTAATGATGAGAACATGGCCAAACGATTCTTCTGAGGTGCAGAAGTAAGTGCCGAAATCGCTGAAATTGAAGTAAGCCTGATCCACAGGTTTCACATTATATTTCAAACCATGACTTGTGGATTTGAAATTAATATAAGGGCATTCAAGGAATGTCTGGATACTGCATGGATATAATTATGTTGAACTGTACCCATAGTTCTATATGCCAGCTAGTATCCACAATTTTTAGTGCAAAGGTCCTGAAATAATTTCCTTATCGATTACATTATAGTAGAAACATGTCCCAAGTACTAACAAATAAGGATATTCTTTCATGATTATTTGTAACTTCTGATCACTTAATTTCTAGCCTCTGAAAACCTGCTAGTAAAGGAGTAATTGCATTGCAACAGGAAGCAATCAGCTTGCTTTCCTGTCCTCCACCTGAATCCCATACCGATTCTGACAATGAATCAGAATTATAACGTTAATTTGTAGGAATATATTCACTGTTCCTGATTGGTTTTCTCAGTCTGTTCATTCTATATTATTATTCTTCTTCTTTTGAAACCACATTGAATCACTTTGAGGGTTGACCCTTTGGTTTGTCAATTTCTTGGTAGGAACTGTCCAAGCCTTGTGGTCCTCCCAGTACTTCTTCATACGTGTTGATATTTTTGCCCTTTCTTGTGTAGAGAATATTCTAGTTGGGATTTTCCTCTTTTTAAGTGTAAAGTGGAAAGTCATATTTTTCAAGTGTTGTGTTTACTTTTCTCTTATCCATAGTGTCATCTGGTGTAAGGCCAATTTCTTTCAAATCCTCCCTAATTTCTTTTATCCATCTGCATCCAGTTGTAGTATTTTATGAAGCAAGATTGTACTGCACTAGCTGTTTCAGAAGTCACAAATCTGGCATTCTCAGTATGTGGCCAAAGTACCCTAGTCTTTTCTTGTGCATGGTGTCAGTAATGGGTTAAAATTTCTGATATACAACATTGTTAGGTACTATTGGCCATTGCCCATCCTTTTTATAGCTTTTATTAATACAAGTGCTTCCAATTCTTCTTTCGATCTTCTCTAATCTGCCAGTTTTGGATTGTTCGTAGATGAAATAATGCTTCTGCGTTCATTCTCTATTACAATACTGATATTATTATTATTATTATTATTATTATTATTATTATTATTATTATTATTATTATACTCATTGTTTATATGAGTATATTTCATTAACCCTAAACCGGGTGCACTGGTGAATTTCGTTCACCAACCTGCGTATTTCATCTGTACTTTTTAGTTCCTAAGAGCTACAGCCGTCACGCTGCTAGTACCTTCCGGCGAAGTCTAATCGATACTCTCAGTGTAGCGGTATCTGTTCAGGAAATTGTACGTGTCACACTATTTGACCGTGACTTGCACGTGCCGTCATTTGGTGAACTTTAAAATGTAGACTATAGAGGAAACAAAAGTAACTATCTATTTTTATTGTAGGGTGAAGTTTGTGAAGGATGAAGACATACAAATGCAGTTTGTAGTTGGTAGCGATGAACACGACGAACTAGGGACTTTTTCTTTGGGAAAGACAAAACAATGTGGTGCACCACTAGCTTTTCAAGGGCTATCTCTAGGATTGAAAAATCTTTCGTTTCAACTCATGAATAAGTGGTTGGTTGAACGAGCTAAGATAGGAACACTGCCTCTGGATATCCAAGCAGTGTTATCCCCATACCATCAGGAAGAAACATTAGAAGAAACAAATTGCCATCGAAGAAAGGACAATGCATTCACTGTGACTGGAAACAAAATCAAGTCACCACAATGAAGTGTAATCAATGTCATAACTTTCTGTGTAAAGCATACTCTAAAAGATGCATTAGATGTGTAAGCTGTGAGAATAATGATAATGATTAATGAAGATTGTTAGAAGTGTTTCATTTTAAGTTCTCATGAGTTAAGTATTCATCTGTTTCAATTTTATCTTCAGTCTTCAACCCATGAACATTTTAACCTTTTATTATTATATTTATGTACGGTCACTTGTAATTTGTGTTGTAATTATTATGTCTAAGGATTATAAAGCACATAGGGAGTAACAATATCAATATCACTGGGGAAATGATTAAGGAAATGCACTCATCTGTAACAAAAAATGGCACAGTGGTGTATGGCCACAAGACTGCCTCATTTCCATCTTCATTCCACTTCACAAAAAAGGATCAACAAGGAACTGCGGGAATTATCGAACCATCTCACTAATATCACAGACAAGTAAAATATTATTGCATATCATAAATGAACGTTTGAAACCTTCCATTAGATATCAGCTCCCGTCAGAACAAGCTGGCTTTGTCAAGGGAAGAAGAACTAGAGAACAGATTCTAAATATACGTCAGTTGGTTGAAAAGGCACATGAATTCAACATTCCTTTGTTTCTGTGCTTCATTGACTACCAAAAGGCCTTCGATTGTGTTTTGTGGCCGAAGTTGTGGTGTGTTCTAGAGGTAATGGGAATTCCATCTCATCTCATTTCTCTTATAAAAGGCTTATACGATAACAACTTGGCCAAAGTCAGAGTTGATGGTGATCTATCATCAAGTTTCAAAGTCTCCAAAGGTGTGAGACAAGGATGCATCTTATCACCTCAATTGTTTAACATCTATGGTGAATATATCATGAGGCATGCCCTCGACAGTTGGGAAGGAGGATTTTTGATTGGTGGGAAGAGAATTAATAACCACCGTTTTGCAGATGACACCACACTTGTAGCCAGCAGTGTAAAGGAGCTTGTCGAGATAATGGATCGTGTACAACAGGAAAGTCACAAACTTGGCATAGAAATTAATTGGAACAAGACAAAACTAATGATTGTCAACAAAGGTGCAGAAATTCAGCTGCCACAGCATCTTAACAATCTCCAAAGAGTCTGTCAGTTTCCTTATCTTGGTTCAATAATCGAGGAAAAAAGTAGCTGCGAAAAATAAATCAAACATCGCATCATACTAGGACGTACAGCTATGGCAAAATTAAAGATGATCTGACAAGATAGAGCAATATCTATGAATATGAAAAAAAGATTAGTTCATTTGCTTGTGTTCTCGGGTGGCTAACACATCAGAAGAGATCATGGAGCATCCAGAGTGGGTCTCCCAAACTATCTAGCTAATATTCTAACTAATGTTAAAAGAACAGGGATCTAAATACATAAACATGAATGAGAACCAAGTAGATGGGGACATAAACATGTTTATTCGACCAAAACATACAATGCAGATCAAAATCCCCAATGAAAACTCAACGCAAACCATACAAAGGAAATACAACAAGTCACAAAGTGACAGCAGGTCTCGAACCCCTATAGAAATTAACTTACATCTAGGAATGTGAGTGAATTCCCTCGATGCAAAAACGTACTCGCAATAATTCAGAACAAAACCTAGCCTTAGGTTAGGACATACCCTCTCATGGTGACAAGCTTTCAACATAAAATTGGGCCTCTGTCGGCTGGTCCAATAATAAATCTTTCAACCTCTACGTCTGGGATTCATCCACGCACAGGTGGTGGTGGTGATTATTGTTTTAAGAGGAAGCACAATTAGACAACCATCCTCTATATAACACTAATAAGAGAGAAAAAAATGGAAGACTATTAAATATTCGTCCGATCTACTTTTAGATATTTTACTCTGGCCATCCACATTAATCACAGCAATTCTCATCCTCTCATATAATAGACCCCCATTTGAAACAAGAGTACTTTCGTGAGCCAACCAGCCATAGCTTTTCTCAAAGATCTTTCTATTTCAACGTTGGGGAAATATCTCCCACTGCTTTTTACCACTACACTGGAATGTCATGCACTATCCTAACTTTACATTGCTTAGACACCCCTAACTCCAGATTCCAGGCTGAAGTCACCCAACTGGGTTCCTGTTGAAATTTCTGTGGACGTGGCAAACCTACGTGACACCATTCATTCGAATGACGCTTTCATTCAGGCTTGTAGTTTCGTGCCCATGTCTCATCAATGGCGACATTACACTGCAGAAATGAGTCTCCTTCATTGTGGTATCTGTCTAGGTGGATACCAGTCAGTGCATACCGATGCCATTTCTGCACATTGGCGAGCTGATGTTGAATCCAACACGACACAATTATCTTCATGTTAAGATATTTCATCAGTATGTGCTGCACCATTTGATGATTGCGACCAACCTCTATGGATAATTCCCGGACAGTCCATCAATGGTCTATGGAAACAAGACCACTCACGATGTCAATCTCATCTTGAGGAATGGACGGATGACCTGTGTGGTGCAAATTTGCAGTCACATTCCAACCTGCACAAAAAGCCTTGACCCATCGTGCAACTGTCATATACGATAATGCATTCTCGCCACAGGCTTCATGGAATTCTCGATAACATTCTGATGCACTTTTGCTAAGGGAAATCTCAATTTTAATCCATGAACACTGATCACCTTTTGAAAACATGCTTTAGAGCAGTGAAATCAACACTCTTCACTTAAACAACACACAACAACACCACTCCCAACTGGATGCCCATCAAATGCACACTACACATTGACACCACCACAACCTGACCACTCCTGTATTCCTTTTATGCATACGTGATCTCCTATGAGTGTCTGGACTATGTTGCAACTAGTTTATTTGCAGCCCTCGAAGATAAGCATGGGCATGTTTATAAGTACAGACCTTCATTTTGAGATTTCTTGCTCCAAAACACTATGTCATATCGACAAACGGACCGTGTGATCAGACACTGCTTTTAGTGTTCTACAGGGTTGATCCTATGATATTTTCTCGTATCTCCTATATTTATGGGTTAGATTGAGTTAGAAACTTTGAATAGGATGAAATCTGGATACAGTTTTCACACAATGCTTTACTTTTCTGATACTCATGGGGCAGGTGGAATCAAATTTGGCTAGTGTATGGCCACTGGTCGTGTCAGCATGCATGCCGGATTTGATGATTCTACCTTTCCTATAAGAGTATCAAACTATAAAATATCTGTGTAAAACAGTATAAATGTTACATAAAATCGAGAAATGCAGCTCTATCTCTGTCTAACATATAAGGAATATAGATACAAATAAAAGCCATAGGATCAAAGTTGTAGATCACTTCATGCTGGGTGCAAATGTGCAATAAAGTAATTTAATAGATATATTCTTACCAGATATAATGATATAATGATATAATGGATACAGAAATTGTCTCACGGAACTAGTGTGTATCACAGAGATAGGATAGGAATAGTAGGAGGGGGATATTCATTGTTGGGAAAGAAGAATTTGTAAGCTACAAAAAAGTTAAAGATGACAAACATGAAACTCTAGGTGTAAGACTCATTTCCAAATATAATAGGCAACTTGATGACTTTGGAGTGTACAGACTGGGAAAGGGTAGGATACCTGATTCAAAAAGTGATGGAACCAACAAGAGGGAAGATTATTCTGGACATGGTGCTGGTAAAACCAGATGAGCTCTATACAGAAACCGAAGTAATAGATGGTATTAGTGATCACAAAGCTGTTTTGGTCGTAGTTAAAAATAAATGTGATAGAAAGGAAGGTCTTAAAAGTAGGACTACTAGGCAGTATCATATGGCTGATAAAGCAGGCATTAGGGAGTTTAAAAAAAGTAACTATGCTATTGGCTTTACGTCGCACCGACACAGTAGGTCTTATGGCAACGATGGGACAGGAAAGGGCTAGGAGTGGGAAGGAAGCGGCCATGGCCTTAATTAAGGTACAGCCCCAGCATTTGCCTGGTGTGAAAATGGGAAACCACGGAAAACCATCTTCAGGGCTGCCGACAGTGGGGTTCAAACCCACTATCTCCCGAATACCGGATACTGACCGCACTTAAGCGACTGCAGCTATCGAGCTCGGTAAAGTAACTATGATCAGTAGAAAACGGTAAATAAAAATATAAACTGACCGTGGGATTAGTTTAAAGCAGGGGTTTCCAATTTGTACGGGCTCGAGGGCCGTAATGGAAATCTTAGTCATGTTCGCGGGCCGCACTTGAATAATAGGCCAATTTTCGTAAAATTCTGCATATAGTAGGCCTACAGAAGTACCATTATGAAAAAAGTAATATGCATAATTCATCTGAAATAAAGGTTTGATATTTTTAATTACTTAGGTAAAACATTAATTTACAATTGCATAAAAGAGTGACATTTGGATCCGGGCTGAGTGGCTAAGATGGTTGAGGCACTGGCCTTTTGAAGCCAGCTTGGCAGGTTCGATGTTAGATCATTCCGAAGGTGCTCAAATACGTCAGCCTGGCGTCGACTGATTTACCGACATGTAAAATAATTCCTGCGCGACAAAATTCTGGCACCTCGGCGTCTCCAAAAAACATCAAAAGTAGTTAGTGGGACGTAAAAACCAATCATTATTATCTGAAATTTGGATTTTAAATTTTTTAAAATGAAAAATAATCCATTCAGATCAAGTGAATTTTTAAAAAGAGGAAATAATATTAAAGAATGAACTAGTTCGGACTTGAGTCTATAACGAATATAAAAATGAATACATTTTTGAATAACCTATAAACTATTATTTTGTAACTATTCTTCACATTATTTATTAAAATGCTCTCGCAGGCCACATTATATGGCTTCGCAGGCCGCCATTTGGAAATCCCTGGTTTAAAGCAATTGTTGAGGTATGTGAAAACAGGTTTGTACTTTTAAAGGTGGTAAATGCCCATTTTATTATAAGAGAGAAATAAAGAGCCTAAGAAGAAAGTGCAGACTGGAAACAAATAGAGTTAAAAATAGCTGTGGAAGTAAGGAGAAATTAAAGGAACTTACTAGGAAATTGAATATAGCAAAGAAGGTAGCAAAGGATAACATGACGGCAAGCATAACTGGCAGTCTTACAAATTTTAGTGAAAAATGGAAGGGTATGTATAGGAATAGATAAGGCAGAAACAGGTTCCAAGAAGGACATTCCAGGAATCATTAATGAACAAGGGGGTGTGTATGAGATGACCTTCAAAAGGCAGAAGTACTCAGGCAACAGTATGTAAAGATTGTTGGGTACAAGGATAATGTTCAGATAGAGTAGGTGACTAATACTAAAGAATTATTAAAATTTACCTATGATAATATTTACAATAAGATACAAAAGTTAAAAACTAGAAAAGCGGCTGGAATTTATAAGATTTCTGGGGATGCATGAGACTGAATAGGTTGCTTTATTTCTAGAAAATAGATCTCAGAGAATTACAATAGGTGAAGCTTTATCTGACCCTGTAATTAAGAGGGTATTAATTACAGCAGTTTTATTGGACTGCTAAGTTTTCTTTAAAGCTAGTAAGGAATGGTAAAGACCCACCTTATTATAATAGAGAAATAAAGCGACTAAGAAGGAGGTGCAGATTGGAAAGAAACAGAGTTAGAAATGGCTATGGAAGTAAGGAGAAATTGAAGTTAGCAAAGAAGTCAGCTAAAAGGATAACATGATGGAAAGCATAATAGGCAGTCATACAAATTTTAATGAAAAATTGAAGGGTATGTGTTGATACTTAAGGCAGAAACAGGTTCGAAGAAGGACATTCCAGGTATCATTGATGAACAAGGGGGTGTGTATGTGAGGATCTTCAAAAGGCAGAAGTATTCAGTCAGCAGTACGTAAAGATTGTTGGTTACAAGGATAATGTCCAGACAGAGGAGGTGACTAATGATAAAGAAGTATTAAAATTTACCTATGATAACAACAACATTTATAATAAGACACAAAAGTTGAAAACTAGAAAAGTGGCTGGAATTGATAAGATTTCTGAGGATATACTAAAGACAATGGGTTGGGATATAGTACCCTATCTGAAGTACTTATTTGATTATAAAGGAAAGGGTGATAAACATAAAGCTGAAAATTACAGGCCAGTCAGTTTGACATGCATTGCACGTACGTAGGTGGATCAAAAGGTTAGTTGCACTAACGCACCGCAGCAGCGCGCTGTGTGTCGCAAACATGGGCACAGCGGAGAAAAGGACAGACACTGCGCACACGTCTGTTAGGCAGGTCGCTGTGGTGTCTCGTCTAGTATTGTGTGAATAGCGGCCAAATGCAATGGCATGTCAACTGGACGTTCACTCCAAATATGAGGTGCGTGCGACAATCCGATTCCTACGGGCCAAAAGGAAGAATTGCACGGACATTCATCGTGAAATTAGTGCTGTGTATGGGAAGCAGGCCATTTCCCGGCAAGGTATCGTAAAGTGGTGTCAGCAATTCGAAGCCGGATGCACGGATATCACGGACAACCATTGCGAACGCCGGCCCGCAACATCCAGGACCCGTGCAAAGGTCAACAGTGTGAATGCGATCATTAGAAAGAAACGGCGCAATAAACTGAGAAAAATCGTGACGCAGGTGAACATGTCGGATGGCAGTGTGTTCGCCATTGTTCACAAGGACCTTGGATATCGTAAGCTGTGTCTTCCCAGCAATGAGCACAAGGGACAACATTTCCAATCCTCCCTGGCATTTTTGCAACGCTATGCCGCAGACAGCAACGTGTTTCTGCGGCGAATCGTTACAGGCGATGAAACCTGGGTCCACCACTTCACCCCCGAAATGAAGCAAACATCAATGGAATGGGTGCACCCTTCATCACCACAACGAAAGAAGGCCAAGGTTCAACCTTCAGCCGGTAAGGTTATGGCGACAGTGTTCTTTGACATGGAGGGTTTGCTGCATGTGGAATTCATACTGAAAGGAACGACGATCAATGTGGCGTCGTATTGTCAAACATTGCACCGGTTGCGTAAAGCGATTAAAGAGAAGCGCCAGAGGAAATCGAGCGCTGGTGTGATTTTGTTGCACAATAACGCAACACCTCACAAGGCCCGCCAAACGAGAGAACTGCTGCAGCGTTTCAAGTGGGAGGTCTGGCAACATCCACCCTACAGTCCCGACCTAGCACCATGTGACTTTCATCTGTTTGGTAAGCTCAAAACGGAGCTCGGTGGTCGACATTTCCAGACCGATGAGGAGATGAAGGACGCTGTCTCCGAGTGGTTGCTGAACGCTGGAGGAAATTTCTATGCATCCGGCATCGACAAGTTGGTTGTGCGTTCGCAGAAATGTTTAGAGTATCTCGGAATCTATGTGGAAAAGTGACGTTACAGTGTATGTCGTTATAGTCATGTTGCTGTTGTATAGGTGGTGTAATAAATGGCCATAACTGGGAAGTGCAACTTATTTTCTGATCTGCCCTCGTAAGCTTTGGGAAAGCATTCTTTCTGATTAGACACGTTTGCGAAATTAATAACTGGTTCGATAGAAGGCAATTCGGATTTGGGAAAGGTTATTCCACTGAAGCTCAACTTTTAGGACTCCAGCCGGATATAGCAAATATCTTGGATTAAGGAGGTCACATGGACTGTATTGCGATTGACCTGTCTAAGGCATCTTATAGGGTAGATCATGGGAAACTACTGGCAAAAATCAGTGCAACTGGATTAGAAAAAAGAGTGACTGAATGGGTTGCTATATTTCTACAAAATAGATCTCAGTGAATCACAGTAGGTGAAGCTTTCTCAGACCCTGTAATAATTACGAGGGGAATTCCTCAAGGCAGTATTATTGGACCCTTATGTTTTCTTATATTTATATATATATATATATATATATATATATATATATATATATATATATATATATATATATATGACACACGGGTAAAGAAGTGGAATCAGAGATAAGGCTTTTTGCGGATGAAGTTATTCTGTATAGAGTAATAAATAAGTTTCAAGATTGTCAGCAACTGCAAAATTACGTCAATGTTGTGAGATGGACAGCAGGCAATGGTACGGTGATAAACGGGGTTAAAAGTCAGGTTGTGAGTTTCACAAATGGGAAAATTCATCTCAGTTTTAACTGCTGCGTTGATGGGGTGAAAGTTGCTTATGGGGATCACTGTAAGTACCTAGGTGTTAATATAAAGAAAGATCTTCATGGGGGTAATCACATAAATGTGATTGTAAATAAATGGTACAGATCTCTGCACGTGGTTATGAAGGTGTTTAGGAGTTGTAGTAAGGATATAAAGAAGAGGGCATACAAGTCTGTGGTAAGACCCCAACTAGAGTATGGTTCCAGGGTATGTGACCCTTAATAGGATTACTTGATTCAAGAACTGAAAAATATCCAAAGAAAAGCAGCTCAATTTGTTCTGGGTGATTTATGACAAAAGAGTAACATTACAAAACTGTTGCAAATTTTGGGCTGGGAAGACTTGAGAGAAAGAAGACAAGTTGCTCGATTAAGTGGTATGTAAATACAAAGTATGAGAATTATAATGTGTAAGTGGTATGTTCTGAGCTGTCAGTGGAGAGATGGCATGGAATGACATTAGTAGACGAATAAGTGTGTAGGCTATATCTTCATTTTGCAATCTTTCCTACTTTTAAAGTTGGAATTCAAAACGACAAATTGGGGCAAATTTTCGTTTACAGGAAGGGGATTTAGGGATTGGAATAACTTACCAAAGGAGATGTTCAGTAAAATTCCAATTTCTTTGAAATTATTAAAGAAAAGGGTAGGAAAACTAACAGATAGGGAATCTATCACCTCGGCGACTGCCCTACATGTAGATCAGTAGTGAACGATACCGTATGGCGCATTACCACGATGACAGCACTGTTTGGTCAACTTTGGATAAGCCTATGCAAGGATGGCCTTTCTTAGGAACATGAGTTTGTACATCCTTATCACAAATGGACATATTAGAAAGATGTTTCTGAAGATCATTTCTGTAGAAACAAAGAATACGATAAACCCTAATGATGGTCCTTGACTGAACGTAACTACTGGGCAATCTTTGTAGTGATGGTCAAGACAGTGTTAACAGTGTGGTAGTAGGGAAATTTAATGCTCCAATTGCAAGTGGATTATGGTACAAAAAGTATGTTAGTAGCTTTTCCTGTGGAATGGGCTCTTCCTTTGGGTGACTGGGTAACTGAGAGGTTCTTAGGATATATTCCCTGCTGCACCTGTTTGTTTGAGAGTCACAAATAGTTCTTAACAGGACTCTATGATCCCAAGCAGAAGCTGACCTTCCCACGTTTATGTGGGACTGCCCAGGGTGAATTTCAAACTTGGCCAAGGATTTTTAGACCAGATGCCTAGAGCCCTGTGCGTATGCGGATACCCGCAAAGTTGGTGTCTTGGCAGATGCAAACTGTATGACAGTGCGGATAATTTTGCTAGTAATTTCTAAATAACATTTATTAATTTTCACTCAGATATACTCTTATTTTTGCTCATGGTTAGGCAACCCTTGACAGTGGTATGGGAGAATGGTGATATATAAAGAGCCTTGAGACCATAAAGTCGTAAATCTGACTGTAACCTAACTGGCTCCTGCTTGCAATTAATGGAAGGAAGGAAGGAACAAAGGTCAATACATCGGTAGTTGTCACAAGAGAAAATCCCTCAAACCCATGATCGTGGGGGGTTCTGGTGCCAGGTATCGGACCTATTGTATTATGTTAACAGATCTACCCGTTTCAATACCTTGGGTGTAATATACTGTAGTTAAATATGTACAATATCCACGGATAACTATTCGTGGATGCGGATGAAGGAAGTGCGGATGTGGAGCAGATAATATATATATATATATATATATATATAAATATGTCTAGTTTTGAAACTAGACACCTCACATAATCAGGATCACACAGTACTAAATATTTCAGTAGCACACCTTTCAGACATCCTACTAAAGTTAACCAAAGTTAACTCTTCATATATATATATATATATTTGCCATTGGCTTTACATCGCACCGACACAGATATGTCTTATGGCGACGATGGGACACGAAAGGGCTAGGACCGGGAAGGATGTGGCTGTGGCCTTAATTAAGGTACAGCCCCAGCATTTACCTGGTGTGAAAATGGGAAACCATGGAAAACCATCTTCAGGGCTGCTGACAGTGGGGTTCGAACCTACTATCTCGCGAATACTGGATACTCGCTGCACTTAAGAGACTGCAGCTATCGAGCTTGGTCGGATAATATTTTGTATATCTGCGCAGGACTCTAGGAGAAGTCCCCCTGCCCCTATCATGTGCTTATCTTAGTGAAAATCCCACTCAGAGTCATCATGATTCAAACTTGGGACACTAGGGTTGGGAGTTGAACAGCAGCAGGATCTTCATTATCACAGATTGTAGGGGAAAAAAAAAAAAGGTGTAAGGCCTTCCTCTAAACTACCACTCTACTGCACACTAATTAAATAGAATCAAGTTACAACTTGTACTGAGTTTTTTAAAATTACAGTCCAGTAATTTTATGTGATGTCAAGAGAGTCATAACGGACGAGAATGCAACTGAACCTATTTTCTACTTTTGTTTATCTGATCTAAGATAAAAATGAAGTGTAGGGCAGCTAGTTGAAAGGATCATTTTAGAATTAAATATTGAGCAATATCTTCAAATGAGAAAGAGGTTTATTTTCGTACACCTTTGAACACAAAGATTTGATAAGCCTCAAAACGTACAATGCTGTTTAGGTTACACTCACAGTGACATATATCCCAGTGGTTTAAGGATCAAAATTATGTTCTAAATAATTTATCTTTTGAACCTTCTTAGATATTTTACATATGAGGTGTCAAAGTTCAAAACAGAGTTTCAAACTGGACAGGCCCCGGTTTCAAAACCAGAGAAGTTCAAACTATCTTCCAATAAATCATCACCTAATTTGGCTAAATGAACACACATCAGTGTTATAAAATATTCTATGTTATGTGTCTATACAATATTTATCCATGTTTTCTCAGAAACTAGAAAGATAAATATGTCTAGTTTTGAAACTAGACACCTCACATAATCAGGATCACACAGTACTAAATATTTCAGTAGCACACCTTTCAGACATCCTACTAAAGTTAACCAAAGTTAACTCTTCATTCCAGGAACTCTGTATAAAAATTCACCATCTTCATCATAGAAACAATCATCAACTCTAAACAAACTTCCTTTGCCTTTGCATGTATGAGGAATTTTTATCCATTCAGGAAGTTGCTTTGTTTCACGTCTAGTACTTGGGACACTTTCTTTATTACCCGGAACTTCTTGAAGAGTCTTTATCGAAAAATTATTTACCGGTACTTTTAAAGATGATGATTTTTCTTTCTCAACTAGGTCCACACTTTCTCCACACCTCAATGTAGCTTTGTCCTCATTTTTGGTAGATTCTGTTTCATTGGCACTTGTTCCCTCTCTACGATACCTATTCAAGATTGTCAGCATATCATTCTTTTTATCATCAGGCAACAGAAATGTATCCACATCAGGTGGAACAGAAACAGTGGGTACCTTTCTGGAATCAGGAATTTTGGTATTATTTTCACCTGCTTTTAATGCTTTGTATGATTCAATAATATCTCCAAATTCAGAAGTACTTGCTGAAATTTGCATTTTCTGCTGTGCTGACCCTGAAAGGAAAAGGAGACATATTACAATTCTGTCATTACCCTTTCATTTTTTCCCCTGACAATTGGTAAGAAAAAACCAACAATGCAAAATGAAGACTGAAAGAGTCAGAAGAATACACAAAATTAATAAATTCACTTTTATCTAAGATATTTACAAGATTCGTGAGCACTCGTAGGTACAAAAATATCTTAAGTATTTAAAGATATTCTGATAAGCTATTACTCTCAAATATTCATTCCTCTAAAGACACTTCTTTCTAAGTTTCAAAAATGTAGTTAGTTTCTAGCATAATATTGACACAACTCAGCATGTCACCATAGACAATGAATTCAATGTCAATAGGGCTGAATGTCATTCTCTCCTGCATCACCCATCATGGTGTACATTGGATAAATGCACCTGTACAGAAAGTAGGGGATTTGGATTTGAGTTTCAAAGTCTTAGTTCCTTCACCTTTGATAAAGACCATTTTTAAATGAAATTTTTCTATAGCAATTACCAAAAATAAAAAATATTGTAATTTTCTGACATGGTTATTAGATCAAGCAAATTCATAAAATTCAGGCCTTGTCTGATTATCATCTCTATAGACATCCAATTCAACAGAGAAATATCCAAATGAGATTCTCTCGTCTGCCAACTTACATGAGTGAAATCAATTAACACACTAGTCCAGAGAGACAATTTAATTTTCAGTCTCAAGGGTAGCAACATTTTCAGCTCTCTTGCTTTAGATAAAAAATGTGATTATGTTGCAAAAGTTACACAGCCTAAGCATGTGGGCACAATCTTTCAGGAAGAGTGTTGAATTTGTGCAAAACTACAAGCCTAGTAGTGAAATAGTAGCCGATATGTACCGGGACTCGGGAGGTAAAATGACGTAGTAGAAGAGCAACTGGTCAGGTATAGAACCATGCTATATAATGCAGACATGATTGGTAAGTTATACTACAAATGTGTCACTGAATATCAAGTTGGACATTGACACTGACAGCTCAGAACTTGCTAGTTATTGCATAAGACCAATTTTATGTTTTTTGCCTGTATTGAACTTACTATTATTAATTACAATTTCTTGTTATTATATCCACCTATTCAATACATAAAATTTTTTTATTGTCTCTTAAAGGGCATTTACCACAATACAAACATTAAATGAGACATGTTTTGCTCGTTATGTCGAGCATCTTCAGCCATTTTGTACAATTATCTCAAGGTTGAGTTTTTATATTAAACCTCATTTTACAATTATTTGTTCATTAAAATGTTGTTATACAATAAAATATCATTACTATATAAAACGTAAACATGAGGAAGTAACTGTTAAAATGGATTTATAATAGACTAGATGTTAATCACAGGAAGTTGATGTCCAAGTCAAAGTAATGGACCAATTAAGTTGTAAGATTTGGCTGAAAATTCCAGTTTTTTCTAACCAGCTAATGTTAAGTTATTTATCAGAGTATAAATGTTCATATGAAGATTAATGAATTAGAAGATATTCTCATTAGATGAGAATTACACCATTACTAAAACCCCAAAATACCCTCTTAGCTATGTGAAGAATTGCAACCTTTCTTATCAACCTTGTTAATATGATTACCCCTGTTACGGAGTTTTGGTGGATCAGCAGAGGTGAAAGAAGGTGCGGGCTGGAATGGGTCTAACTACAAGTTCGAAAGATGAATTAAAATTTCAACAAAGGTTATATTTTCAAAACTTAACAATGGTGACATAGAATTTTGAGCGTACAACAAATAACAACCAGTTGAATCAGGTACACAATCTAGAAGTCAAAAAAAAAAATTAACCAGTTTCCACTAGGGAAATAAAATCAGGTACCAGAGTAGCTTTACAAGGAAAGCCCGATTTTCGGGTTCTTACCAGTTCTGGGATTTGTGCCCCAAGTTACAATTCCTGAGCCCTCAGCTCACAACCACACGTACCCAACGGGCAGAAAACCCTTAATTACATGGAGCTCCTGCTCCCACTTTACATCTCAAGCCTCTCTAAGGCCCTTTCATCACAACACCATAAAGAGCTGACCCGCTCTCAATTTTACAAACCTATCAAAGGCCACAACAAACTTCACTCCTAACTGCCCTCAAGGCACACATACAGTGAAACAGGGGTATCTAATACCCAACCTACAGGGCCTTTGCATGAAGAAAACAAAACATCAGGATGAGTTACTGGCCCAAAGTACAGAAAGAACTGGAGGCGTGAACTTGCACTCCTAAATACACTTTTTAAAACGTAAGTGGCTCTAGGCCGATACACAGGGGCTAATCCCAAGCTAGGGAGGTGACCCGTATGAGAAAACTTTAATACATTAAGGAAGAGAAGAAACGGTTATGAAAACGTAGTCACCTCAATTTCAAAATGAAGGGGAGTTCGAGAGGGTAAAGCACTCTCTATCCCCGCTTTACAGTGAAAGAGATTTGTAGTTTTCACATAGACAGAAGAGGAATTTACATTTTAAAGTGGTAGGTTACATATTAAAGGTTTCGAACCCTCCCCGAGAGTTAAACTGCTGAGCTAGCAAGAAATAATGATGTTAAAAAGCCATTACCTTGTTGAAGAGCTGCTGCTTGAAGAAAGAGGCGCTTCCCGTCCCCTGCTACATATCCACACACTAAGCTAGATGTTACTGAAGTGGCCAGGAGACCAGAAAATCAGCAGTTTTTATACCCTCGTGGAAAATTCGAGACCTTTCAGGAATGAGTAGACACCCCCCCTCAATTTTATTGGTAGACAAATAATTACACATGGAAATTCGAAGAAGAAAGCAATGATTGGATGAAAATTAATTACAGAAATTCGTGATTGGCTAAATTCAAAACAGGCGGATAGAAAGGATTAATGTTGCCAACCCACAAACCACAGAACAAAATTTAGTAAAGACAAAACTTATGAATACAAAATTTATTCAAGAAGGTACATTCCTTTACACCAGAGTGCGTTATCATAGTTTTTGGTAGAGACATCTGTTAGAGAATGTCCACACTTCTTGATCCATGAAAAACAAAAGCAAATCAAAAACACTCAGTGACATCTTCTGATAAACCGTAGAATTAGTTCAGTTGTAAAGTTCAGAGCTTCTCCTGTAGAGGAGTTTCAATTGGCGCAAGATTTGAACTTGCGTCGTAGAGGTGTACCGCCCGGTACAACCCTCAATGAAGATCATTTCTTATATTCACACTCAGGTACTTACAGTGATCCCCACGAGTTACTATCACCTCCTCAACACATTAATTAAAACTGAGGGGACTTTTCCTCTTGGCGAAATTATAATCTGACCTTTCACCCCATTTACCATAATACCACTGTCTGCTGTAATGGCATGGAATGACATTGATAGTCGAATAAGGTTGAGCGGTGTTTTTAACAGTAGGAAAGATCACAATATGAAGATAAAATTGGAATTCAAAAGGACAAATTGGGGCAAATATTAATTTATAAGAAGAGGGGTTAGGGACTGGATAAATTATTAAGGGAGATGTTTGATAAACTTCCAACTTCTTTGAAATTATATAAGAAAAGACTAGGTAAACAACTGATAGAGAATCTGCCACCTGAGTGAATGCCCTAAATGAATATCGGTGGTGACTGAATGAAAGTCTCATGATTTGTTACTTCTCTCTTGAATGGACACAGTGATATGGTATTACCAACTAATAAGCATTTTTTTTATAAGTTGTTTTACGTTGCATCGACACAGATAGGTCTTATGGCGATGATGGGATAGAAGTGGGAAGGAAGCGGCCATGGCCTTAATTAAGGTACAGCCCCAGCATTTGCCTGGTGTGAAAATGGTGAATCCACGGAAAACAGTCTTCAGGGCTGCCGACAGTGGGGTTCGAACCCACCATCTCCTGAATACAAGCTCACAGCTACATGTCCCTAACTGCACAGCCAACCTGTTCGGTTATTGTTTCTACTTCCCAGCTTCATTAGGAGGGCAGGCTTCAACACTCATTGAGGGACCATCTTGACAGATCTTCAGTCTTCTTATGGGAAATGTATAAGAAGAAAGCCATATGAACAAAGGGAAAAGGAAAGTAAAAGAAGATGAAGATGAACACAGATGGTAAAAGAATATGAACACAGGACAAACACAAAGAGGAGGAAAGGAACCCAACAGGTCAATACAAATAGGTAGAAAGACAGGAAGAGTGAAAGGAACACCCAATGACATGTCAGCGTGAGAATGGAGAAACAGAGAGAAAACAAAACAGGACAATCTTCATACACTGCTTCTAGAGACAGATTTATGTAAGTAGGTAACAATGACTCATTGGGTTCCTTTACTCCTCTTGTGTTTGTCCTGTGTTCCTATTTTTTTACCATCTGTGTTCATCTTTTCCTTTTTGCCTTTTCTCCTTCCTTTGAAATCTGGCTTTCTTCTTATCCTATACTAGCTGTAGTACTCGTCATTGACTGAACAATTACTTAGCATCTAGGCCTAATAATTCTTTTTGTCCTCAGATTCTGAGGCGCATAAGTGGGCATGCCTCTCTCTCCCTGTCAGCGGCTGGCTTGCTCTCTGTGGCAGTTTGCATTTTCATAGTTTTTTGTATTATTGATGATCTTGATTATATCTCTTCCTTCTGCTATACAAGAAAGCCAAGATAGGGTTAATTTTCAAAAAATACCATAAGATGTACAAAGCCTTTAAAACATTACCGGAATGATCTTAAGAGCAACTCTCTTTACAGTCTATAGTTAGTTATCAGCTCTTCTTAACCTTTCAAAACTCCCACTGATATTTTCCTTACTTTTGGCTGTATTCGGAAAAATGGTATAGCACAAAAAATGCCATGAGCTATTTTCTTGTTAAACCAACTGTAAGAGCGATACATCGATTTTTGTGCTTTATGCCCCATCTGAAGCACACCCTCCTCCTGAAATTTTTGAACAACTTATAGCTAAGATCAGACTCAACCTTATTCTAAACTGAAATACCAAGTTTCATTAAAATCCATCCATCCATTTGCCCATGATGCTGTGACACCAGGCTTGATAGCTGCAGTCGCTTAAGTGCGGCCAGTATCTAGTATTCGGGAGATAGTGGGTTCGAACCCCACTGTTGGCAGCCCTGAAAATGGTTTTCTGTAGTTTTCCATTTTCACACCAGGCAAATGCTGGGGCTGTACCTTAGTTAAGGCCACGGTGGCTTCCTTCCCACTCCTAGTCCTTTCCTGTCCCATCATCGCCACAAGACCTATCGTGTCGGAGTGACGTAAAGCAAGTTGTAAAAAAAAAAATTTTTTTTTAATGCTGTGACAGACACATACAAATATTAAACAATTCGATACAGGTCATTACAATGACGTCATTATCCTTGTCAGAATACAACATTAAAAGACTGGAATGTACCAGTAGGCATCAGAACAATATGAACCAGAGGAATGGCATGCTAAAAAAAAGTTATCTAACTCCCCAGCTATTTGCCGCCAATATTCAGGCAGGTTCTACTTGACACGCAACAGTAATATAACATCTATCGGAGATTAGTGACAGCACAAGAGACAAAGCACATTACAACAAACAACAGTCAATGCAATGTTATTGTAGGACTTTCGATATCATAGATCTTCACATCTAGTTTTCTTCTGTGATATTAGGATATCCAATGTAAAGGGAATCCTTCTTCCACCTTTCATGACGTTCTTCCATGACTTTTTCTCATTTCGATAGTCTTTACAATTTCCTTTGCTGATATGGGCTGATGAGTACATGGTTTTTCACCTTAAGACAATCATAATGAAAACACCACTATCGTCAGTTAATACAACTGAACAATATGTGCATGTCATCGATGCACAGCGTTGCTCACAACAAAAGTCTAAATTATTAATATCTCTGTCATAGCCGGTATGGTAAAACTGCGTAAGACCTAAGTGGTCTTTAATTGTATTAACTATCTTTTGTTATATGTAATGTTTATCGATGGATAATTGAGCATTATATTTTAGCCCTATCCCTAAACTACCATTTCACCCAGCATGAATATAATTTATAGCCTAACTGGCAGTACCTTATATCCCAACTTTGTATACCGATTTTAATTAAATTCTGTTCATCCATGTACATTGTACATACATACATACAGACTGTCAGAGATGATGGAAAATTAGATATTGTACTTCCTACTTACTGTGGACACAACTGAAACAGAAATATATATATTTTTAAATTCTCAGTGACGTACAGTCAAATATCTTATTATATAGATTCCAAACATCAATACTAAAGATCTGTCAGGATGGCCCCTCAATAAGTGTTGATGCCCGCCCTCCTTATGAATCTGGGAAGCAGAAACAAGCTAGTCGGAGGCTGTGGAAGAGCTGGAATTGATTAGGGGAGAGCCAATCTGTCTCTAGATAGAAATGTATGATGATGTGGAGATTGTCCTTGTCCTTTTGTGTTTTCTTTCTATTTCTGCCTCTTCCCCAACTGACATGTTATTAAGTTTTTCCTGTTGTGTGTTCCTTTCGTTGTTATGACTTATGACTTGAACTGCACCTGTTGTTCCTTTCCATTAGTTACTTACATTAACCCATTGGGTTCCTTTCCTCCTTTTGTTTTCGTCCCGTGTTTCTATTCTTTCAACATCGGTGTTCATCATCATCTTTTGGTGTTTTCCTTTGTATATCCAGCTCTCTTCTTAGCCTCCATTTCCCACATGAAGACTGAAAATCTATCAAGATGGTCCCTCAATGAGTGTCAAAGCCTGCCCTCCTGATGAAGCTGGGAAGCAGAAATAAGCTCATCATGGGCTGAGAAGAAGTCAATGTGGATTGAGAGGGGAGAGCCATCTTCCTCTAGACAACATTGCATGAAGTTGTGGAGATTGTCCTAGATCTTTTTTTCTTTTTCTTTTTTCTTTTCTATTTTTCCCTATCTCCACACTGATCTGTCATTATGATTTTCCTGTTGTGTGTTCCTTTCATTGTTCCTCTCTTTTCATATATGACTGAGTAGCTCGGGTGGTACAGCGCTGGCCTTCTGAGCCCAACTTGGCAGGTTTAATCCTGGCTCAGTCTGGTGTCATTTGAAGGTGCTCAAATACATCAGCCTCATGTCACTAGATTTACTGGCATATTAGAGAACTCCTGATGGGCAAAATTCTGGCACCTCGGTGTCTCCAAAAACCCTAATAGTATTAGTGGGATTATTTTCTTTTTTACAATCTGCTTTACGTCACACTGAAATAGATAGGTCTTATGATGACGATGGGTTAGGAAAGGGCTAGGAGTGGGAAGAAAGCGGCCGTGGCCTTAATGTACAGCCCCAGCATTTGCCTGGTGTGAAAATGAGAAACCATGGGAAACCATCTTCAGGGCTGCCAACAGTGGGGTTCTCCCAAATGCAAACTCACAGCTGCGTGACTAACTGAACAGCCATCTGCTTGATAATTAGTGGGACGTAAAATCAATAATATTATTATTATTAATTGCACTTTTCTATTCCTTTCTTTTATCTACTTAAGTTTAGTCACATAATGTGGGTTGTTTGTGACTAAAATTAAAGTTCTCAACATTAATCTTACTGTAACTTCTGATGATGATAATACTCATTAAAATTTATCTGGAGAATAAATATTTACTCGTGTATTCTGCCTGCTGTCAGCTCTTGTTGGATACAGTACTTTTGAATCCATCTCTTGGCACAGGCCAGAGCAAAGTGTAGCTTCCACTTAAGTCCCAGTCTCATCCATGGCTTTGACAATACGGAAGCTGCTGGAGTATGGGTTGTGCTGAGTAATGACATTCAGGGCACATCCAGTGCATCTGAGGGTTGTGGAAGGTGCTTATAGGGTTAGTCATGCTACAATAGCACCGTCTAGCCCAGTGAGGAAAGCAATGGCAAACTACCTCACTCCTCGTCTTGCCTAGTACGCCTCATTTTGGTGCTGCCTACTTTTACAGCCAAAAAAATGTGGGTCCAAAATGTGATAACCTCAAATTTTGTGCAGTGAACACATGCCTTCTAAGCTATAAAGAGCTATAAATTGTACATGTAAACATTCTATTCTATTCTTTAACAAATTTATGAATGTATTCTGAGTTTTACTGGCTATTTTCGTTCAAAGCCACTATTTATAAATTTAAAAAGACAATAAATGATGAACACAGGACTTTTAGGCCTACATATATTGTAAATATAATCAGTTTTATTTACCGTATTAAGCAATATTAACACAAAATAACGAAAAAGAACTGAATGGCCAGTCACTACAGTTGTATCTGACAGTTCGGAAAACACATGAACATCGCCGTACCTATGTTGCCAACACTCAGCTGATGCAATATGACCACGGTGCATAGCCCACATAAAATGTAATACTGTACTCAGGAAAGCTAATGAATCATGAGAGAAAATAAATTCACAAAATATACACTTGCTAACAACATCCGACACTAAAATAATAATACAAGAATAAAAGACTGAAGAAATAACGAATTACTTACAGCTAAGGGATGGCACAGGAAGTTATGGCCTACAAAGGAAACACTCCACTGATCTCGGTCACTTTCTTGCCAAGTGTCTTTCCCAAAATAAACTGAGACATGGTATACACAGACGAACTAGGTACACTAACCAACACATGAATATCAATAAAACTACAGTTACAATGAACTATTAAACCTATTAAAAAAACTATATGCTGTGAACTACGCTATCCTAATGAGATGAAGACTAGAAGTAACAATTTAAAAAACACAAATTACTGATGAAAATGCACAAGAACGTGAACCGTATCGAATACCACACACACGTCAAGCGAGCTAGCTTAACCACGTGGTGAATACAGGTGGCAACTAGGTTACGAGATCACGTTCAATATTAAAGTCTTTGTGCTCGACCAATTAAATCGTGCTTGATACCTCTTTCCATTGTGAATTCCTTCGAGGTTTGACCATTTATCCTCACTATACCTATAAGCCTCCTGTATATACTTTTAATCACCCTAGTCAGTTTGGGGTAATATGTGCCTTCTGTAAAGCCATCCATAGCTCTTCTCTCGGTACTCTGTCAAATGATAAGTAACTATTTTCATTTTGACTGTACTGAAATTCAATATATTAAATGTTTAACAATTAATTTAATGAAAACCACCTATTCAATGCTATAATACAATCGTTATATTTAAATATAAGTATTTATGGCTGATATTGCCTGCAATGACAAGCGAGAAATGTACCATATGCTTAAACTTTAATATAATGACTTTAATAGTATTCAATAGGTGGTTTTCAATAAATTAATTGTCAAATGCCGACTTCAAATTGATCAATGCTGCAAATAGGTCTCCTTCCCGATTTAGGATTTTTCTGCTGCATTTCTCAAACAGAAGATCCATCTTGTGTTTGCCGATGGGGTCTAAACCCAGCCTGTTCTTCTTCCACTTGCTCTCTAAGTCTTATTATAGTTGAATATAAGTTCTGGAGAACTGACACGAAGCATATTGCTCTGTAATTATGACAGTCAGTTGAGCTTCCCTTCTTCCGCTTCCAATCTCCTGGTATTTTCTCAGAGCCCCAGATCCATTTCTCTAGTTCTCCCCTCCGAATTTCACAAACTCCAGGTGAATATTATCCCAGCCTGCTGCTTTACCAGCCTTGATTGCCTTAATTCCCTCATGCACTTCCGTCAATCCAATACCTTCTTCCTTTTCCCCTTCTCCACTGCTATCCTCTTCCAATAATGTCATACCCATCATTCTATTGCTTTCCTTAAAGGTTTCTGAGTAATATTCGCTCCACAGTTCTAGGATGTCCTTTATGTTGGTTTTCAGCCTGTATTTTTATCCTTAATGTTTCTGATTTTCTTTCCCCTTTTTACCTTCAAACTTTTCACCACATGCCAGAACTTCCTTTGATTTTTCTTATAAATTTCTTTTTTTTCCCCCTTCCAAACTGTTCCCAGGATTCCTTTTTAGCTTCCTTGACAGTTCTCCCTGCTGCATTTCTTAGTTGTACATATGTTCCTTTGTCTTCCTCACTTTTGGATTTCATATATCTTTTCCATGCTTTCTTCTTGCCTGCAACCACTTCCTTTGTGGTTTTGCTCCACCATCTTGTCTGTCTCCTACTTCCTTTGACTCTGCCGATCCCGCACACCTGCTACCTGGTTAATCGTCTCTTTCATCACCTTCCATTTGTCTTCCACGTTCCACATACCTCTGTGATTTTGCTCCTTCTGTATGAGTTTTTCACTCAACTTATTCTCATACTTCCATTGCTTGGAAATATCCTTTAAGGCAGATACTTTCACTTTGACATAATTAATTTTTGTTGATTCTGGTATATATCTGAACTGGGTTTCCATTACTAATAAACGATGTTCAGTGTTGAGTTCCGCACTGCGGAATAACCTCACATTCATTACATCATAGTGGGTATTCTTTGTGTACACATAGTAGTCTATTGTATTTCGTACATTTCTGCTTATTGCCTCAAAGGTAATTTGGTGGATCTGTTTATTTCATTATCTATGCAGAACTCAAGCCTTCTCTTCCCATTGCTGTTCAGACTTCTCTCTGCCCCATACCTTCCCAAGCTTCCATGACCAGAACTCATGTTATTCCCAATTCTAGCATTCCATTCCCCATTATAATCACCGATTCTACGGTATCTCTAGCTTTGTCCAATGTCCTCTGGAGGGCAGAGTAAAATATCTCCATTTCTATCTCATCACTATCTTCAGTAGGAGCATATATTTGTATCAGAGCAACTTTTCAGTTATTTTCCAGATCCAGATCTAATCTCATTATCCTTGGGCTTACTGCCTTCCAATCCACCACTTTATTACTTAATTGTTCACTTGCGATAATTCCAACTCCTTCTTTAGCTCTACTTCTCTTATCTACTCCTGAATATCTCAGAACATATCCCTCGTCCAGTTCCATCTCCCCTGTTCCCTTTTTCTTCACCTCACTGATCCCGAGAATTTCAAGTTTGTACTTCCTCATCTCCTCCACCACTTCCACTTCCTTGCCTGTCAGAGAGGTAATATTCCAGGTTCCGATTCTCATATTCTATTTCTCGCCAATTCGTCGTCTTGTGATCCATTCAGCTTCAAATCTAATATTTCTCTGATCTGTTTAGAAATTCACTCCATATGGGTAATTAACCCTGTGATGGAGCTAGGACAGTAAGAGGGCTGCTCCCTTAAAGCCTCTGTCCTTGCTTGATTTTTTTTCAGGGTTTACTCCCATAGCCTTTGGGTCAAAACCCTATCCACAAGTCAGTGGATTGTCTCAGTTGATCCATGGGTGCTTATTTAATATAACCTTATTCGCACCTGCCCTGCATATCTACAGGAACTTGCCCTATCAGCCATTGGGACGCGCCGTGTCGGGCCTCTGAGTTGAGTAGGATCCAGTCAGTACTCAACTCAGAACCAGTCCCCAACCGGGCCTAGACAAGGCATGGAATGCGTTTCATTATCATTAAAAAAAATTAATTTTGTTCGTTGTCTCCATAATTTTATTAACGCATAATATGATTTGTCGGGTATGTTGATGAGTAAAATACTTTAATCATTATGATTAAATTGCTTTCATCGCATTTTAAACCTTGCTATATTAATGCAACATCCGTGAATATTTCTTAATCAAAGTAAACTTGTGTCCTCATCCTGAGGCGGTGAAGCTCATTTCAGGCACGCTCCTTAAAGAGATGAGTTGCATGTACCATTTTACTGCATACCAATCTTCCTGCTATTCTACAATCTCTGGCAATATTGGGAATCGAACTTGGGGACCCGAGGACGGCAGCTAATAGTGCTAACTGTTAAGCTACAGAGACAGACATCCCTCAATTATAAGACAGAATTATCACACGACTTTGGTGTGGGCTTGAATCGAACAGGTCAGATGGACGAAACTTGAACTCTCTCAGTGTAAGCTGCAGGGAATGGAGGATTGCACTTCTGCCTTTCTTCCTGCAGTGATGCCGACCAACCGGCAATGGAACCAACAGTAACAACATTCATCATATTGACATATAAAGTTAAGAATTCAAAGCATATTTTCATAAACCCCCATTTGCGTCATAAGTACTGATTATATCAGCTTTTATGGAACATTTTAAGTCGCATTTCATTCACTGATGTCCGACTGCGAGTTTACGGAAGAATACTCGTCACTTGCATTTTCTGACATGTTGATAATTATTTCATCCCTGGTAATTTTCCATGACACAATCGTGCCTTCAATAATAGTCTTCCCCGAGTACTCACCCTAAATACATAAGAAAAATACTGTAAAATCTATGCTCTAATAATAATCACAATAATGAAATGTGTTTAACAACACTTTTTTAGGCTCCTGTGATGGGCCTGGAATACCCTAAGCTCGTCGGAGATGTACAGGTTACAAAAGAAAAGGTGTATCCTCTGAACAGCAGGGACATTTGTTCAGCCTAAAAGTATAATTGAATATTAATTGAATGGAACTGAAGCTCAAAGTAGTTAAGTCCTTTAAATCAGTTATCTTACTCATAATTAATTCAATTCCTTAACACCTACCTTGATAGTCTATAGTTGGAAAGTCAAGAATAAAAAAGTAGTAGGCCATTTCTCCACTTACGGTAATCTACCTACGAACTCTGACAATATTCTGTGCTGCTTGTACTGCTGTAGTGGCTGTCGCAGTTAACCCATTCCGCTACAGTGACGGGTACAACCGTCAAGAGTTCCGCATTCATTAACATGCAAAGACAGGTACAACCGTCCCCATGTATTCAAGTCAGAAATATGTCTACCTGACCATCAATTTATTTTGATTGAGATGTACTTTAGAATTACATTCTTAGGTAGTGCTAGTGTGTTTACATGCCAATGTTATTGTCCAAAGGCCATATCGTCAATGTATATTTTTCTTCTAATGTTGGTCATCTTGTTCTTGAAATGAATGCTACTGAGCAAGATGTTGTGTAAACGTTCCTAGGAGGAAGAGGAAAGAATTCTGCAATTTCTTCTTGATAGTTTTGATGAAGATATCTCGGAATTATCTGATAGTAGTTTTAGCAGTGATAGTGCGTCTGAGAATTGTGACTCTGTTCATGAAAACGATACAGGATGAAGATATTTCCATACATGACCTCACCACATCGAACAAATGGAAGTGGAATTTGGCCAGTAACGTTCCAAAAGGCAATGTAGGTATGTGAAAGGGTACAAGAAATTGTACATCTGCATGATAGATGTGACATTGTAGAATTCTAGCTACATATGTACATGTCACACAGACCACGAGGAAAAAGAGACTGAGCTTGTCATCATTCCGGGTCAACGATGCGGAGCAAATTCTGGAAGATGTCACCCTTCCCGATTATGCCACTAGAGGATGTTCATCTCAAGGTAGCACACCAATGAGACTACAGGGAAGGCACTGGGGTCATTTTCCTGAGAAGATTGATCCTACAGCAAGTAAATCAGCCCTATCAAGGAGATGTAAAGTCTGTTTTGAGCGTGGAATCCGGAAGGAACCTTGCTTCGAGTACAACAAATGCAAAGTTGCCCTCCACGTGGATGGATGTTTTAAGGTGTACCACTTTAAAAGACTTCAATTAACTGTAGAAAGTTAAACTGTAACCTAAAATGTTGTTAGTTTGATGCTGTATGCTTTTTTAACCATCTTGGCATCCATAACTTAAAAAAAAAAAAAAAAAAAAAAACCCTGCACATTCCAAGGTACAATTTTCAAGGAAAATAATTGCATTGAATGGGTTGAAGTTGTCAGCTCTGCACACATCAGTCGAGCGGTCAGTGCAAAGTTCTCCCGGTAACTCGATTTCTTCTCAGGGTATTCTATCTATCGCTCATAAAATCTGAGATTTTATATGTGTGTTTTTTACGTGGTTTCGGAAGAGACACGATCTGCTGAGACACACATCATGGGGAAACCTATTCGCTCAAGTAAGGACCTGCGGCCGAAAACCTCAAAATGAATCTCTCTCTTATGTCAAACTCATCAGTTACTTATATCTACAAGACTTATTAGCTAACTTACAAACTAGCTGTTACCCAAAAAGAATTCATAACACAGACACTTCCAAAAAGAAAAGTAAAAGAAAATTTATTGAAATAAATCATGTTCAATGTAAAGTTAAATGTGAATTCTGGGTAGTATTATCTTAATAACATTTATGTATAAAGGATTAGAGTCAGCGCTGGCTCAAATAAAAGTAAAATAATTAAGATTTTAAATTATTTACACTCATTCTCATTCAATGTTCAAGTTCACATTGGTTATTTACTCCTATATTCATAGCCATGTTCCGAAGTGTATTTGATTTACTTTAATTATATTTAAGAGATCACTGAGCAATCACGGTCTCCATATAAATACTCGATGTGAATACTGTCACGATAATTATATTAATATTCTTACCACATTTAAGTCAATTCACTGTGATAAAAATGGATGGTTTTGCTAAATTGAAACGTAATAAAAATTAAATAGGATAAAGTCAGATTGCGAATGTAAATCTGATCATATCTTTGCGTATGTATCTCCTAAACAAACTCTTGCGTGAGTATGAAATCGTAAAACTGCTCTCCAAATTTTCCATTCATAAATCTGAACTCTGAATATTTGGTCCTTCATCTAGAATACTGATAAATAACAACTTACGGGCTAAGACAATACCTCCCTAAAACCTACGACATATGGCTCCTAACTAACCATTTTCCTATACTTTATATTTTAAACACTTCAACTCAAATCATATCTGCGTGAAAAGAAATGAACATCTATCTAACTGTTTAAATAGTTTCCGATCCACACACTCCTCCACCAATGGCTCAATGTGCTTTAGCTATCTCATATTACTCAATATCTCTCATGTGTACGAGCTACTCAACTCGTATGGTCAGTACAGAATGAAATTAATACGTATTATATTGAAATGTCGCCGCACCAAAGAATATCACATGTGTACTTAGTCATGAGCCTAGTTAAACCGTCTGTTATAGAACTCTCTCGTATTCGGTACATATCATTTACCAATGTCAAATAAAAACTGTCACGATTCACAATTCTACCATAATACATGTCAATCTTACCTTAAAATGGGTCATCTGCGCGCTGTTCACTCTTTTGACATATTCTTTCCATATGACACAGAAACTCACCTCATGTTAATCTAACGCAACGTTTCCTCGACGAATTGCAATTCTTTCTCATACTGCAGCACATAAACAAACATTTTCATTTCAAATATTCCTTAATATACTCCAAGAAATAACCATATTTTAACACCATTCTGATATACATTATCATACCACCGGCATACTTATTGCCGTACGCATATAGCCGACTACAACCAAAGCTATACGCCAAACATTTTAGAATTGCCTTATTATAAACGCATTTTAATAACCTCTTATCTTTTAACAGCAGTTGGAGTTCAATGCCCTCTTTCTATAAAGAAAGGAATACGTAACTTAACTACATTCATCTGTGTCGCACAGGTAAATTCGTGACGTAATCATTGTACAAGTAATACGAGATTAATCGAAGTTTCACTAGTTATATAGACTCATTGCTATTAGATCTTCACACGTATCACTTCTTTCATTTACTCATGCTAGTTTCTGCTGTATGTATGCAAGTGCGGTAGCGTATATGATATAATAGAATTCTAATTCTACACTGCCATCTTATCTTATAGCCTTAAATATCTCACACTTCACTTTATGATTCACACACGTTCTTAATTAATTCATAAATATCACCAATTAATCAGCTCATGCCGAAGTTAGAGTGAGGGTGTAAATTGCAAGAAACTACTCTACTAAAAAAATGTATGGACTTAGCTCGTCAGATGTTATGTTTGGTCTGGTTGTCGCTCCATTCCTTGGTTGTGATTAGACCCTCTGTTAGGATCTGGATCTCCGGTTGGACAACGTCTTCCCGGTCATTGGCTGGTCATATGGCTGGCTGGTCCAATCCTCATCGTCTGGTCCTCTGGCTAGCCGGTGCCCATCCTCATCGGCTGGTCCTCTGGCTGGCCGGTCCAATCCTCATCGGCTGGTCCTCTGGCTGGCCGGTCCAATCCTCATCAGCTGGTCCTCTGGCTTGCCGGTGCCTGTCCCCAGTTCAGTCCATCATGTAGATTTAGCAAGCAGTCATCATTCCAAATCTGCAGACAGCGTAGAAAATTCCTTTTGCGGAGCAATCAGTCATGATATATTCCATTGTTCTACTGCTTATTCTTAACGACGAAATTTTCTTCGGTTGGGATAAGTTCTCCGTATATATATATTAAGTTTATAACAACAGGGGTAACTTTCTTCCCATACGAAATTATCGGTCCTCCGATATAGTGAGTCCTTCTTCTTCAATCGCAGAGTGGTTGCTCACCGGATCCAAGTCAGATGTATCTCACCGCGATTTACTTATTTTTATAATATCTCGTCTCTTTTATAATGTACGCCGGTGAATTATTTTGACAGATTTGATCGTCGATCGTAAAATAGTCAATATCTTCTTCAGAATTTTAGGATAATCTTCAGATGTAAAGCTTAGCTTGTACTTGCATCTTTCTTCTGCCGTTGAAATTTTTAGAGTATTTTTTTTTTTTAACAATTAGTCCGCTGCTATATTTTTTTAATAAAACAATCCAACTGAGCCTCTACTGTCCTGCAGTGTCTTCCAAATCAGTCCGTTCCGTGACGTGCATGGTCTCCTATATACCACATTAATGAGAAGTTCATTGCCTCAATAGATCGCATGGGCCATACCTTCCTACGCCGCCATTTTGTAAATGGTCTACGAGATGCGAACGGGCACATTTACTCCCCCGTCACAAAGAAAATATATTGGTCACGATATATTTTCTCATTGATAACTTGAATCTCAAATGTGACTTTGCATCTCGTATATATTCTTTGCCATTCCAATACTGGGTATTCGATTATCGAATATCAGCAGATTGATATCGATTCTGTTTTTGTTGTACTAGTTTGTTTACTTCACCCATGACCGTGTACACAACAGCTGATTTTCTTCATTCCTTCCAGTCCTAATAAAGATATTTAATCATTCCTCCTGGCGCATTTTATAATGGTACGTCGTTTATTGGTTCTGGGCTTTGTTGTTTCTTAAGTTCTGATTTCATAGGCTCATTTTCTTGAAAGTAAAGCTTGATGTTGCATGCATTGTGTATGTTACGGTATTTCCCATTTAAACTTGCTATTTCATAGGCATTATTTCCAAGCACGCGCTCGATTCTGTAGGGACCATTGTATAGCGGCAGAAATTTAGCACATATTTTAGCTGGTGCATTTGATATTGGAGCAGTTTTGACTAGAACTAGATCTCCTTGCTTGAAAGGTGCATGGAACTTCTTATTCCGTACTCTTCTTAATCATTTTTGGGATTGATCCTTGAGCCTCTGTTGGATCTTTAGAGTTATTTCTTGGGGATCTGGCTTCTTCTCTAGCTGCATAGTAAAAATGCTGTGCCAAGTTCTCTGTGGGTGGACATTTTTATGGGCTACGCTAGGAATCTGGGCAATTGACTGGTTAACGGTATTGTTCAAACTTTCTGCTATGATGTCGAGCATATCTATCCATTTCCAGTGTTGTTGACTGCAATATATTCTCCCGAATTTAGCGATCTCCTTCATATACCTCTCTACGGGGTTCGCTGCTGGATGACGAACTGAGCATAACGTATGCTTGATGCCCTCATTTCTCATTCGTTCACGGAACATAGTTGAGGTAAATTGTGTTCCCCTATCAGTGAGGATCCTCTCAGGTTTTCCCATTTCAGAAAATGTCTTATTAATGAGGCCGTGTATAACTTGTTTGGTATTGGCTCTCTGGATGGCTTGCAATGAAATATATTTAGAGAATATGTCGATAACCACTAGTATATATTTCTTTCCCTTCCTAGCAGTGGGCAACTTTCCAAAGATATCTATTGCATAAATTTCCTGAGCCCTAGATGGTATAATTGGGATCGGTTTATGACCGCATACGTAATTGTTATGCTTTACTCTCTGACACACATCGCATGTTTTTGCTATGCTTCTGACTGATCTTCGTAATCCTTCCCAGGTGAATTTCTCCATTATCATTCCAATGACCTTGTCTATGCCAGCATGTCCGGTCATTTCGTGGGTATGCCAGATTAATTCTCTCTGTAGCTCTTCTGGTATTACAATTCTTTTACTGTGGTTGTTCTTGTCCACTACTTTCAGTAGTAACCCATCTACGATTTCATAGTTCCTTGTGAATTCTGGCGCTGATTCCCTGTTCGCCAAGTTATCGATGATGATCTTCAATTTCTCGTCGGATTCCTGGAATTCTCTCAGATTTTCCAACTTTCTTAGCAGTTGTTCGTCTCGAGTATCCAACTCAATTGCTAGAACATCTTCTTCACTTTCTTGCGGGTTTCTGCTTAACGCATCAGCTAGGATGTTTTGCTTTCCACTACAATGTTCGATCTTTAGGTCAAACTGTTGCGTGAATAACATCCATCGCGTGATCCTTTCGCTGATCATAACGGCTTTCAACCCGAAAGTCAACGCCTTGTGGTCTGTCCTTATCGTTACTGGGTACCCATAAATTATACGTCTCCATTGTTGTAATGCGTGCACTATCGCTAGAAGTTCGAGCTCAGTAGTGGTATAGTGTTGCTCGTATTTCCTGTGTTTCCTACTGGTAAACGCCAGATAAGTTGGTTTTTGAATCTCGTTATCTTCTTGATATAGGCAGGCTCCTATACCAATGTGCGATGCATCAGCTTGAATTATGAATCTCTGTTGATAATCAGGATATCCCAGTTTGATACTCCTCTTCATCAGCTCTTTCATGTTGATGAAAGCTTGTTCGGCCTCATCATTCCACTTCCACTTGTTGTTGACCTTTAGCATGTCCTGTAATGGTGCAGCCGTCTCTGTGTAACCTTCGCAATGGTCTGAGAAGAATCCAGTCATCCCAAGAAACTGCCTTATATGCTTTACCTTTGTCGGCCTCGGGAAGTTGCATATAGCCTTTATTTTTACGGGATTTGGTCTTATCCCTTCTCCGTCGATCACGTGGCCTACAAAAAGCACCTGGCTTTGGCAAAATTTGGATTTTGACAGATTTATTTTGAAGCCAGTTTTCTGTAAGTTACTTAATAGCTTTTCCAGCTTGACACAGTGTTCTTCGAAGGTAGAACTCGCGAAGACCAGATCATCGAAATAGCAATTTACGAACTCCTTTACTTCACTCGTTAGGCTCCTGTCTAGTGCCCTTATCAATACTGCCGAGCTGACTTTCAACCCAAAGGGTAGCTGACAATAGGCATATGTTTGGTTATTAAACATGAAACCTGTTAACAACCGTGACTTCTCTTCAAGGACGATATGGTGAAATGAGGCCGTGCAGTCCATTCTCGTGAAGTATTTCTGACCTCGAAATCTCTTCACAATGTCCTTAATCTTGGGAGCCTGACTATACTCTGGAATTAGTCTGCCGTTTAGCCTACGAGCATCAAGGCACAGACAGAGTTTTCCGTTGTTTTTCCTTACAATAACTATGGGATTTAAGAATGGAGTGGTGGTCTTCACGATCAATCCATCAACTAACATTTCTTCGATGATTTGCTTAACTTCAGTGAAATATTTCTCTGGCACATCATATATTTTTCCCTTATACGGCGTCCAGTCAGTAACCATCAATTTGTACTTGTAGTTAGGGATTTGCCCAGGTTTATCGCTAAATACTTCAATATATTTACTTATGATGTTGTACAGTGTTCGTTTTTCTTCTGCTGGGACCGCAGCTTGAGCAATAGCCTCCCAAATCTCAGGTTTTTCGCAGCTTTCCTCTTCAATTGCAATGATTTCCTCAATTCTCATGATCAATTCCGGCTATATTTCTGTGCTAAGATCCTTTTCTTCTAGTCCTTGGCTCTCTCCGTCCAATAGATCCACTTCCTTTCCCTCGATCTTCAACCATTCGTTCTCTTCAAGTGTGTCACTAAGTTAGATCCTTTCTACGGTTCTATTTCCATCATTTTCTACTACCGGGAATCGAACTTCACCTTTTTCCATGTCAATTGTCATCCAAGAACTTATCACGAAGTCTATCCCAAATATAACGTTGTATTTTATTTTTTTCATAACCATGAACGGGTGCTCGAATTCGTATTTTCCGATCTTTATACTTAAGTAAGCTTGTATCTTGCACTCTACTGACTTGTCTGGAATGATACCTCGGATTTTTACGCCAGATACCGGTATGGTCGGTATTACTATTTTCTGGCTTAGCTCTTGGAATAACGTATGTGACATTACACTTATGCTGGCTCCAGATCCACTAAACAGTACAGCCTGATGTCGAACACTTTCACGACTATTACTGGTAACTTGAATTTAGGTTGGGTTTCGTGACAGGTATCCTCTCTAATTAAGTCCTCGGGCTGGATGTCCCAGTGAACTACCCAACTGCGAATTTTGACAATATTTTCCAACGGTTCATTATTTACAGTTTCTTGACTTGTTAATTCGCCATCGGCGTTTTCTTTCCGCTCAGATGGCTGGGAGTTGTCTGTGTTCCCTTGGTTCTCATGCTTTTTCCAGCCTTCTTCTTGTCTCCTTCGTTTATAATTTTGGAGCTCGAGACTTTCTGCGCCTTCGAGGTCGCCGTTTATATCCTTGTTTTTGATGGCTTCCTCCCATCTGCTCCCTGAGCTCTTGGACATATCGTCTATTCTCTTCATTCTGATTATATTGGGTTGGTCCTCTCCTCTCATGGTATCGCCTCCTGTTCCTGTGATATGGTCGACTTCTATTGTTCCCATAACGAGTATTATTCCTGTACTGGAAACTATTTCTATTTCCTATTTGCCCATATATTCCATGCTGCTCTCCACTGTACTGGCAATAACATCTCCTCGACTCCTTATCTTGGGCTCTGATACAATTTTCCGCCCTAATCTCATCAGCCTTATCTACTCCGCGGTTGGTGATTTCGGGACTAATTGTATTAACTGCCTCTATTTGTCTAAGATTTCTGGGGTTCCTCTCTATTAAACACGTTGACGTTAGGTCAATCTGTCTCAATCGTCTCTCCATGTCAATGGCAGTTTGTATGTCAGAGGCCGCTAGTAATCTCTGTACTTCAAGTGGCAATTGCCTCTGAATGGTTTTAATCGCCTCCAGTTCGCTAGGCGGAGAATCCAAGTCTTGAAATCGATGAAACTGGAACGAAAAGAAATCGCTGTAGCGAGTTTGGCGAGCAGTTGAGAACTTCCTCGAGTACAGCTCTAATCTTAGCTGTTGCTGGATCTCAGTATCCCAGAACTTTCTCAGGAAGGCTACCTTAAACTCATCATGGTTGTGGAAGGTATATTTGAAAGCCTGGAACCAAATGTTTGGGTTTCCGTCCAGATGTTTTTCAATAATGCGCAATTTCTTTTCTTCTTGAATCTTTCCTTCTTTAAAATATTCCTCAATGTCCCTAAGGAATTGCTTCAGTGAGGTCTTAGCCGAGCCGTCGAAATGTTTCGGACGGTCATCGTAGTTTTTAATGATATTAATTATTGTGCTTCCCTCACTCTGGTTACTTCCGTTTAACATCTCGATATCTCTCCTAGTTGGGTCGCTTATCCCTGAAGGTGCGTTCTCACTCTCACTAATTTGTACTTCGATTGCTCTTTGCCTATCGCTAGAGCTTGAAGCCATAGATTTCGCCGTGTGCGTTTCCACCTTCATCTCCTGTATTTCCCTTCTAATCTGTTTCATCTCTTCTTCTGTCCTCTCGATTTTCCGCTCCGATTCAACCTTGTTGTCTTCTATCTTCTGTTTCAATTCGTCTATTTTCTGAGCTACTTTGCTTGCAGCTTGGTCATATTTCTCATCTAAGTCTTGTTGCCTTAGATTTAATCCTTGCATGCCAGTTGTTATATCATTTATCTTCTCTTCTTCCAATTTTCTGATGATTTCTTGGCTCTCTGTTACCTTTTCATTTATCTTATTTATTTCCTCGTGCATCTCTCTATTTCTATTTTCCATGGTTTCGGTCAACCTAGTCTGCATATTTTGAATTTCGTTCTTAACTTCATAAATTTCCGACCGTGTTTTCGCGGTTTCTTCAGTCACTTCTTCTTGTTTCTTGCTTAACTCATCGATCATCCCTTTGTGTTCATCTTCTATTTTCCTAACGAATTCTTCTAAAGATTCCTTCTGTTTCAGCTGATCCTCTCTTCTTTCCTCTCTCATCTCAACGATGCATCTCTGGAATCTTGATTCCCGTTCCTGTTCTTTCTCTTCTTGCTTCTGTTGCCATTCTTCTTGTTTCTTATGCAACTCTTGCATCAATTCATAATGTTCTTTCCTTCTTTCTTCGCGTTGTTCTTGTTGCCATTCTTCTTGTTTCTTTTCTTGTTCCTTTTGAAATTCCCTAAACCATTCTTGTTGTTTTCGTTCCTTTTCTGTCCGTCTTCTTTCCTTCTCTTCTTCCAGCTTCCTCTCTTTCTCTTCACGTTCCTTTTTCTCCTTCTGTCTTTCTTCTTCCAACCTTCTCTCTTTCTCTTCTTGCTTCTTCTCTTTCTCTTCACGTTCCTGTTTCGCCTTCTGTCTTACTTCTTCCAACTTTCTTTCTTTCTCTTTACGTTCCTGTTTCTCCTTCTGTTTTTCTTCTTCCTGTCTTTTCAAATATTCTTGGAACCATAATGGAGCTCCATCCTGTTTTTCTTGTGCTCTTCTCATTTCCTCTTCCTGTTCCCTTCTCGTCTGTACTCTTCCTTGTGTTGCCATCTTTTGTCGAGTTCAATATAATCGGTACGATCTCTCTAAATTTCTAATAAGTTCTCTATTTTGCTAAAAATTCCTCTAATTTGCCTAACAGTTCTCTAAGTTCATACAATATCACATATAATATCACACAAACAACAATTTCTTAGTCTAGCAAGTTCAAAACAGTTCAAAGTTTGCACCTTATGCACTATTTTAAAGTTTTTCTTATGCACTGAATGATAATATAGATGGACCTTCCTGGAGATCGGCACCATCCCACCAGATAGACCATCGACAACCGGACCACAAGTTCAGATTTATGATTTTGATCTCATTTCGGAACATGTTACAAGAGAAAGAAATTAAAATTCCGCTATGCGGCATCCAATATTTACATGTATGGCCATCAGCCTTTACCACAGATAAAGTCAACTAAGTGTCAATTCATATATACTTAAAAATCACCCTAACCTTCATTATTGTCGTTAAAAGAAAGCAATCATCTAATAAATAACAGTAATTCCTTATCATTATCTATTCCTACTGATAGACTTGTATCTATATCCACCTTCCATCTTCTTTTCCTAGTATCGTTCCTATTATGTGTCCATTAACTGCTACATTCCTGGGAATTCTCCTTGTTACGTCATTTCTTCATTATAACATCTCATGATCGGATAAGTTTCGCCTTAAACAACCGTATCAACTGCTCATAATACACAGTTCGCTTCTGTATAGCTTTCCCACGGTGTCTTTCTCTTCAACAGGTCCTACGATGTGGCAGTAATTAAATAAATTAATCAATACACTGTTGACTCTTTTTCTTTGCCCGATACCTACATTTCGAGCTTCAACACTGGACTGCCAATTAAGTAGTGTGGGTTATCAGACCATTTCTTACTCTCCCGCGGTGTCTTTCTCTTCGTCGAGCTTGACATTGAGGTGCCAATTAATATTGCCTTAGGCGGTCCTTTACTTGACGTTCCCGCGGTGTCTGTCTCTTTAATCGCCCCACGTTGGTGCGATATTAAACTTGCTTCACTTTGGAGACCATTTCCAGTACCTTTCTCATTAATTGCCCCACGATTGGGCAGCCATTTAACTTGCACCTGTCAGTCGTGCGGTCAGTGCAAAGTTCTCCCGGTAACTCGATTTCTTCTCAGGGTATTCTATCTATCGCTCATAAAATCTGAGATTTTATATGTGTTTGTTTTTTACGTGGTTTCGGAAGAGACTCGGTCTGCTGAGACACACATCATGGGGAAACCTATTCGCTCAAGTAAGGACCTGCGGCCGAAAACCTCAAAATGAATCTCTCTCTTATGTCAAACTCATCAGTTACTTATATCTACAAGACTTATTAGCTAACTTACAAACTAGCTGTTACCCAAAAAGAATTCATAACACAGACACTTCCAAAAAGAAAAGTAAAAGAAAATTTATTGAAATAAATCATGTTCAATGTAAAGTTAAATGTGAATTCTGGGTAGTATTATCTTAATAAAATTTATGTATAAAGGATTAGAGTCAGTGCTGGCTCAAATAAAAGTAAAATAATTAAGATTTTAAATTATTTACACTCATTCTCATTCAATGTTCAAGTTCACATTGGTTATTTACTCCTATATTCATAGCCATGTTCCGAAGTGTATTTGATTTACTTTAATTATATTTAAGAGATCACTGAGCAATCACGGTCTCCATATAAATACTCGATGTGAATACTGTCACGATAATTATATTAATATTCTTACCACATTTAAGTTAATTCACTGTGATAAAAATGGATGGTTTTGCTAAATTGAAACGTAATAAAAATTAAATAGGATAAAGTCAGATTGCGAATGTAAATCTGATCATATCTTTGCGTATGTATCTCCTAAACAAACTCTTGCGTGAGTATGAAATCGTAAAACTGCTCTCCAAATTTTCCATTCATAAATCTGAACTCTGAATATTTGGTCCTTCATCTAAAATACTGATAAATAACAACTTACGGGCTAAGACAATACCTCCCTGAAGCCTACGACATATGGCTCCTAACTAACCATTTTCCTATACTTTATATTTTAAACACTTCAACTCAAATCATATCTGCGTGAAAAGAAATGAACATCTATCTAACTGTTTAAATAGTTTCCGATCCACACACTCCTCCACCAACAGCTCAATGTGCTTTAGCTATCTCATATTACTCAATATCTCTCATGTGTACGAGCTACTCAACTCGTATGGTCAGTACAGAATGAAATTAATACGTATTATATTGAAATGTCGCCGCACCAAAGAATATCACATGTGTACTTAGTCATGAGCCTAGTTAAACCGTCTGTTATAGAACTCTCTCGTGTTCGGTACATATCATTTACCAATGTCAAATAAAAACTGTCACGATTCACAATTCTACCATAATACATGTCAATCTTACCTTAAAATGGGTCATCTGCGCGCTGTTCACTCTTTTGACATATTCTTTCCATATGACACAGAAACTCACCTCATGTTAATCTAACGCAACGTTTCCTCGACGAATTGCAATTCTTTCTCATACCGCAGCACATAAACAAACATTTTCATTTCAAATATTCCTTAATATACTCCAAGAAATAACCATATTTTAACACCATTCCGATATACATTATCATACCACCGGCATACTTATTGCCGTACGCATATAGCCGACTACAACCAAAGCTATATGCCAAACATTTTAGAATTGCCTTATTATAAATGCATTTTAATAACCTCTTATCTTTTAACAGCAGTTGGAGTTCAATGCCCTCTTTCTATAAAGAAAGGAATACGTAACTTAACTATATTCATCTGTGTCGCACAGGTAAATTCGTGACGTAATCATTGTACAAGTAATACGAGATTAATCAAAGTTTCACTAGTTATATAGACTCATTGCTATTAGAGCTTCACACGTAACACTTCTTTCATTTACTCATGCTAGTTTCTGCTGTATGTATGCAAGTGCGGTAGCGTATATGATATAATAGAATTCTAATTCTACACTGCCATCTTATCTTATAGCCTTAAATATCTCACACATCACTTTATGATTCACACACGTTCCTAATTAATTCATGAATATCACCAATTAATCAGCACATGCTGAAGTTAGAGTGAGGGTGTAAATTGCAAGAAACTACTCTACTAAAAAAAATGTATGGACTTAGCTTGTCAGATGTTATGTTTGGTCTGGTTGTCGCTCCATTCCTTGGTTGTGGTTAGACCCTCTGTTAGGATCTGGATCTCCGGTTGGACAACGTCTTCCCGGTCATTGGCTGGTCATATGGCTGGCTGGTCCAATCCTCATCGTCTGGTCCTCTGGCTAGCCGGTGCCCATCCTCATCGGCTGGTCCTCTGGCTGGCCGGTCCAATCCTCATCGGTTGGTCCTCTGGTTGGTCGGTCCAATCCTCATCGGCTGGTCCTCTGGCTGGCCGGTGCCTGTCCCCAGTTCAGTCCATCATGTAGATTTAGCAAGCAGTCATCATTCCAAATCTGCAGACAGCGTAGAAAATTCCTTTTGCGGAGCAATCAGTCATGATATATTCCATTGTTCTACTGCTTATTCTTAACGACGAAATTTTCTTCGGTTAGGATAAGTTCTCCGTATATATATATTAAGTTTATAACAACAGGGGTAACTTTCTTCCCATACGAAATTATCGGTCCTCCGATATAGTGAGTCCTTCTTCTTCAATCGCAGAGTGGTTGCTCACCGGATCCAAGTCAGATGTATCTCACCGCGATTTACTTATTTTTATAATATCTCGTCTCTTTTATAATGTACGCCGGTGAATTATTTTGACAGATTTGATCGTCGATCGTAAAATAGTCAATATCTTCTTCAGAATTTTAGGATAATCTTCAGTTGTAAAGCTTAGCTTGTACTTGCGTCTTTCTTCTACCGTTGAAATTTTTAGAGTATATATTTTTTTAAACAATTAGTCCGCTGCTATATTTTTTATAAAACAATCCAACTGAGCCTCTACTGTCCTGCAGTGTCTTCCAAATCAGTCCGTTCCGTGACGTGCATGGTCTCCTATATACCGTATTAATGAGAAGTTCATTGCCTCAATAGATCGCATGGGCCATACCTTCCTACGCCGCCATTTTGTAAATGGTCTACGAGATGCGAACGGGCACAGCTCCGATTACGAAGAGTACCAAGCTCTGCTCATCTGACACAAGGGAGCTGAGGGCTCAAGAAAATATGCACAAACTTGTACACATATTTGTACGACATCATCAAAGCTGCAATACGGCCTGTAGTACCCGCTATGAAGTGGAATAGTTGTTGTTGGTCTCTGCCAAATTACATTAGGGGGTCTTATACACGTATTTACTTTTTTCTATTTTCTTTGTCTCAAAAAGCCGAGGTGGTCTGATAGGGGAGGGGGTCTAACACATGAGTAAATACAGTAACATTACCAAATGAAGTAATACTTACATAAGTGTGGTGGAGGTGAAGTGACAGTACTTCGAGATGCAAATTGCGACACATGGCGTTTCAATTCATCTGACATACTGAGTGAACCTTGTTTAAATAATTTCCAGTTGTTCAAAACAGTTTCATTATACTTCTTTATCCTCTCTGGGCTTGCAGCTTTCCAGTGTGACTTCAAAACTTTCTGCAACATACAGTTATTTTAAATGGACTAATGCAAATTATTCATAAGACAATTCATATCATAAGTAGATCTAAAGAGAAATAACATGCTTAATATTCAGAAGAAAGCATTTTTACTTCTGAACTGATTCTCATTTTGAGTTAGCAATGCAACAATCAAAGTAAATCAGCATACTTGGCACATAGTGCAGTTTAACACTTTTAAAGATAACAGACATAATGATTTCTGTGTGCACTACATATAGAACAAATGCATTTGAATACAAGACAAATCTACCACAATCATAAGCCAGCCCACTGGCCTCTTACCCAGAGGGCCCAGGATCGATTCTCAGCAGATCAGGGATTTGTTGGGATCTGAGGTCCATCCTCCCTACTTGAGAACAATTGGAAAGCTATCTGACAGTGAGACATCAGACCCTGTCTAAAAAAACCAAGAATAACAGCCAAGAGGATTCATTGTGCTGACCACATATCACCTTAATCTGCAGACCTTCAGGATGAAAAGTGACTTCTTGGTAAGCCAAGGTCCATTAGGGCTGTAGTGCTATGGAGGATGGGAGGTTACCATCATCACCACCAGCAACATTGTCTCATCAAGCAGGTGATATTGGAATGCCTGATATCTAGACAGTCATTTCAGCACTCTGCAAGTGGGTTTCCCAAAATTTCACCATTCCTGTAGGCAATATTGCTTGTATGACTAATAAAAATTTCAATAACCATACCAATCAGTAAGATAGTAACATCAGTAACCCACTGAATGAAGAAACTAGGAGCAGCACACAAGTTAGAACATTTATTATCTATAAATTTCTGCTCAGGGATCCAGTCCTGCATCTGTCACTGGGAAGGCCTATTTAAGATAACTGCTGCCCAGCCTGAATGGGGAAGGTCCTAGAAAAGGTGGTAGTCACACTTGAACCTGGCTGGAAATCCACACCCAGAAGGTCATTCCCAAGTTTTGCAGATGAAAACCAAGAATATACAAACATGACTACTGGAGTGAGGAACATCAGGATTCTACTCAACAACAACAACAACAACAACAACAACAACAGCAACAACAACAACAACAAAAGACCAGAGTGAAAAACAGCTCAAATTACCCACTAACTAGCTAGACTGGATATCGAAGTTTTCGCCCTGAGTGAAACTAGGTTATCTTGCTGCTTGCTTGTTGTTTTAAGGGGCCTAACATCGAAGGTCATCGGCCCAACTAGGTTATCTAGTGGGGGATAAATCAATGAGACTATCTCAGGCTACACCATCTTTTGGAAAGGAAATAATGCAGGAGAACTACACATATGTAATGTCAGATTTGCAGTGAAAACAAAAATAGTGAAGAATATTGGCCCATCCTTACTGCAGTCAATGAAAGACTAATGACCCTTCGAATTACTCACTGGTAATAGTTTTATCACCCATCTCTACCTATGTTCCTACTTTCCATGATGATGAAGATTCCAAGAAACAGTTCTACCACCAACAAAACAGTGTTCTTACCAAGATAGCTACTAAAACTTTTGTTGATCTTCTTGGTCTCAGTAGTGAGCACGAATATGCAATTCTGCCTACCTGACCATTTTAAGACCACATGGATGAATCCACACTCCAAACACTGACATCTCATTGACTATGTCATTACTCGGCAATGTGACAAAAAAAATGTTCTGATTATGATTGCACGAAATGTAGATGCCTCCTGGACTGACCACAGACTTCTAGTTAGCTGAATAAGGATCTTCATGCTGAGAAATTGCATTTGGGAGATAGTAAGTTCGAACCTCACTGTCGACAAACCTGAAGATGGTTTTCTGTAGTTTCCCATTTTAATAATAATGTTATAGGCTTACGTCCCACTAACTACTTCTTCAGTTTTTGGAGACGCAGAGGTGCCGGAATTTTGTCCCGCATGAGTTCTTTTACATGCCAGTAAATCTACCGACACGAGGCTGGCATATCTGAGCACTTTTAAATACCACCCTATGAGCCAGGATTGAACCTGCCAAGTTGGGGTCAGAAGGCCAGCGCCTCAACTGTCTGAGCTACTCAGCCTGGCGGTTTCCAATTTTCACACGAGGCAAATGCTAAGGCTGTACTTTAAGTAAGGCCATGGCCGCTTCCTTCAAACTCCAAGCCCTTTATTATCTCATCATCGCCTATTTATGTCGGTGCGACGTAAAGTAACTTGAAAAAAAAAAACATACATCATTATAGACCATTATGCCCTTCAGCGTTCAGTCTGCAAGCCTATGAGAATTTACTAAACGTCGCCACAATCCTCTATTTGCAACTAGTACTGTGGCCTCATTTAGTTCTATACCTCTTATCTTCAGATCGTTAGAAACTGAGTCTAACCATCATCATCTAGGTCTCCCTCTACTTCTCTTACCCCTCATAACAAGAGTCCATTATTCTCCTAGGTAACCTATCCTTCTCCATTCGCCTCACATAACCCCACCACCGAAACTGGTATATGTGTACAGCTTTACCCATCGAGTTCATTCCTAACAGCCCTTCTCTAATCATTCTGAGTATCCTCCTGTCATTGTTCCCACCTGTTTGTACCACCAATCATTCTTGCTACTTTCATGTCTGATACTTCTAACTTATAAGAAATCCTGAGTCCACCCAGCTTTCACTCCCTTAAAGCAAAGTTTCCTGAAAACAGACCAATGTAAAGATAGTTTCTTCTGGGAGCTGACCTCCTCCTTACAGAATACTGCCGATCACAATTGCGAGCTCACTGCATTACCATTCCTCCATCTTGATTCAATCTCACTTACTATACTACCATCCTGGGAGAACACACATCCTAAATACTTGAAATTATCTACCTGTTCCACCTTAGTACCACCAATCTGACATTCAATTCTCTTGGATTTCTTACCTACCAACTAATTTTCATACCATACTTAATGCACCTATTTTCAAGTACCAAGATATTAGACTGCAGGCTTTTGGCACAATCTGCCATTAAAACAAAGTTGTCAGCATAGGCCAGACTGCTTACTACATTTCCACCTAACTGAATCCCTCCCTGTCACTTTATACATTTCAGGAGATGATCCATGTAAACTACGAACAACAAAGGTGAAATATTACAGCCTTGTCTAACCCCTGTAAGTACTCTGAACCGAGAACTCATTCTACCATCAATTCTCACTGCAGCAAAATTGTAAACATAAATGCCTTTAATTGATTTTAATAATCTACCCTTAATACTATAGTCCCCCAGAATGGCGAACATCATCTCCCACGGCTTTGCTGATGAGACCTAGTGTTTACAGTGCACTAGTCTTCTGGTATGACCGAGCTCGATAGCTGCAGTCGCTTAAGTGTGGCCAGTATCCAGTAATCGGGAGATAGTGGGTTTGAGCCCCACTGTCGGCAGTCCTGAAGCTGTACCTTAATTAAGGCCACGGCTGCTTCCTTCCAATTCCTAGGCCTTTCTTATACCATAGCCGCCATAAGAAATATCTGTGTCGGTGTGACGTAAAGCAGGCTAGAACAATGTTGATAGTTTCATCGTCCTGTCTCAGTCTCATCCTTGGCTTTGACAATATGAAAGTGACTGAGGTACGAGGGACGCTAGTAATGCTATTCCTTATGCAGCCAGTCCCTGCTATGAATTATGAGAAAATGTTGCTCATAGGGTCGGTTGGTGCATGCATTTCAGTGGGCTTGGCAAACTGATATGTAATAGCAAATTACGGCTCAGTGAGGAAAGCAACGGGAAACTACCACACTCCTCATTTCCCTAGTACACCTCTTCAGTGATGCCTAAGCCATCTATGACAGATAATGGTGGAGCTGTTGAGGATTCAACCAGCCTTCAGGCTAAGGACCGAACATACATACATACACCCGTCACATGCTTTCTCTCGATCTATGAAATATAACTGTCTATTCCTCTTGTAGCATACTGAAAATCTGATCCTGACAGCCCCTCTGCAGTCTGAAACCTCACTGGTTTTCATCCAACTTCCTCTCAACCACGCACCCTCTCTTCCAAGATGCCAGTGAATACTTTGCCTTGTATACTGATCAATTAAATATCTTGATAGTTCTTGCAATCCTTCCTGTTCCCTTGCTTATAGACAGGTGCAATTACTGCTTTTGTCCAATCCGAAGGTACCTTACCAACACTCCATGCTAATATTATTCTATGAAGCCATTTCATTTCTGCCTTCCCACTATACTTCACCATCTGGTCTAATTTCATCTATTCCTGCTGCTTTATGACTCTGGAGTTTATTTACCATCCTTTCCACTTTCTTCAGCGTGATTTCATCAACATAATTTGCCACTTCCCCATGAGCTTGGTTGTTCGCGACATCATCAGGAAGATTTTCAAAATATTCCTTCCACCTGTCAAGTGATTCCCTGGGATATGTTATGAGTTCACCTGAATTACCCAAAACATTATTAATTTCCCTTTTCCCTCCCTTCCTAAGATTCTTTATTACTGTCCAGAAAGATTTCCCTGCTGCTTGACCTAGCCTTTCCAGCTTATTACCAAAATCTTCCCATGATTTCTTTTTGGATTCAACAACCATTTGTTTCATTCTATTTCTTTCAGCCCTTGATTGGAGCCATTTCTGATATGCCTTCATTTTATGTTTACAAGCTGCTCTCACTTCATCATTCCACCAAGATGTTCTCTTTTTCCCTTTTCCTATCTTTACACACAGTTGTTCCTAGGCATTCCCTTGCTGTTTCTACTACAGCATCCCTGATGCCACCCATTCTCTTTCTATATCCTGAAACTGCTTACTGATCAATGCACTTCTGTCTAATTTCCTCATCCTGGATATTTTCTACCCTTATTCGTCTGCAGACAGATTTTACTTTCTCTATACTAGGCCTAGGGATATGCACTTAGTTCACTACAGATCAGATAGTAGTCTGTATCACAAATAATCCCCGGAAAACCTGAACTTGAAGTTGGTTAATATATAGTCTATTATGGATCTGGTACCCCTACCCTCCCATGTGTAGTGGTGAATAGCCTTATGCTTGAAGAATGTATTCGTAACTTCTAAACCCATACTAGCACAGAAGTGCAGCAAATGCTTCACATTCCTATTAGCTTTCATATCTTTCCCACACTTACGAATCACCCTTTCATTTCCTTCAGTTCTATTTCCAACTCTCGCATTGAAATCGCCCATTAGCACTATCCTTTCCTTGCTGTTGACCCTGACTATGGTGTCACTCAGTGGTTCATAAAACTTGTCAACTTCATCCTCATCTGCACCCTCACATTGTGAATACACAGACAATTCTCATCCTCCAACTGCCAAATCTACCCACATCATTCGCTCATTTACGTATCAAACGGAAACTATGTTGCGTGCAATAGTATTCCTGATGAACAGCCTTACCCCACACTCTGCCCTTCCCTTTTTAACACTCATCAAGTATCCGTTATAATCTCCTATCGCCTCCTCGTTATCTCCCCTTACCCAAATATCATTTACTTTTAAATCATCAAGATGCATTCTCTTTGCTGACTCAGCCAGTTCTACTTTCTTTCTTCCCTAAGCCCCATTACTATTGATAGCTCCCCATCGAATTCCATTTAGTTCGCCAAGTTGTCTCCAAGGAGTCCTCCACCTTTGAAATGGAACTGGGACTCCATTACTCCCATAGGTTCGAATCTTGTTTTAAATGTTCTGAGTTTTGTAAATTGACTCAGAATACGCCTGAGATGCCCACTCCCATTCCATAGCAACTGGTATCCCGACTCTCAAGACCACTTACTAGGCCACTCAGCCATTGCCCATGGTTCATGAACTAGGGCGTGACTAGGGTAACCCACACCATGAAAAAAAAAAAAAGAATCTTCATACTTTGAAAACCACAATCTTACTTCTCAAACCGTTCCAGGAAAATTTGAACATCACCATACTTCAGAATACAGCTGTGAGTACTGGTTTCCAAGATGCTCTTATAGATCAGCTAACTAAAATTCTGGTGAATACAAAAGATGTTGAACTACAGTGGACTAAATTAAAAAATATAACTAAAGAGACAGCAGAGAAGGCCGTTGGTTTTGTTGTAAGGAATAGTTTCAAGATAATAAAAAAGTGATTCAGATCCTCCTCAGTGCCATGAGGACTTGTGCCTTGTTCAAGATCAATCTTCCAAGGAGAAGAAAGCATGGTTCGCTCCTCATGAGGTACCCAGAAAGCCACTGACAACACCGCCATCCTAACTGACAGTCTACAGTTCTACTGCTGCTGAAGACTTCCTCCATGTGTGCCACAGCATCCACCACAATAATGGATGGCAGTCCCTCCAACTTTCCAGGACTTTAGTAAGGCTCTCAAAAGTATGAAACCAAGAAAAGGCACCTGGATCCAACAACATTCCCCTTGTCCTCATTCAAAGTGGAGGCTTACCTCTCATAACCAGGCTCTTTTCCCTGATCCTTCTAATATGGGAAACCCTAAGTTCCCTGCTGACATAAAGAAATCAATCACTGTCACCATCTTAAAATTTTAAAAAAATGATCAACGCATCTGTGGCAATTATCGTGGCTGCTCTCCACAACTGATAGAATTCTGTTGAATAGTCTCTAGACAGTCTCTGGGAAGGTACTTTCTGAATCTCTATGGGTTTCGTCCCTCCAGAGGCACTATTAGTATGATCTTCTCTACGAGACAACTACAGGAGAAGTGCAGAGAATGACAAAGGCCTCCCCTTTGAGGCTACCCCTTCTCCATAGGAACACTATCGTATGCCTTTGTTAGATCTATGAATGTCATGACCTGATCCTTTCCATAAACCCAACTCTCTTCTATTAATTGCCTCATGCTGAAGATTGGGCCCACCATATATCTTCCACTTCAAAAGCCATACTGTTCCTCTTGCAACTCTCCTTCTACCTTTCTTGTTTCTTCTGGATGTGTTAACTCCCCACCATCCTCTTTCAACAGCTTACTATAAGATCTTTCTTTCCTATTACTTTGTATAATTCCATACAGCATTCTTTTATTGCCAGCTCCACCTGTTTCCATCTTTTGTGTAAATTCTTCCCAACTTTTCTTCACTTACTAATTTCTTACATTTCTTTTTATTATCAAGATACTTCCTTTTGTATTCTTCTTTATCTCTAATCCAATCTTGCCATGATTTCTTCTTTTCTTTCACTGATTCTTCACCTTCTCAAGCCACCAAGCTGTCTCCTTTTCTATCATCCTCATTGATATTCTACCATAGGCACTCTTTGTCCCACTTAAAAATGCCTTTTGAAGTTGGACCATTTTCAACATTTCCTACTTTAATTGGAATTTGTTGTTTCAGTTTCTCCAGAAATTCTTCCTGTACATTCCACACTTTATTTTACTATCTCCTTTAATTTTTTCCATTCTCATTTTTGCTTTCACAACCCTACGATCTCCATCGAATGCTTCTCCTGGTAAAGCTGTTACATCCATCAACTGTCTGTGATTTGTCCTTTCCACTAGAAAGTATTCAATTACTAATTTTATTCTTCTATCATCCTAGCCATATCTTTATTTTTCTTTTACAACTTGCTTTACATCGCACTGTCAATCACTGTCACCATCTTGAAAAAAAAAAAGAAAAAAAAAGTGATCAACGCATCTGTGGCAATTATCGTGGCATATCCCTGCTCCCCACAACTGATAGAATTCTGTTGACAGATCTTATGGCAACGATGGGATAGAAAAGGCCTAGGAGTGGGAAGGAGGTGGCCATGGCCTTAATTAAGGTACAGCCCAGCATTTGACTGGTGTGAAAATAGGAAACCACGGAAAACCATCTTCAGGGCTGCTGACAGTGGGGTTCGAACCCACTATCTTCCGGATGCAAGCTCACAGCTGTGTAACCCTAACAGCATGGCCAACTAGTAATTTTCCTGCTGTTTTTCTTTCAAAACCATGTGTTGCCTACACTCATTGCATTCCTCTCACAAAACTCAACTTCATTCCTTTTCCCACATCTGTATGGTACAATTACTGTACTTCTTTCTATCCTTGTTTTTTGTTTCCCACCTGTGCATTTAAATCTCCCATTACAATCATTTCCATATTAGTTATCTCCTTTTCTAGTTTCCTCAAGATTCTCCTGTTTACTCCCTGTCTGAGGTGCATACATTTCTATGAAGTCCATCACTTCGTTCCTCATCCACAGTCTAATTTTTATTATCCTGTTGCCGATGTACACTACCATATCCACATACTCTTCCACCAGTTTTTGAAATTATCAGGCCCACTCCATTCTTTGCCTCTCTGCCACCACTCCAGTATACTGTATATCCTTTTCTCATTCCCTTCTTTCCTTTCTCCTTCCATTTAACTTTGTTCAACCCCATAATATCTATACCCTCTTTCTTGATAACAACCTCCACTTCTTTCCTGTTAAGATCATAAAGTTGATTACGCTCACCTTCATCACTAAATGGCTTAAACAATGTTATGTACTTGCACTAACATCTTTGTCCTGTACCTGGCAGCCATGCTCCATGAAAAACTGTCTGCAAACAAAAAAAGTTGTGGAATTTAAGTATAAATTTGATGGACGGCTATTTAATCAAACCTCGCTGGGCTGAGTAGCTCATGTGGTAGAGCGCCAACCTTCAAAGCTCAAGTTGGTGGGTTTGTTCTTGGCTCAGTCTGGTGGTCTTTCAGGGTGCTCCAATATGCCAACCTCATGCTGGTAGATTAACTAGCACATTAAAGTACTCCTGCAAGGCACAATTCCAGCACCTCGGCAGCTCCAAAAACAGTAAAATTAGTTGGAGGGATGTAAAACCAATAACATTATTATTCAAACCAGACTCCAATCCGAAAGGCTTACCAGCCTCACCCATGTAACTGAACTGCAATATGCAGCTGACAATGCTTCTTAAGTGCATACTGGGTGGTTTACCCACCCCTTGTGATCTAGTTTTATGCAACCACCGCTTTTCTCCTACATTCTCTAATACATCAGTCCCTCTCTCTCATCATCAATGTCCCACTCCAGTCGCCCGGGTGTGCCCTCTCTCTAAACTGGGATAATATAACGAGATGTGTGGTTACGGGCTAAAAAACAGCAGGAATTGTGAGCATCTCTGTTAATTCATTATAAGTAAGTCAAATAAACCCATAAATCTAGCCCAGACATGAAGAACATGTACCTTACAACACGAGGTATACACACAGAACAGATATTCTAGGATATAGCCTGGGAACTGCCCACTGCATGTCAAGCCTCACAATAGCTCATTTGGCGCCATGCAAGTTTTTTATTTTTTATATACAGCCAGTTGCCTGGGATGTGGCAAGATTGCATACTTAACAGTTTCCACAGTCTCTGGTTTGTTTATTTGACCCTGAAAAGGGCTATTGGTACAGTGGCATATGGTATGGATCTAGGTTGAAAGAGGCTTGGAAACATCTGATAGGATTTCAGTTACCTATGTTGTTTAAAGCAGCACCTGCTCGAACTGACGAACTCCGTGGTTGACACAGAGCAGCGCGTGATGTTGTAAAGACTGTCTGACACGTTGCAACAACTCCACCTCCAGTGTATGGGATTCACACCAGCATTACTTGATACAAGAACAGGAAAAGACCCAAAGGAAAGAAGCATGATTTATTCTGAGCGATTTCCAACAAAAGAGTAGTGTTCCTTCCTAAAAGAATGTTTTTTTGAGAGTCCACCTTTTCAATACATCATGTTTTTTTAATTGATTTTCATACATATTTTTACATTATTGTTGTGTCTTACGCGGGACATGTTTCACCTAATTTTTAGGCATCTTCAGCTGCTGTTCCTACTACCTAAGATCAAAACAGCCAGGATCCTGGGTTTTATTTAATAATAAAATACTTAAAATGGTTAAGCTGACATGAATTATTTTAGCTAAAAAATACTATATGTTCTGTAGAAACATCCAGCTGGTGTGAATTGTTATGACTAGAGTTGTGTTTACATGTGCTGTATACTGTACAAAAAACATTTAGCTTGGATAAAATTGCTCTGTCTAAAAAAGGTTGAGCTTACAATAAATTATTATACAAATGATAAAAACATATTTGATGTGCTCCAAAAACTTGTGATGACGTTGGTTGGTTTGGGTTATTTAGTCTGTGAAATCCATTGTGCATGCTCTCACTGGAATCTTCATGGACTTGAGTATCTCCTTGGGAGTACAATTTGGTAGTATTTTGCAATACCTCAACTCGTTAGATCAAAATATAAAATTCACAGCTAAAGATGAATTCCATAAGTCCATAAATTTTTTAGACATTACCATCACACAAAAAGACGACAGTTTCGAACATCACATTTATAGGAAGCCAACCTTTTCACCAAACACAATCAAGAACATCTAATTACATCCCAACACTAAAAAAAATGGGCGGTCTACTATACTTTAATACATCGAGCATTTAAAATACCCCTCACACCAAAAGACCTCAACAAAGAATTACAATATATAAGGAACATAGCCTACTTCAATGGGTTTAACATAGAAATGGTCAATCATATAATAAGAAAAATTAGAAATTGACAAAGTTCAAAATTATTTCCTGAAAAACAAAAAAAAAGTCTAAATTTGCTACATTCACTTACAGTAATCTCAACATATATAAAATTTTGAACACGTTCAAGAAACATGACTTCAAAATTTCATTCAAAACACAAACCAAAGCATGTTCCTAAATCACAATAGCATCAACTCCAACAAAGGATCCGGGATTTACAAACTCACCTGTACCCAAGGTTTCATCTCATACATAGGACAAACAGAAGGAAGTTTCTCAACGAGATACTTAGAACATTATATTGAAAATAAACATCATAAATTCTTGCCAATGAGCGTACATATGAAAGAAACTGGACAAGCCTACATGACCGCAGGACAAGATTTAACTATACTAAAGAGGATTTCAAAAAGGCAAATTAATGGATGAATATGAAAACATCTACATTTCCATAGACCAGTTTTTCAACAGAAATCACAATTTAAATGACTTTATAGAGATTAAAAATCCTTTATATCATCAAATCCCAAAATGATTAAAATTATTTAAAATATCAAAAATAAAAGAAAACATGTTCAAAACTCAATAAATTTCCAAATGTAAAATCTCCGCCCACAGGAAAACACCTCCTCTGAGAACAGCCAATACCGCATCCGCCCACCCCTCCCCAACCCACATCCATCTGCGCAACACACTGTCATGACTGTGTGTCGTGACGTGCCTCTTTCATGTCTCAGTGCCGAGCGAACGGATAAGAGCTAGTCTCGAATCCACGACCTCCGAGACTAAGGATAGAGAGTATCGATCTAGAGTTTATATGATCATGTAACAGTGCTTCGAATGTTTGAGTGATAATTTTATTAAGGGAAAAATTCAAGTGTTCAGGGCATAAGATTTCATGTAAGTTTTACATAAGGCAAGTTGGTGCAACGCATAGCTCATGCATGTGTAATGTTGTGAAATAGCCAACAACACGGTGTCAGTGTGAGACAGAAGCACCGTAGAAAGTCCTGAGAGTATTTCTAGAAGCTAGTGGAAGGAAATATCACATAGATTTTTGATGCAGTAAGAAGCCACTTGTTCGAGTAGATTCTATGATACTCCCCATCAGCTAGTGGGAGGAACACGTGAGCCAATCAGACTTAAACACAACAGACTTCTGGAGGAGTAGAGGGGAAAATGTTCGAGAAGCCCCGAGTTGCGAATATAGGGAGAAGTTCTTCGAGAGACGGGAGAATCTAGCTAGCCACTGTGTAAGCAGGGTGTGTGTGACTGTAAACCATAGCAGTGCAGTAAGCTGCAGAATAGTTGTATGTGGCCAGGCAAAATCAGTCAGATATTGTGAAGGAAGCGCAAAGTAAGAAGAGACTACTGTTGATGCAAATCAGCAATCAGTAACGACGAGAATTTTCTAGACTGAATAGGAAGGAGTTTTGAAGGTGCCGGTTTGAGTTCTGGGTTTGCATCTCCCTTTAACTAAACGTCGTATCGCTCAGGAGAAGAGGTCAAGAAAGAAGGCGGTTGCTGACGGAAGGACAAACCTTCGACACAAGCTAAGTAATACCAATATAAATGGTCCGTTATTAGACATTATAAATTTTCCAGCTAACTCATTCCTGGCTGCCAGTATATCGCCCCCATGTGCTAGGCTGGGCTCATCAGTTGGTACCTAGCACATCCACCAAGACGCATGGCTGGCAACCGAGCTCGATAGCTGCAGTCACTTAAGTGCGGTCAGTATCCAGTAATCGGGAGATAGTGGGTTCAAGCCCAACTGTCGGCAGCCCTGAAGATGGTTTTCTGTGGTTTCCCATTTTCACACCAGGCAAATGCCGGGGCTGTACCTTAATTAAGGCCATGGCTGCTTCCTTCCAATTCCTAGCCCTTTCCTATCCCATCGTCGCCATAAGACCTATCCGTGTTGGTGCGATGTAAAGCAAAAAAGAAAAAAAAAAACCCATACCTAGTGATATATCATCTGATGGCCAAGCAGTCATCAAATTTTAGTGATGGGACAAAGTCTCTCACAGTGCATTGGCACTGCCAGTGGCTCCAATTGACCTACGCAGTGGCCTCCACGGTATGCACTAGCCATGCGTCTTGGTGGGTATGCTAGGTACCAACTGATGAGCCCAGCCTAGCACACGGGGCCGAAATGCTGGCAACCAGCAATGAGTTAGCTGGAAAATTTATAATGTCTAATAACGGACCATTGATATTGGTATTATACATTTACTCATTCGGAACAAATATTTCATATTCCCTATGGGAATCAACACCTATATCACATGCTAAGTAATCACCAAGTTTTGCAGGGTTTGATATTATTGTACTGAAGAGTGTAAATAAACTGGATAGTCAAGGACTTGAGAGAAACTATCTCTAACCAAGAGCTATAAATATACTCGTAACTTCGTTTTTTAATTTGTATTTGTACAGTATGTTCTTATTTTAGATAATACAGGTGAAGGGAATTGTGTGTGTGTTGTAAAGTTGTTCTTGTCATTGTTTATTAACAGCTCCCGAAAATTCCGAACCCAGTCCCTAACCTGTCCAATCCTTAGGATAATGACAACACACAGACACAACACGAGGCGCACGGACTTAGCCATCGCCAGTCAGACAGAAGGTGTCTCAAGAGCAAGCCAGCCGCGAGGGGGTGAGTAAGAGCCCACTTAACACCCCCATTTTATACTTCAGTTCACTCAAACTTCACAACTAAGACACATTTTTTCGTTACAGACCCTCAAACCTTCAATATCAACCCTTCAAAGAAGCAACAAGACCGCAATAATTGTCACAACGACCTTGAGAAGTCCCCTCTTCAAAACCCACACAGCGAAAGGCAACAAGATGTTACATCATTTTAATCACCATAAAACAACATTCAGACAATGGATCACACATCATCTTACAAAGTCGTTACCAAATTTAATCCCAAGGTGACACTCAAGTTCATGAAGATTTCAGTGAGAGCATGCACATTGGATTTTACAGACTAAATAACCCACACAACCAATGTCCTCACAAGTTTTTAAAGCACATTAATATGTTTTTATCATACGTATAACAATTGTAAACTCAACCTTTTTTAGACAGGACAATTCAATCAATCAATCAATCAATCAATCAATCAATCAATCAATCAATCAATCAATCAATCAATCACTACTGATCTGCATTTAGGGCAGTCGCCCAGGTGGCAGATTCCCTATCTGCTGTTTTCCTAGCCTTTTCTTAAATGATTGCAAATAAATTGGAAATTTACTGAACATCTCCCTTGGTAAGTTATTCCAATCCCTAACTCCCCTTCCTATAAACGAATATTTGTCCCCAGTCGCTCACAATCTTGTAATGTATTTATTACTCTGTACAGAATAACATCATCTACAAAATGCAAAATATGCAAAATGCCTTATCTCTGATTCCATTTCCTTACACATATCATTGATATATATAAGAAAACAAAGGTCCAATAATACTGCCTTGGGGAATTCCCCTCTTAATTTTTACAGGGACACATAAAGCTTCACCTACTCTAATTCTCTGAGTTCTATTTTCCAGAAATATAGCCACCCATTCATCATTCTTTTTTTCTAGTCCAATTGCACTCATTTTTGCCAGTATACTTAGTCTCCCATGATCTACCCTATCAAATGCCTTAGAGAGGTCAAACGCAATACAGTCCATTTGACCTCCTGAATCCAGGATATCTGCTATATCTTGCTGGAATCCTACAAGACGGGCTTCAGTGGAAAAACCTTTCCTAAACCCAAACTGCCTTCTATCAAACCAGTTATTAATTTAGCAAACATGTCTAATATAATCAGAAAGAATGCTTTCCCAAAGCTTACATGCAATGCATGTCAAACTGACTGGCCTGTAATTTTCAGCTTTATGTCTATCACCCTTTCCTTTACACACAGGGGCTACTGTAGCAACTCTCCATTCATTTGGTATAGCTCCTTCATGCAAACAATAATCAAATAAGTACTTCAGATCTCGTACTATATCCCAACCCATTGTCTTTAGCATATCCTCAGAAATCTTATCAATTCCAGCTGCTTTTCTAGTTTTCAACTTCTGTATCATATTGTAAATGTCATTGTTATCATAGATAAATTTTAATACTTCTTTAGTATTAATTACCTCCTCTATCTGGGCATTATCCTTGTAACCAACAATTTTTACATTCTGCTGACTGAACAATTCTGTCTTTTGAAGATCCTCACATACACACTCCCGTCGTTCATTAATTATTCCTGGAATGTTCTTCTTGGAACCTCTTTCTGCCTTAAAGTACCTATACATACTCTTTCATTTTTCACTAAAATTTATATGACCGCCCATTACGCTTGCCATCATGATGTCCTTAGCTGACTTCTTTGCTAGATTCAATTTTCTAGTAAGTTCCTTCAATTTCTCCTTATTTCCACAGCTATTTCTAACTATTTCTTTCCAACATGCACCTCCTTCTTAGTCTCTTTACTTCTCTGTTATAATATAGTGGATCCTTTCCATTCCTTGCCACCTGCATGCAAGCTAAACGTTTTCTATATATACCACATGTAAACATTTTTTTATTTTTTTTGCTAGGGGCTTTACGTCGCACCGACACAGATAGGTCTTATGGCGACGACGGGATAGGAAAGTCTTGGGAGTTGGAAGAAAGCAGCCATGCCTTAATTAAGGTACAGCCCCAGCATTTGCCTCGTGTGAAAATGGGAAACCACGGAAAACCATTTTCAGGGCTGCCGATAGTGGGATTCGAACCTACTATCTCCCGGATGCAAGCTCACAGCCGCGCGCCTCTACGCGCACAGCCAACTCGCCCAGTGCACATGTAAACACAACGCTAGTCATAACAATTCACAACAGCTGGATGTTTCTAACGAACATATAATATTTTTAATTAAAATAATTCATGTGAGCTTAACCATTTTAATTATTTTATTATTACATAAAACCCAGGATTCTGGCTATTTTGATCTTAGGTAGTAGGAACAGCGCCTGAAGATGCCTAAAAATTACTTGAAAAATGTCCCGCTTAAAATACAACAATAATGTAATAATGTGTATGTAAATCAATAAAAAACACAATGTATAGAATATGTGCTCTCTCAATAAACATTATTTTAGAACATTATACATTGCTCAATATGGACCCAACGATGGGATTTTTAACTTGTAAGAGAGTAGTGTTACGAAAATGTGTAAACTTTAAGCTGGGAAAACCTGGGAAAAAGGAGACGAGCTGGTTGACTAGCGTGAAATCTTCTGATTATATTTGAATAAATAACTGAAATAAATGAATAAGAATAATTAATTGAAATGTCTGTAACATGGACACCAGAGTTCACCTAAAGGGATCCCTTGAATTTTAATAGAGCATGAAAATTCTCTCTCCCAGGGCATATACATAAAGCTGCGTACTAGTACATCTGCTTCAGACCTTACCTAACCTTCTGAAAACGAATAAATAGGTAGGAACTGTACCTAGGTTCATCAATAACTCCACTGATTTTAAAATAACTATATTCTGAACAATATCCATGCGTGAGCACCTCATCAACACACCAAAATATACATAGAATACACTCACAAAATACTGCTGGAAGACTCCATATTTACACAATTATCCAACAACAACAACAACAACAACAACAACAAAAATGGTGGGAACCAAAAGCGAGGACCAAGCTATCATTTGTATTTAGCCCAATGAACACTAATTATAAAACTTACATACAGTACATACATTTGGATAAATACCCTTCACTGTCTCTATATATCAACACCACTTGCAGATTCTCACTACTGCCACTAATTATATCACACTGATATTTTACCTTTATAATTCTAGGTTCACTAATTCTAACATTTGGTTTAAAGATACTTTCACTTAAGCAACACACACTTGTTGTTCAGGCCATGAATTATGGAAAGTCTGAAATACAGTATCCCCATAGTTTTCACCAACATACAAGACACCAAGCCGCCACAAGTGATGTAATACTAAGAGCCTAAGCACTCCACACTTCACATTCCACAAAAATTTCAAGACGACTATGTTCTACAAAAATTTAAAGGCAAGTCACCACTGTTTTCTCACATGCCTATACAGACCTCAGCTTCCCCTTACTCTCACATGGTATGTCTAGACCGATCCTTGCCATCCAATCATGAGTGGAAGATCCCCTTGCCATACCAAGACCACACCCCGAACCTCTTCCGGATCCCAAGACAATAACAACCAGGCCCCGTCATCGGATTCTGGGCTGTTCCACATGACTCACGGAATCGTTTTGAGTTGTAAATAGCACTGTTTTTCCATCTGCTTGTACAAAACAAATTACTCATATCACATATGAAGACCTTCCAGCTTAAAATATTAAGAATAAATATACAAATGAAATAATAATAATAATAATAATAATAATAATAATAATAATAATAAAATAATAATATCTCTTAGTTGGGAATACAGTGCAAGGGTGTGATATATGTGCTATCGCAAGCGGTATGTTCCAAGCTGTCAGTGGAGAGATGGTGTGAATGGCATCAGTAGACGAATAAACTTGAGTGGAGTTTTCTAAAAATAGGAAGGATCAATGAGGATTAAGTTACAATTCAAGAGGACAAATAGGGACAAATATTCATTTATAGGAAGGGGAATTAGGGGATGGAATAATTTATAAAGGGAAATGTTTGGTTAATTTCCAACTTCTTTGAAATAATTTACGAAAAGATTAGGTAAACACGTGATAGGAAATCTGCCACCTGGGCAAGAGCCTAAATGCAGATCAATGATGACTGACTCAATAATGCAGTACCCAAACCTCCCAGTCTAACTGCTAGCAGACATTAGTCTCTATAGCTAAAACATGCACTGAATATTCACCCAGGTAGTCAAATCATTTTCAATGTCACAGAAGAAAAATATTTAGAAGGAAGGAAACGAAAATGGGTAAGCTTTCAGAATTTGAGGGGAATCCTTACATGGGGATTTAAGATGCTACTGAGGGTTTCCAATGTGTTATGATATATACAAAAAACAGTGTTCTTTGGCAAAAAGTTACTGCAGAAGGTGTCTCACTGTTAGAGCAGGCATGTTGCAGACAAAAAATTGGAACCCATGTGTAGGCTACTTGGAACCACCGGCAGTGCCAATGCACTATGAGAGACCTACTCTCATTACCAAAAATTGATACCTGCCTGGCCATCACATGATATAGATTCCCATAGGGAACCTGAAATATTTGTCCCGAATGAGTAAATTTATAATACCAATATAAATGGTCCGTTATTGGACATTATAAATTTTCCAGCTAACTCATTCCTGTGTGGTCGCATGTATCACGCGCAGATTGGCTTGATCAGTCATTGCGACATCTCCACAGAGCCAACAGATTTTAAGACTGGAACCGCGGCTGAGTCATTTGTAACCCAGCTGTTAGTTCTTTCTTTTCTATTCTCTGAAAAAGAACTATTTGTATCAAGTGTAGAGCCAATGAACATACCAGTACCTGCATTGGATATATATATATTTTTTTTTTTTTTAAATTTAATACACATAGTGTATTTTGATGTAGAATATTAACCATTCAAATAAGGAATATGTGGACAATAGCATACCTGCCAACTTTACAAAACAAAAAATCAGGAGATTTTGATATGAAAATCAGGAAAAATCAGGAGATACAATTGGTCAAAACGGCTTAATCTACATGTCTTGCGCAATACAACACTATGATACATTTATAACACTTATAGTCTCAAAACCCGACTGTTGCTATATGAGACTACAAGCTGAAAATAACACATCCCCCTCTGGGTGGGGGCGGTAGAATAACACCCAAGCTATCCCCTGCCTGTCGTAAAAGGCGACTAAAAGGGGCCTCCGAGGCTCTGAACTTTGGAGCGTGGGTTGGCGTCCACGGGGTCCTCAGCTGAGTCCTGGCATTGCTTCCACCTACTTGTGCCAGGCTCCTCACTTTCATCTATGCTATCCGACCTCTCTTGGTCAACTCTTGTTCTTTTCCGACCCCGACACTATTAGGTTTGCGGGGCTAGGGAGTCTTTCATTTTCACGCCCTTCGTGCCCTTCTCTTACTTTGGCCGATATCTTCATTTTTCGAAGTGTCGGATCCCTTCCATTTTTCCCTCTGATTAGTGTTATATAGAGGATGGTTGCCCAGTTGTACTTCCTCTTAAAACAATAATCACCACCACCACCTAAAAATAACACACCTCTATTCCCTCACAGGAAGTATGTGAGTGAGATTATCAGTCTCTGATAAGCCTTCTGAAAATAGTATGAATTCATGCTCCATATGTATGTATCGGTCATGCACTAAAATGCCATTACTTAGCAAATGCATAGATTAATATATTACATCAAGCCCCGCGCGATTATGCGAAGCACAATGCTATTTGTATCAAATAACTAGCGGTTGTACCCATCCTTCGCTATGGAATTTTGAGAAAGACTGTCCTTATAGTTTTCCCAACTGACGTCAACATAGGTCGTTACAATGATGTCAGTATGAATATCACAATTAAAAGTAATATTATCTTATGAAATATTTGATAACATGAAAAACAGCACATTTTCTCACTTTTAAAGTAAAGCACCACAGTTTTGAACTAACATTCAAAGTTTCAAAGGTAGAATGACCAGGCTGCAGACAGCCACTAACACTCTTGTGTCATTATTCCACTTATGATGATGCTTGTTGTTTAAAGGGACCTAACATCTAGGTCATCGGCCCCTAATAGTACAAAATGTGATGAAATGTAATGACAATTTAAAAGTCCAAAATCATCTACTGACCAGAATTCAAAACGTGCTGTTCCTCACATAGTGGCTACTAACCATAGGCAAGGCACACGCATGGTGTCGCTCATAGAGTGGTACTAATCACAGGTACTGTAAAACTCACCCTGATTCACACGCTGTTGCTACTAATCACTAATATACTGTGTACTTAACATAGTGGTACTACGCGCAAGTAAAAGCGACCCAGCGTGGTGGTACTAATTATAAGTAGTCTCATGGTTCTAATTTAAACATCCGTAGGTTGCCCCTTTTAGTCGCCTCTTACAACAGGCAGGGGATACCGTGGGTGTATTCTTCGCCTGTGTACCCCACACACAGGGGGTTATTTTATTTCGCTCAAGTCCGCCGGCAAGCCGGTTAGGACCCCCCTATCCCCCACCTGGAACGCGCCACGTTGTAATATTACCTCCCTCCCTGCTACGCCAACGTAGTAGGTTCGTGGTTATTCCATTTAAGTGTGCACACTGCTCATTCCAATCACTGTCTCAGAGTAGGGATTGAATAGCTGGAATACTATGATGATCCAGTGTGTTACGTACCAGTAGTATCCGAAAATTTATGAACCAGAGGAATCACATGCATAATGAGAGAGAGAGATCTAACTCCCCAGCTACTTCCCGCCAATATTCAAGCAGGCTGTTATACTAGGTACGCAGCAGTAATCTCATCTATTGGAGATAAATGGCAGCAGAATACACAAAGCACGTCACAACAAACAATGGTCAATGTAATGTTATTGTTGATCAATTTTATGAGCTGTCTATATTATAGGCTTTCACATTTAGTTTTCTTCTGACTCTGTGATATTAGAGCATCTGATGTAAAGTGAGTCCTCCTTTCTTTTATGACTTCCTTTTGTGTTATTATTCAAGCGATCGTTCCTTCATGACTTTTTTCTCATTCTTATAATCATCTTCACAATATTATTATAGTCAGTACTGGAAAACTGAATAAGACATAAATAATCAGAAATTGTACTCTCTATAACTGTTGTTATGTAGTACTTTTCGATATGACCAATTAGATAGGTAATTAAAATATAAATTTTGTCACCTTCCCCTAAACTACCATTTTGAACAGGGTGAATAAAATTATTTGTAGCGTGGACTGTAGTTCCTTACTGCCCGACGTTACATACCGATTTTCATTAAATTATTCTCAGCCGTTTTGTCGTGATGCGCGTACATACTTATATACATACAGACAGACATTGCGGAAAATTTAAAACGTGCATTTCTCCTTGTTACTGTGGTCACGACTGGTACAGAAATAATATTCTTTATAAATTCTGAGCAATGTACAGACAATCTTTTTTTTAAGTTATATTGAGATAAATGAAAATTATTCAGAATTGTCTCCAAAAGGCTCATAAAATCTCTAGAAAAGTCACTAGTCGTTATCATTGAAATTCTATCACTAAATTACTAAAAAAGACTCCATATCTAGCGCCTAGTCTCTAGAATCGAGTAGACTGATGTGCTAATATAATGGTCCGTTATTGGACATAGACTGATGTGAACGAACACGAACATAGTACGCGAGAACGAGAGACTGACGATCGATATACGCGTCACGATATACAGGTTTCAATAACATCGCATATTCACACACATTTCTCGCATTAATAAATGTAGATATTTCGTTTGAAAGCAGCCAATGAGCGAAGGACTTCCAGCCATTCATGTAAAAAAGGTGAAATGGCAGGATTTGAAAACAAATGTTTTAAGTCCACCAAGAAATAAGCTAAAATCGGGAGAAATAATAGAATAATCGGGAGGCGGGAGAAAACTGTCGAAAGTCGGGAGTCTCCCGCCTAAATCAGGAAAGTTGGCAGGTATGCAATAGGATTGCTCCACTTCGCTGACCCACAACGAGTCCAGTTTTAAGCCGTTACTCCTATGGCACCGCGAATACACAGTAAAGCAATAAAGGCTTCCATCTCCTCCTTTTTTTTTTTAGAGACCAATCATCTGACATCAGTACACACGATGTACGTACATTATGCTGCATATAGCTTATTTGTGGGAATGATACTTCACACGACACACGCGTTGAGAATGCATAATATTCCGTGGCTGTACATGCTAAAAATATTTTTCCTTGCAGAAGGTAGGGAAGAAAGAAATAACAGCTAGGCCACAAATGACCCAGCCACGGTTTGAGTGTTAAGAAGAATTTCAGGAGAGAAAAACGTATTCTCGGAAATGAGTAGCGGCTGACGACGACGATATATGCAAGAAAAGTACACTTAAGTGCATCGAGGTCAATGTTAGACTTCACTCCACCCCACTGTCGGCAGCCCTGAAAATGGTTTTCCGTGGTTTCCCATTTTCACACCATGCAAATGCTGGGGCTGTACCTTAATTAAGGCCATGGCCGCTTCCTTCCCACTCCTAGCCCTTTCCTGTCCTATTGTCGCAGTAAGACCTATCTGTGTCGATGCGACGTAAAACAACTAGCAAAAAAAGAAAAAAAAAAAAACTAACTTCACTCCAAGGCCCGGTTTCATCAAGGAGGGTTACATATACTCCAAACCTGGTTTGTTAACTTCGGGTTAATATTTTAACTTGTTCTTGTGATTCACGTGTTTCACCAAGCCATTTTGGCAGAGGGTTAACTAACACCGTATTAACCCTCACTTGAAGCAGTTACCATGCCTGTCAAAGAGGCTGTGACTGAAAATGAGAGTTTATGAACACACTTCTTGCACGGATCTTTTGTTTCATCTTTGCGCAGTATTTTGTTTTTAATATCAATATAAATGATCCGTTATTGGACATTATAAATTTTCCAGCTAACTCATCCCTGGTTGCCAGCGTTTCGCCCCTACATGCTAAGTTGGGCTCATCAGTTGGTAAATAGCACGCCCACCAAGACGCATGGCTAGTGCATACCGTCTAGGCCACTGTGTAGGCTACTTAGAACTACCGGCAGTGCCAATGCACTACGAGAGACCTAGTCTCATTACCAAAAATTGATGCCTGCCTGGCCATCACATGATATAGATGTTGATTCCCATAGGGAACCTGAAATATTTGTCACAAATGAGTAAATTTATAATACCAATATAAATGGTCCATTATTGGACATTATAGGTTTTCCAGCTAACTCATTCCTGGCTGCCAGCGTTTCGCCCCGTGTGCTAAGTTGGGCTCATCAGTTGGTAAACAGCACACCCACCAAGACGCATGGCTAGTGCATACCGTCTAGGCCACTGTCTAGGCTACTTGGAACTACCAGCAGTGCCAATGTACTATGAGACCTAGTCTCATTACCAAAAATTGATGCCCGCCTGGCCATCACATGACATAGATGTTGATTCCCACAGGGAACCTGAAATATTTATCCCGAATGAGTAAACTTATAAGACCAATATAAATGGTCCATTATTGGACATTATAAATTTTCCAGCTAAATCATTTCTGGTTGCCAGAGTTTCACCCCTGTATGCTAAGTTGGGCTCATCAGTTGGTAAATAGCACACCCACCAAGACGCATGGCTAGTGCATACCGTGGAGGCCACTTCCACAGTTCCGTGGTAGCCTGAGTTATTTTGTAATTAGTAGTGTTCTGTGTTCATAATAGATTTGATAACATTAATCGAAAAAAAAACGATAGAGAAGAGAAACTGATGTACACATTATTGTTCTTTAGAAAAACATTACTCACAGAGTTAGTCGCTAAGTATCAAAGCATCATAGAATGCAAGAAGACTGAGAGTGTGAGATTAAAATAAAAAGAGGACACTCAGAAATAAATTACAGGGTAATTTAATAGTATTGCCCATGTGACAGTGTGAGCTAGCAAGCAAATTAATCAGTTCTACAAAAATATTAATGCTGTAGCTGCAGACACTTTAGAGACCATTCTGTTGACAGTAGTTTTTGATACCCTAACGTTGTCTCCGACCAATATATGAAACTACCCTGTGGCGTAAAACCTTAATGCAATCAATACCTGCAGTATACAAGAGAGACTTGTTTCTGTTTGTTGGGGTTCCAACCTCCCGCAAATTTTGTCGACGATCTTACGGACGTTTTGTGACAGTTTATAACTCTTCAGAAATTATTCCTTGGATGGATTCTGAAAACAGTTTCTCCTTATAGTCCTATTTCTGTTAGGAGCACCATTTAACATACCTAAATAAATTAATTCTGCACCCAACACATGATTATCTACAGCCATTTTGCTCTTAGTCTCGAGTCAACAGTTTAACCCAGGTGAAAGGAGGGTTTAACTTAACTCCGACCTTAATCTAGAGTTAAAACTAAGCCTCCTAGATGAAACAGAATGAATAGTCAAATTCAGAGTTAAAACTGTGTAACACGAGGTTAAGGTTTAATCCCCGCTGATGAATCGGGCCTAAGACATTCTAAAAAGGGAGCCACACTGCCTTCATTGCATGACCAAGGGTGAGAATATGCATTTTTTTCTTACAAAACTGTACAAAAAACTGTATAAACAAAATTGTACAAAATGCCAGGTCGAAACATGTCTATTTATGTGCGAACTTTCATCTTAATTGGACGTAAAAATATATAGTATTGACTACGAGGATTAAAATAGTTTTGTACAATTTTGTAAGAAGTTCAACCGTCGATACGGATTCAACAATGAGATTCATAGTCTGTAATGAAAATATGCAGATTTGTTTTCAAGTGATGTAATAGTTAGATGCATGTTAATGCTGATCTTAAAACTTTGTTTTGTGGCATATACAAGAAATACAACTGCATATTCCTAATATTTTATCCTCCTACCATCCACCATTATGAAATATCATAATTTAAGGAATACCACTAAAAACTCAAATACTGTATCACCAAAAATTTAGACTTTTGGGTATTGCATTAATGGGTTAACGTTGTAAGTTTATCCGTATGACTGATTTCCGCACCAATGAGTTTCTGGCACTACAAACGCTTTGAGTTCCCAAGTTCATTTCCTCCCTACAATTTTCAACAGCCTTGTATTTTTCACATTTTTCATTTCCCTTCAAAACAGAATAGTAATTTTAATACGTGACTGAAAAACATAAGTATCAAAATTGACCAACAACAGTCGTCAATCTGAAGATTAGGACATGCTGCAGTGAGTTTCTAGAAACATGGAGCAAAGGGTGCAACTGTGTCTACAAGAAGGAAGTAATTTCCAAAATCTACTGTGATAGTATGCTATTATCCCAGCGATACATTACATTTAGAATGTATTTACAAGTTGGTAGTAGTTGTGAGACAATAATGGGGTAACTTTAAAAACTATCTAATTTATATCAATCAAATCAGTCACCACTGATTTGCATTTAACCCGCGATCACTCGCGCTATGAGGTTCAATCTAACATTTTTACAAATTTTGCTACAATTCTCGTTTGTCCTTAGCATTGAATCGATGTCCATTTGAAAATGCCTCACTTGATCCTTTGAGCACGCCATGATGTATTTGTGTAGTAGCTGTGGTATTTGGGAGGGGAGAAAAGAGTGAGGGAAAGAGCGCTCACGCGTTTAGTTTCTATCTCACAGCGCGAGCGGTCGGGTGTGTCTAACGAGTGAGTACGTTAGGAGAGACCTAACAGCGCGAGTGATCATGTGTGTGTGATTTTCTACAATTTGATTTATTTATATTCTTATCGCCGGCAATATGAGTGTAAATCAAAGCCAGCAAATCATTAGCTGGTTGTTAGAAGAAGAATGCATCGAGGAACCATCTCCATTATCTGACACAGATGATGCAAGTGAACACAGTGAACACGACACGGCTTCGGAACAGTCAGATGAAAATGAAATATCTACTGAGAATATTGAGTTTGGAGGTGAACGGTGGAGAATAACTAATGCTTTTTATACTGGCAAAGATGGAACCCGATGGAACATTCACAAATGTCCACAAGCAAAACAGTGCAAAAAAACCTGGTAAAGAAATTGCCTAGTGTAGCTCAAGAATTTGGGGATCACGAAAATGTATTAGATTGATGGAAGATTTTCTTCCCTGATAATTTGATTATGGACGTTGTTGTTTTTATAAACCAGCAGCTACGCGTAATGCATTCACAATATACTCATAAATGAGACTGTCAGGATATTGATTTTCAAGAAATAATGCTTTCTTAGGGCTTCTCTATTTAATAGGTGTCAAGAAAGGTCAACGCCTGAGCACAGATGAATTGTGGATCACAGATGGAACAGCTCCAGATATATTTGTTTCAACAATGTCTAAAAAAAGACTCCATACCTTAGTGCAAGCAATCCAGTTTGATGACAAAGCTACAAGAAATGTTGATAACATTGCTCCTATTCATGGAATATTTGAAACTTTTGTAAACTTATGCAAAGTGAGCTATAACATTGGTGAATATGCAATGATTGATGAGATGCTTGAACCTTTTAAAAGTAAATACAAATTCCAACAGTTCATTGCAAATTAATTAATGCTATTTGCTTTACGTCCCACTAACTACTTTTATGGTTTTCGGAGATGCCGAGGTGCCGGAATTTAGTCCCACATGAGATCTTTTACGTGCCAGTAAATCTACCGACACGAGGCTGATGTATTTGAGCACCTTCAAATACCACCGGACTGAGCCAGGATCGAACCTGCCAAGTTGGGGTCAGAAGGCCAGCGCCTCAACCATCTGAGCCACTCAGCCCAGCAGTTCATTGCAAATAAACCTGCCAAGTACAGAATAAAAATATATGCACTTGTTGACTCAAAGACATATTTCACTAATAACATGGAGATATACGCTGGCAAACAACCTGATGGTCCATATAAGATACCTAATGATCCAAGTAGTGTTGTGAAAAGGTTGATAACAAGTGTTGACAACAGTGGGCAAAACATAACAATGGACAATTACTACACTAGTGTTCCTCTTTTAAATGACTTGTACACAAATCACAGACTGAGTGGTGGACACAATACGTAAAAAGAAACCACAAATCCCACCAGAGCTACTAAATGTAAAAGAGCGACCTCACTGCAGTGGCATGTTTGCATTTGGAAAGGATCCTAACAAGTGTACTTTAGTATCGTATGTGCCAAGGAAGAAGTTGAAGAAGAGTGTATTACTTATCTCAACAATGCACGCAGATGACGAAATAGATGAGGAATCAGGAGACGACAATAAATCAGTAATAATAACTTTCTACAACATGACTAAAGGATGAGTCGATGTTGTTGATAGGATGAAAAGCGAGTACAGTGTCACCCGAGTTAGTAATCGATGGCCATTTACTATTTTTTGTGGGTTACTGAATGTTGGAGCAATAAATGCCCAGATAATCTACAAAGCAAACACAAATGTAATGGTGCTAAGAAGAAAATTCTTGACTGATATGGCCAAGGAACTGGTAAAGCCTCACATGATTCGTTGATCTTCCATGGAAACGCTACCTACAACACTGCACCAAAAAATAAGGCAACTAACAGGACTTGTGGCTCGTCTTCCAGAACCAAAACCATGGAGAGAAAACAAGGTGTGCTTTCTGTCCACTACGGAAAAACCGATTCACCCTGCATATGTGCAGTGGCTGCAATAGGCATATCTACAATGAACATACTGATTCAACCATTCACATATGCCAGGCGTGCGCTGTACAACCAGATTCAGAAAAATAAACAATGACAGTGATTCAACAAAATGTTGATAAAGACTTAGTCTGCTTTTATTTTCATGTTATTTCATTTTCTGGTATTGTTTGTTTGGGAACAACTATGATTCGTGTTAAATGAAATTTATGTTGATCGCGTGAGTTTTGTTGGGATTAATTATGTATTGCTTGTGTGAAGATGCTGAAAAAAACACTAATACCTTAGGAAAAAGTAATCTAACTTTTAAACCGTAAACCAATATAGACTTCATTAATATTCAAAATTGTAATTGTGATTTAGTAAGCAAGCTGACAAGTTTATAGGCTACTTTTATCAGATGGTGCTATTTCATTTGAAATAAATGTAATGTTTAATTTTAACTGTAGGCCTATGTCGTATTCAATAAAAATGTTAAAATTATCAGTATGCAATAAAAACATTAAAATAGGATAAAAGCAAAAAAGAAACAAAATCCATGATTTTATAAGAGAATTACAGATGTTAGGCTCCACCTAACAATGCAAGTGATCGCATGACTTGCCGAAGCGCAAGTGATCGCGGGTTAAGGCTGTCGTTCAGGTAGCAGATTCCCTATCAGTTGTTTTCTTAGTTCATATTATGATTTTGCCTACTTTTAAAATCTCCAATCAAGTTTATTTATTTATTAATGTCATTCCATGCTATGTCTCTGTTGACAGCTCAGAACATACCAGTTAGCTCAGTAGCACAAAGTTTACATTTTTGTAACACTACTCCTTTGTCCGAAATCACCCAGAACAAATCGTGCTGCTTCCCTTGGGATATTTCCAGTTCTCGAATCACGTAATCCTAGTATGGATCCCATACAATGGAACCATACTCTAATGTCTTAATATGCCCTCTCCTTTACATACTTTCTGCAACCCAAAAATACCCTCATAACCATATGAAGATATCTTGTAACCTTTAATTATGTTATTTTGGTACCCCAATAAAGATCTTTTTTTATGTTAACACCTAGGTACCTACCTAATAAAATTTGAAGCGACGTTTCCTCTTGGTGAAACTTACCACCTGACTTTTCACCCTGTTTATCATTATACCATGTCAGCTGTCCATCTTGCAACATATAAATGTTTTCTTTTGATTCAAGGCCTAGTACAATGATCAAAGTGGTCTCTAATAATGCATTCAACTATTTACCTGAATCACTGATTCTGTAGCTGGAAAACTGACAGCTAATTTCTCCACAGACCACTCATCAGGATCAGTCTGATGTAAGTATCTAATATGTTCCTGCTCTTCCCATGTCAACAGGTTTGGTTCTCGAGGCTCTTTAAAATATTTTCTACCTACCATTTTCAACTGTCTTTTGTCGTTCTCTTTTTGCATTTCCCTTTAAAAGAAAGAAATAACAATTACATTAAATACAGAAATATCAAGGTAAGACATAAAACATAATATTTTTCAATATAAGTTAATAAAAATATTTTTATGAAATTTTGTATAAAAATTGGTGTTCATATCATCTGTATATGTAAAATAAGAATTTTGTCTGTACATTGCTCATAATTTAAAAAGGATGGTATTTCTCTATCAGTCGTGTCCACAGTAACAAGAAAATGCCCTTTTTAATTTTCCATTAATTTCTGTCTGTCTGTAAACGAATCACGAGAAAATGGCTGAAGAGAATTTAATGAAAATCGGTATGCAAAGTTGGGGAATAAGTCACTGAGTGAAATGGTAGTTTAGGCAAATGCCTAAAATTTAATTCTCAAATATTTATGTTATTAGTAGTCGTATCTTAACGAAAATTGGTAGTCGAAGTCGGGGAATAAGTAGCTACAATTTAGGCCATAAATAATTGTATTCACACTGAGAAAAATGGTAGTTTAGGGGGAAGGTCTAAAATTTAATTCTCAAATCTTTGTTATTAGTGGTTCTATCTTAATGAAAATCGGTATGCAAAGTCGGGGAATAAGTTGCTATAATCTAGGCTATAAATAATTTTATTCATACTGAGTGAAATGGTAGTTTAGGGGGAGGCCTAAAATGTAATTCTCAAATATTTATGTTATTAGGGGTTGTACCAATAAAGTTATATAGCTTTAAATTTCAGATAATTTATGTCTTATACGGTATATTGTTACCGTACCAGCTACAATCACAGAGATTTTCATGAATTTGGATTTTTGTTACTAAGTCCATATCAGCGCCGACTCACGAGAAAATGGGTTAACAGAATTTAATGAAAATCGGTATGTAAAGTTGGAGAATAAGGAACTACATTCTACACTATAAATGATTTTATAAGATGCCCTAATATCACCGAGTCGAAAGAAAACTAAATGTGAAGGCCTACAGTAAGAAAGCTCATAAAATTCATCAACAATAACATAACAATAACATAACCACTGTTTGTTGTCAAGTGCTTTGTGTCTTCTATAGCCACTCAACTCCAATTGATAGGATTACTGCTGCGTACGAAGATTTTTTTTAAAAATTTGCTTTATGTCGCACTGACACAGATAGGTCTTATGGCGACGATGGGATAGGAAAAGGCTAGGAGTGTGATGGAAGCAGCCTTGGCCTTAATTACGGTACAGCCCCAGCATTTGCCTGGTGTAAAAATGAGAAACCACGGAATACCATCTTCAGGGCTGCCGACAGTGGGGTTCGAATCCACTATCTCCCGGATACAAGCTCAGAGCTGTGCGCCCCTAACCACATGGCCAACTCGCGCGGTCGCACCGAGTGTAACAGTCTGCCTGAATATTGGCGGGAATTAGCTGGGGAGTTAGATAACTTTCTTCTTTAGCATGTCATTCCTCTGGTTCATAAATTTTCTGATACTGCTGGTATGTAACACACTGGTTCATCATAGCATTGCAGCTATTCAATCCCTACACTGAGGCACTGATTGGAATGAGCAGTATGCATATTTAACAGAATAATGGCAGAGGAGTGTTCACGGGTCTCTGCGGTCTGGTCATTCCAGCTTTCAAACTTTGGACTGTTAGACCGGCACCGTAGTACTTTTAGTTAAAAACGTGAAAACGCGCGGTTTTTCATTTGATGAATTATTTTATATGATAACATTGCTTTTAATTGCTACTTTCCTACTGATGTTTTTGTAATGACCTATGGTGACTTCAGTTAGGAAAACTACAAAGTCAGTCTTTCTGAGAATCCCGTAGCGAAGCATGGGTACATCAGCTAGTCATTCATATTCATGAACCACCATATTCCACTTTATTTATATATTTGTATAAAATTATATAACAATTGTGGTAGACATGATATGGGCTTTTGGGCTTATGCCATGTCAAGAAAACAAGGTGAAACTCTTTACGTTTTGCAGAGAACTTTGCTCTGCGTCTTCAGAAGAAAATCTTTACTGTTCATGAGGAAGCCTACAATAATGAGTGTTTGAATTTAAGAATGCTTTACCGTTGGAGAATTGTAGAGATATGCTCATTTGTCACCAGGTGGCTTGCTGCATGCTGGCGCACTGCTCCAAGCAAGAGCTGACAACAACATTAAGCTCCGATTAAGATGTTCTGTCAAACCGTGTGTGCTTGAGAAGTATCAGAGGGGATATCAGACGAATCAGGGACGAATGTGGTAGAAGAAAATAGAAACTATTAAAATATAAAAAGCAACAAAAGACACAAGGGCAAAATAGAACAGAGCTGAAGAATGGCCAACAGAATACTCCTCCTGCAAGAAAACTGGAAAAAACAGTCTGGGTAGCTTATACAGGTGCACAAAGACTTAGAAGCAGTAGGTGTCAAGGAGGAAGACACACAAAACAGAACAACATTTAGAAAAAAAACAAGTTGCAGGAATGAGGGATACACCAGAAAAGCCACTGACCAAGCCACAAATCATCTCGACGGAAGAACAAGAAAGGAAAATCTGAAGGCTTCAAGAATCTTTGCGGAGAGTGCCTGCAAAAAATATTGTATAGCAATGTCAGTATTCATGAACTTCTTGTCTCTTCATCTTCTTAAAATTGTACACTTCAATGTTAAACTAAAAAGGATTCATTTCTGGTTTGTTCAAGATCTAGGGAGTTTAAATACCATACATTTAGTTCAAAATTCTGAAATATCCTTGTTACCTGCTACATGAGCATGGACGCTAGGACCACATGTCACTATTTATTCAACAGAAGTGCCATGTAAATACTGGTAAAGGGCATCACAGACCTGTTATTGCTCAAACTCGTGCGGCTAGAAGCCGCCTGTCCTTCTACTGTACTGTACAGTAGTATACGAGTAATATCCTATTAGAATTGAGTGTGCTTATTTTATTATTGTAAAATATTTGTGTGGTACTGGTGTAGTAGAGGTATCCGTAGAAACTCTTAATAAAATATTGTTGAAATTGGGATAGGCTTAATTGCAGTTTGGAATTGTGTAGTTCTTGTGTATTACTTTCGATATTCAGTAATTAACAGCAGCTTTTATCCTGTTAGGGGTTGTAGGATAAAAAAATAGAGCACGACTAAGTAGTATTGTAGTGTAGTCGTATATTAATTACCTTATTGTTGTGTACTATCCCAGACAATATATCCCTCCGTTTATTTATTTATTTATTTATTTATTTTTGCAAATAAGTTATTTTATTTTTTAATTTAAAATTTTCCCCCCGTAAAGAATGGCTAAGGAGCGCGAGTGTACTTATTGTGGGTGTGGTGAGGCATTGAGGGATATGAGGGAGGAGTTGGAAAGTTTGAGGGAGATAATTAGGATTCTCACAGAAGACAGGAAGGAAGATAGGACTCCCTCAAACAATGTACAGGTTACAGTAGGTGTACAAGAGGGAGGGGAAGGAAAGGGAGGAGTTGTAGAAGACAGGTGGTCTAATGTTCTAAGGGGAAGGAGATTGCAGGCCAAGGGCTCTATTCAGGATCAGAATGCAGGACAGGTGTCTGTGCGAAATCGGTATGAGTCACTCCAGGTAGAACAACAGAGGGAAGATGAGGGACAGGGAACTGTTGCTGAGATGCGTGGAAGTAGGAGGAAGGGAAAAGGTAGGAAAGGGAAATGTAGAGTAGAGGATAGGAAAAGACAGGTGGAACAGGGTCATGGGAAGGAGAAAAGGGAGGAGGAAGTAGCTTCTGCAGCTATCAGGAAAGATAGGGCTGACCAGGAGGGGAGGGGATCAAATGAGATGGGTAGGGTTGAGGCTCTGGTCATGGGGGATTCCATCGTTAGACACGTGGGGAAAGTGTGTGGAGGAAAGGGAACCAGGGTAGAATGATATCCAGGAATTAGATTGAGGCAGATGTTGAGGAAAGTAGAAGAGAGGGAGGAGGGGAAGGAGAAGGTGGTAGTGTTTCACGTTGGTACCAACAACGTAAGGCAAGCTGATATAAGTACCAACATAGTTGGAGATGTGTGGGATCTGGTAAATGCAGCACGGGTGAAGGTTAAGAAAGCGGAGATTGTTATTAGTGGAATACTGTGTAGGAGGGATACTGACTGGAGGGTGATTGGGGATTTAAATGAGACTATGGAGTGGGTATGTGGGAAACTGGGAGTGAAATTTCTAGATCCTAATGGGTGGGTAGGAGATAGGGATCTGCGCTCGGATGGCCTTCATTTAAACCGCAGTGGTACGTATAAGTTAGGAAATTTGTTTGGAAGGGTAATAGGGAGGTACATTCAGGGAAACGGGATGGCCTAGGGAGCGGTGATAAGGGAACAGGGAACTGGAAATCAAGTAGGGATGACATAAAATTGTTAGTGTTGAACTGTAGAAGTATTGTAAAGAAAGGAATAGAATTAAGTAATTTAATAGATATATATTTACCAGATATTGTAATAGGAGTTGAATCATGGCTGAGAAATGATATAATGGATGCAGAAATTTTCTCACGGCAATGGAGTGTGTATCGTAGAGATAGGATAGGAAAGGTGGGAGGGGGAGTTTTCATTCTGGTGAAAGAAGAATTTGTAAGCTACGAAAAAGTTAAAGATGAGACACATGAAATTCTAGGTGTAAGGCTCATTTCTAAAGATAACAGGCAACTTGATATATTTGGAGTGTACAGATCGGGAAAGGGTAGCACTGATGCGGATTCGGAATTATTTGATAGGATAGTCAGCTATGTGGGAAATGACATGGAAAGAAATGTGATTGTAGCGGGAGATCTGAATTTGCCAGATGTCAATTGGGAAGGAAATGCGAACGACAGGAAGCATGACCAACAAATGGCAAATAAGTTAATATGGGAAGGACAGCTGATTCAGAAAGTGATGGAACCAACCAGAGGGAAAAATATTTTGGATGTGGTGCTGATAAAACCAGATGAGCTCTATAGGGAAACTGAAGTAATAGATGGTATTAGTGATCATGAAGCTGTTTTTGTGGTAGTTAAAAATAAATGTGATAGAAAGGAAGGTCTTAAAAGTAAGACTGTTAGGCAGTACCATATGGCTGATAAAGCAGGTATGAGGCAGTTTCTAAAAAGTAACTATGATCGGTGGAAAACGGTAAATAAGAATGTAAACAGACTCTGGGATGGGTTTAAAGAAATTGTTGAGGAATGCGAAAACAGGTTTGTACCTTTAAGGGTGGTAAGGAATGGTAAAGACCCACCTTATTATAACAGAGAAATAAAGAGACTAAGAAGGAGGTGCAGACTGGAAAGAAATAGAGTTAGAAATGGCTGTGGAAGTAAGGAGAAATTGAAGGAACTTACTAGAAAATTGAATCTAGCAAAGAAGGCAGCTAAGGATAACATGATGGCAAGCATAATTGGCAGTCATACAAATTTTAGTGAAAAATGGAAGGGTATGTATAGGTATTTTAAGGCAGAAACAGGTTCCAAGAAGGACATTCCAGGAATAATTAATGAACAAGGGGAGTGTGTATGTGAGGATCTTCAAAAGGCAGAAGTATTCAGTCAGCAGTATGTAAAGATTGTTGGTTACAAGGATAATGTCGAGATAGAGGAAGAGACTAAGGCCAAAGAAGTAATAAAATTTACATATGATAACAATGACATTTACAATAAGATACAAAAGTTGAAAACTAGAAAAGCGGCCGGAATTGATCAGATTTCTGGGGATATACTAAAGACAATGGGTTGGGATATAGTACCATATCTGAAGTACTTATTTGATTATTGTTTGACCGAAGGAGCTATACCAGATGAATGGAGAGTTGCTATAGTAGCTCCTGTGTATAAAGGAAAGGGTGATAGACATAAAGCTGAAAATTACAGGCCAGTAAGTTTGACATGCATTGTATGTAAGCTTTGGGAAGGCATTCTTTCTGATTATATTAGACATGTTTGTGAAATTAATAACTGGTTCGATAGAAGGCAATTCGGTTTTAGGAAAGGTTATTCCACTGAAGCTCAACTTGTAGGATTCCAGCAAGATATAGCAGATATCTTGGATTCTGGAGGTCAAATGGACTGTATCGCGATTGACATGTCTAAAGCATTTGATAGGGTGGATCATGGGAGACTACTGGCAAAAATGAGTGCAATTGGACTAGACAAAAGAGTGACTGAATGGGTTGCTATATTTCTACAAAATAGATCTCAGAGAGTTAGAGTAGGTGAAGCTTTGTCTGACCCTGTAATAGTTGAGAGGGGAGTTCCTCAGGGCAGTGTTATCGGACCTTTATGTTTTCTTATATATATAAATGATATGAGTAAAGGAGTGGAATCAGAGGTAAGGCTTTTTGTGGATGATGTTATTCTCTATAGAGTGATAAATAAGTTACAAGATTGTGAGCAACTGCAACGTGACCTCGAAAATATTGTGAGATGGACAGCAGGCAATGGTATGTTGATAAACGGGGCTAAAAGTCAGGTTGTGAGTTTCACAAATAGGAAAGGTCCTCTCAGTTTTAATTACTGCGTTGATGGGGTGAAAGTTCCTTTTGGGGATCATTGTAAGTATCTAGGTGTTAATATAAGGAAAGATCTTCACTGGGGTAATCACATAAATGGGATTGTAAATAAAGGGTACCGATCTCTGCACATGGTTATGAGGGTGTTTAGGGGTTGTAGTAAGGATGTAAAGGAGAGTGCATATAAGTCTCTGGTAAGACCCCAACTAGAGTATGGTTCCAGTGTATGGGACCCTCACCAGGATTACCTGATTCAAGAACTGGAAAAAATCCAAAGAAAAGCAGCTCGATTTGTTCTGGGTGATTTCCGACAAAAGAGTAGCGTTACAAAAATGTTGCAATGTTTGGGTTGGGAAGAATTGAGAGAAAGAAGAAGAGCTGCTCGACTAAGTGGTATGTTCCGAGCTGTCAGCGGAGAGATGGCGTGGAATGACATTAGTAGACGAATAGGTTTGAATGGCATCTATAAAAGTAGGAAAGATCACAATATGAAGATAAAGTTGGAATTCAAGAGGACAAACTGGGGCAAATATTCATTTATAGGAAGGGGAGTTAGGGATTGGAATAACTTACCAAGGGAGATGTTCAATAAATTTCCAATTTCTTTGAAATCATTTCGGATAAGGCTAGGAAAGCAACAGATAGGGAATCTGCCACCTGGGCGACTGCCCTAAATGCAGATCAGTATTGATTGATTGATTGATTGATAAGAAGATGTATTGTCGCCGGTAGCACGAACGGATACCGGATGCGAATATTTAGCAGGCTACAGTCTCGTTCGTTATCGGAATTAACCAGACAAATGGCTCCACCAACTAAGAACGGCCATGCACCACCAGCCACCAAATCAAGAAAGAGCTCTCAATCTGTCAATCCTTCCGGTGTCCGGGCCTGGTGAGGTTTCACATGTTGAGTCAAATTAAGCCGCAGGCTCCACTCCTGGTGGTGCCCTTCCGTCAATTCCTTTAAGTTTCAGCTTTGCAACCATACTTCCCCCGGAACCCGAAAGTTTTGGTTTCCTGGGAGCTGCCCGCTGAGTCATCGGAGAAACTTCGGCGGATCGCTAGGTGGCATCGTTTACGGTTAGAACTAGGGCAGTATCTGATCGCCTTCGAACCTCTAACTTTCGTTCTTGATTAATGAAAACATACTTGGCAAATGCTTTCACTTCGGTCCGTCATGCGACAATCCAAGAATTTCACCTCTAATGTCACAATACGAATGCCCCCGCCTGTCCCTATTAATCATTACCTCGGGTTCCGAAAACCAACAAAATAGAACCAAGGTCCTATTCCATTATTCCATGCACACAGTATTCAGGCCCAGCCGGCCTGCTTTAAGCACTCTAATTTGTTCAAAGTAAACGTGCCGACCCACCTCGACACTCGATGAAGAGCACCGCGGTAGGATTTCATCGGGGTCCGCCTATGGCGCGCAGGAACCGCGCGCGGATAACCACGGCGGCTGCACGCTTTCGACTCGCCACCACCGGCAGGACGTCCCACGAACCATGCCAGTTAGACACCAACGAGCGATGTGTCCACAAATCCAACTACGAGCTTTTTAACCGCAACAACTTTAATATACGCTATTGGAGCTGGAATGACCGTGGCTGCTGGCACCAGACTTGCCCTCCAATGGATACTCGTTAAAGGATTTAAAGTGTACTCATTCCGATTACGGGGCCTCGGATGAGTCCCGTATCGTTATTTTTCGTCACTACCTACCCGTGCCGGGAGTGGGTAATTTGCGCGCCTGCTGCCTTCCTTGGATGAGAATGAGAAAGAGTTTCAAACTCAACATGGTAGGATTTCAGTAACCAGTACAAGGCGGGAAAGGAGACTGGTGCTCTGTTGCTCTCAGCAGCTTAGTAAGGTCACCAGACAATGGTACCAACTGCTGACACAGACACAGGCAGCAAGTTGTAGTTAATTTTTTTGCCACTGGAAGAAAAGGAACACAAAATAGGACAACCATAAAGGCAGGTCAGTGTGTGAAGAGGAAGTAACAGAAAGAGGAGACAAGGACAAATACGAAAACACAAAATGACAAGGACAATCTCCATATCTTCATACACTGCCATGAACAAATCAAGAAGCTCTCTCCTCATCTGCCTTGGGAATCAGCAATGAACTTATTGGAGGCAGAAAGAGATTAATGTAGAAGAACTGGGATTACTAAGCCTTCAATGGTTAATTTTTCCAGCTTGGCAACTGGAGCCATGTGTCATCTTCAATATAACAATTCATCACAGGTAGCCCATTCTCACAGACCCACAGGTCACCTGTAGGCATCAATTCAAAAGACCTGCACCAGGCTTGTCCCGAAAACATACGCTAGCCTATATTATTACTTGGAAATAACACACTTTCACCTTGAGACTGACAATGAATAGAGAGTCATGGTTTAGGACAAGGAAAAAAGTGTATCTGTCTTATTTCTGAAAACATTTCCAATATATAGGAAGCAAAAGGAAATGACAAGTGTACCATTTAGTGCAGTTTATGAAATTGGTAAGCAATCTTCTGGCCAAGGGAGAATTAACACTTTGAGGTGACTGTTGATATCACGATCATGATCATAGAATTTTCAGTTTTATGAAGAATCTGCACCATACATACATTGGTGGCGATTTGAATTGCTGTTGTCACAGTAAGAACCTAGTAATGATGTCACTCAGTTATCATGCTCCAAATTTATCAAGAAATTGAAAACATACATCTGTATGTGATGATGTAGGCATGCTGTGTGTGCTGAACATTTGTTTGGTCCTAATTTCTTTGAAGGATTAGTGAATCAAGAATAAGATTTTCACAAAATGAGTACCCGACTAATTATGTCTGGAGCTGCACACTGGAAAGACCTCAATTAGATTACTTTTCCAGAGTATGAGACCCACAACAAGGTTACTAGATACAAGAACTGGGGTTACGGTACATAAGCCCGCTATCTCCAGTTCACTTGTAGACGCCGTCATAATGTAAAAGCTACAAAGGAAAGCAGCACAATTTATTCTGGGCTATTTCTGACAAAACAGTAATGTTATATGATAGGAATCAGTTGAGGGATGTTCCACCATTCAACACTTTATACAATCTGTATCATTTATACTTTCAATAAGAGCTGTCAGTGGAGATGGCACGGAGTGATATTAGTAAATGAATAAACTTGAGTGGAGCTTTTAAAGGTAGGAAAAATCATAAAATGAAGATAAAGTTGGAATTCAAGAGGACACATAGGGGGAAATATTCATTTATAGGAATTGAAATAATTTATCAAGGTAAATGTTCAACGAATCTCCAAGTTTTTTTTTTTTTTTAATCATTGAAGAAAAGACTAGGGAAACAATTGATAGGAAAACTGCCACCTGGGTGACAGCCCTAGATGCAGATCCATGACGACTGACTGAGGCAGAATACATTAACTCACAGCTTTGACAACAAAATGTATGCTGGCACACTGTAAAGTTGCCATCAGGAAATGGCACAATGAGACAATTCCACATAACTTAACTCAATGCAGAACTTGACAGACATCTGCACCATAGCTTGGCCAGACCTCCCAATGCCACTGTGGGGTTTCGTTAAGAAGAGAGTGTTACAGCATGGATATTTTTCTTCAAAGATGTAACCTTCAACTTGTAAGATAGAATTTTCTGCAACGTACCTATATTGTGAGATGAAGTCGCTGAAATCGTCAATGGATTATTTATACTAACAGACAAACAGTAAACAATGAATACGTTTTATATTTTCAGAGTTCAGTTCATCTGGCACACGATACGAAAGTAATAAGTGTATCACACGGCAGTGAGGTTCAAACTGAGGTACCGCCCGACTCATTGGCCGAATGGTCAGCGTACTGGAATTCGATTCAGAGGGTCCCGGCTGGGTCGGCCTAGGAGCTGGGTGTTTGTGGTGTCCCCAATATCCCTGCAACTTACACACCACACATAACACTATACTCCACCACCATACCACGCAGTTACGTACACATGGCAGATGCAGCCCACCCTCATCGAAGGGTCTGCCTTACAACGGCTGCACTCGGCTAGAAACAGCCACACGAAATTAAAACTGAGGTACCGCCCGAAAACTTCGTGCCTTAATAATATAACAGCGCACGAATGTGCATGAAGTTTTAGGGAGTCAGATATCCTTACTGTACTCGTTCAATGATCTAGTTTGATTTTTTCAGTACGTGAAGTGATATCTTTCACACGGTTTATCACATAAGTTGCATATGCACTGACTGTTTGGTTCATAGAAGTGTTTTATTTTACACAGTTTGTGGTGGAATCCATGAATAGCGAGTCTTGTGATGGCGCTTTGCATGCTCTGGTTGGGTTTGGTCCAGCCTCTGTCAATCATTTTATCTGTACTATAGAATTCGATCCAGATTTCTTCTCCTTTGCGTTTTCTCTCATTGAGCACATCTTCTGCTGGTCTAGTGGATGGGAGTAGGGATGTCTTTAAGTCTACGATGAGGAAAGTATTGTTGGCTAGTTCGTATATTAGTCTTGATGGTGCATATTTTGAAGTCCCTAATGCTGCTTTCAGGAATCTCGCTTTCACTGATTCCATTAATCTTATGTCCTTCTTTGTTAGTTGCTGCCAGGTGATTGATATTCCATATGTCAGCATTGGTATGACTTTTGCCTTGAATATTTTTTTAGCTGTTTCCAATGAGAGGTTTGTTAGGTTTCTAATTTCATAGATGGCTTTGATTACTGCTACTGCTCTGTCTTTGGCGTGTGTGCTGAAATTGCATCCTGAAGGTTGCAGTGTAACGCCTAGGTACTTGAAATGGTTTACTACTTCTAGTTCTTTGTTGTTTAGAACTATGTAGTCCTTTCCGGTAATCCTCCCTCCTTTCCGAAATATCATTTGCACAGTTTTTGTTTCATTTATATGAAATTCATATCTTTTTCCCAATTCTCTAGTTTGGTGATTGACCCCTGTAGTGTTCTTGAATTTGTTGCTCCAACTACCATATCATCTGTATATACATATATATATATATATATTATATATATATATATATAGAGAGAGAGAGAGAGAGAGAGAGAGAGGTGTTTGGGTTTTGTATTGCTCTCGGTATGTCCGATGAAATAACGTGAAAGAGTAGAGGGATCATTGGGTCACCTTGGAGCACTCCATTGGATTGTCTTATGGTTTTGGAAACTGTGATCGAGTCATCTATCGGAATTTCATTATATGCCAGTATGTACTTGCTGAGAGCTGTGATTGGATTACAAGTGCCTATTGTGTTTTCTAATTTTCGTAGCATGAATTCTCTGTTTATCTGATTATTCGCGCCTTAATTAGTTCCACTTTTCACAATAGTACTGTACATAAAATACATGGTGGACTGGTGGTGACAATACTGCACCTGTAACTGTTTCCCTTCCCAAAACAAAAAAGTAACTTCGCAGCAGCGAAAATTTTTAAATAATAATAAACCTAGGCCTACTTACCTTTCATGCGACGTGTATTCTCTGTTGACAGTCATGAAGTCCGATTCTAATTCATCTATTTCATCGACTGAATCTAAATTCTCCAACGATAATAACGTCAATCGTTTCTGAATACCTGGATTAGTTTTTGATGAACCACGGCACCTAACCTGAACGAAATTGCACACACGGACAGGACGCAACCAGAAAAAACTGCAAAGTTTCATGATTCTGATGCCTAAACACGAATTAACACAAACCAGACCATTCGCTATAAGAATCAAATCAAGGTATACAGAATGTTCTTCTTCTCTTCGTAGTTTATTGCGGTTTATAGGATTTCGCTTGTAGCGCTACGACCAGATGTGAGATGTCCATTTTTGTTTTTATGTCATTTTGTCTTCTTCTTCGTTTATACACGGCCAACTGGATCCCTCGCTGCGCTCCTTATACTGCCGTTGACAATCTTCTTCTTCTTCTTCTTCTTCTTCTCCTTCTTGTATTGTCTTGCAGATATTTATTTGGGACTCAATATATTCTTTCCCAGTCACGAGTCCAATGGAATATTTCACTTATATCACAACAGCACACGGTTACATAATTAATGCCCGGTTTTAGCACGATTACACTTAAATAGATGAACTGAAAGAAGCACTATTATATCGTGTATATGTAGGTTCATGAAAGTATTAACTATTTGCACTGGTCGAATACACATATAACCTATTAATCTTGGACAATAGAATCGTGTTGCACTGTACAAAATTGGAGAGTAATAAAACCCTTGGTGCGAGATCCACTCACCCGTAACATATAGAGATGCCACTTCACAAACATGTCGGGGAAAAAACAACTGAAAATCTAGATCGTAATTACAATTTGATGTGAGTGTTATCAAGGTATTCGTTTAGGATGGCAATGATCATAGGCGAAGGTTGATACAACAAAGCTGAAAGTCGTGTAGGGAAAGGTACGTGGACGTTAATTAATTTCTGCATTAAAATAGCCTGTTGGCGTGCATACTGGGGGCAATGAAAAAATAAATGGTCACTATCGCCCTGAGGTTCTCCACAGGAACAAGTTGGGTCGTTCGTAATATGAAATCGAGATAAATATACCGGGGTTAAGGCATGATTAAAACGTAGTCTGATGATGTTAGTAATGTGACGTCGTGTATACGTACCATTTGTAAACCACGGAAGTGTGGGAATACTCGGTTGAATTTGATAGTAATAGTGGCCTTTCGTACGAGCTGATAAACGCCATTTTGTGCACCATGTGTGTTTAGCTTCATTTTTGATATATGGAAAGAAGTCAGAAAACGGGATTTTGATTTGTAGTAAGTTCGCGGTATCTGCACTGGCTTCTTTTGCTGCTATATCGGCCATATCGTTGCCTACGTGTCGGTTATGCCCTTTAATCCATATTAACGTTATAACAAAACCGGATGTTTCGAGTTGAAAAATAAGGTGTTTAACTTCGTAGACATATGTATTTTGACTATGGGCGAAGGATTGGAGAGCTTGTAAGACACTTTGAGAATCGCTGAATATATTTTTTTTGGATTGCTACTGTTGGACATATAAGAGAGCTTGATATATGGCATATAATTCTGCTGTAAAGATAGTTAAATTATTAGGCAACGGATATTTAAAGCTAGTTTGTGTTTGTGGATCATAAAATGCTGCTCCGACATCAGTAGTCGATTTTGACCCATCGGTAAAAGGTGATAATCTGGTGAGGTTATTGAACTTTTAAATTCCTTAAGAGCGTACAATTTGGGATGAGGCGAATACAGTGATGGTTTTAATGAATCAGAAGGGGCAATGATAATAGAAGGACGGAATGTTTGAATATCATAGTCATATGAATACAAATTTACGCGTGGTGTGCGAAGTATAGTCTCAGTAAGATGGTGGAGTTCAGCATACGCCATATATATGGCGGGGTACTGATGATGAGGTGGAGGACGCTGTTGATAATATTCATATAATAATTTTAATTTAGGGACGATAAGGGAGTTCGATCTGCTAATATGTTTAAGTAAGAATTTTTTGAAATTTTTATCCTGCGAATATACAGTGGTTCTTCTGTAGTTTCTACTAGTAAAGCGTTAGTTGGTGTTGTTCGGAGGGCACCCTCACTGATACGTAGTGCTGAAAATTGTAGACGATCCAAAGCTAGTAAACTGTGTTTAGCGGTTAAATCAATAATATGGGTGCTATAATCAAGTATGGACCGAATGGTTGCACGATATAGTTGTAATGCTGACAAGAGGTCAGCACCCCATGTACGTTTCGTTACCGTTCGTAAGATAGTAATATAACGATCAGATTTCCGGATTAAATACTGTATTTGGGGTTGTCATGTAAGTCTTTGGTCGATATATATGCCTAAATATAAGTGTTGTGGGACAAAGGGGATGCTATAGGTATCAAAGTTAATAGGGCTTTTATCAAAGGTTCGTTTATTTGTAAAGATCATCGCGGCACATTTGGCGATCGAAAGTGAAAGACCATGGGTTGTTAGCCACCGAAGGACTAAACTTAAAACGAGAGATATTGTGGCTCTACAATGGTCAATATTGGTGTGAGAACAATAAATAACATAATCATCCGCGTAAGCGAGAATTCGAGCGTGTGGAGTCACAATAGATTCGAGATCTTTCGTATAAAGGGCAAACAAAATTCCACTTAGTATCGAACCCTGTGGTAATCCTTGTGATGTGTAGCGGCTTTCAATTGTGTGTTGAGTTGATTTAATGGTTAACCGGCGATTGGTAAATAATTGATTTAAAATAGAAAGGAATTTGATGGGAAATCCAGAAAAAAATAATTTATCCCAGAGAATATGCAATAACACAGCATCATAGGCACCTTTAATATCCAAAAAGACTGCCACGGTAGATTGTTTCCGCCATTTTGCCAATAAGATAGGTTCCTGTGTACTATTACCACGTCTAAAAGCGAACTCATACTTAGGTAATAGCGAGTGATATTCCAATAACCACGCCATTCTTTTCATGAGGATTTGACAGAAGACTTTCAATATACATGATCCTAAAACTATGCCACGAAAATTTTCAGGGTCGGTAGGTCGTTTTGTTGGTTTAAAAATAGGAGTTATGAAAAAATCGTTCCATGTTGTTGGTACGTGGAATGTCTCAAGAATACTATTATAATATTGTAGTAAAATGATTTGGGCATGAGGGGATAGGGCCCTGAGCATGTGATAAGTAATTGCATCAGGTCCTGGGGACGAGCTATTAACGGTACATAATACAGATTGTAGTTCGTTATATGTAATTGGCTTTAATAACGAAGTAAAAGAACGAGAATTGTCCTGTGAGGTGGGTAGAAATGGCGGATTTACTGATAATGGGGCGAGGGTATATAAAAAGTCTTCTAAAACTTGTCGCGGATAGGAAGTATAAGTTTGGTATTGGAATGTTCGCGTTATCATGCGGATCACGTTCCAGAATTTTGCTGCTGGTAATTGAGGAGTTAATGTAGAAATAAAAGACTGCCAAGCTTTTCGTTTTTTAGCATTAAAGACAGGCTTTGTTTTTGCAATATGATTTCGCAATTGGAAATAATGCTGCTGAGTCATTGATTGGCGGTATTGTTTAAATAATTGTTTTCGTTGATGAATGAGATTGTGACATTCTTTATCCCACCATTTTATTTCGTATTCCTGTGGGTGGGTCGTCACTTTAAGCGGTCGACACGGATGAAACATATTTAAATATTGAATTAAATAAGGGAGTAAGGTTAGAAAGGTAATAGGTGACTCGTGTTCCTGCTGCAAGATACGATTGAGATATGATTGATAGTTTGAAATATTGAAATTTTTATAAGATCGGACATTACTTATACATGAAGGTGTCTTAAACGGGGAAATTATTGGGCGATTACCATATGTTATGATGATGGGGAAGTGGTCACTGGTGTAGGTATCAGATAATGTGTGCAGGTGGTGACAGGGACCATGGTTGGACGACATAATGTAAGGTCTACGGCACTGGGTGGAGATCCAGATGGAGTTAAACGGGTCGGGGAACCATCGTTTAATATAAACAGATTCTGATGATTTGAGGTAGCAAGTAAATTGGAGCCTTTTATTGTATCTATGATACACCCCCATTCAGTGTGATGGCAATTGAAATCACCGAGAATGAAAAGGTGTTGGAATGTTGCAAATTGTTGGAAAAATTGCGTCCATTGATTCTGAGTAATGTAAATGTGGGGGGGACAATAGATATTTGTAAAACAAGTATTATGGTGTACTATCCCTACTGCATAAGTGTGTGGGATAAAATATTGCAAAGGTAATTGTGTAAAGGGTAATGAAGTTTGTACACATGTGGCGACTCCATCAAAACCATTACCATCGTATCGGAATACTTGATAACCTCTTAATCTGAAAATGAAATGTGGTTGAAACCACGTTTCTTGTAAGCAAATAATATTAGCTTGCGTTTCGTTTATTAATATTTGTAACTCGTGTCGTTTAGAAGTGGCACTTCGACAATTCCATTGGAGTAATGTAATCATGCAAGAATGTTCATGATAGAATCTCGTAGTTTATATAATACATGGTGAATCTGAGGCTCGTGGCTCATACTTTGGATTAACATTACCAGCAATTGCTGGATTTCTTGTTGAAGTCGTTCCTTGGTAGGAGGATAGCTTATGTCTTTGGGGGCTGCGGAAGGTTGCTGCCCTTTAGATGGTGACGAACTTGATGGGTATGATAAGTGCAGAGGTTGTTGCATGACACTCGTTGACGGGAAGGAATTTACGGGAACCGAAGGCTCATTTCGCAGGATGCCCATGTGTCCTTGCAGTTCAAAGCCGGGCTCGGGTGTAGGAGGGGGAGATTGCATGATGACTTGAGTAAACTTACGTTTACGAGGATTTGGTGTCGGAGGAGATGAGGGATTCGATGGTAGAAGAGGGAACTGTTGTTCTTGTTGTTCGGAATGGTAAATTGGAAGGGCAATTCGAGCTTTAGCTTCGGGAAAAGACAGGTATTCAGTACTCATTAACCTTTTAATGTTAACTTGATACTTGTGTTCAGGACAAGTTGAGGAACCCGTAACATGATTTTTCTTACAGTAGGCGCATTGCGTGAATTGCTCAGTACAAGCCTGGGTTTCATGCTGCTGCGAACATTTCCCACAACGTGCGTTTTTGGCTTGACATTGCCGAATTGTATGTCCATAGCGCTGGCATTTGCGACAGCGAATAGGTGAAAAGATGTAAGGTTCAACTGCCATATACACCTTATATAAGGCTACATGGGATGGGAGCGTTTGAGCCCTGAAAACTATTTTTATAGAACCGGTAGGAAGGTATTGGGTTTCGCCATCTTGAATTGCACGACGATTAAGACGTTGCACGCTTTTAACTGGTGCCTCAGATTCCAGATACTGTAAGATTTCATCATTCGATAGGCCTTTTTCAACTCCACGAATAATTCCGACTCGTAACACTTGTGAAGATGGAATATAAGCTTTAATTTTTAGGGTCTCAAGAATAGGGTTACTCAAAAAGGCATTGGCTTGAGAAGCGGTATGGAAAGTGACTTGTAGTCTATTGCGTCCCTTACGTTGAATAGATTTGACGTTGAACTTAGTTTCATAGAATCGGCGACCAAGTGCCATAGGGTGTAAACTGCCTATGTTTTGATCGTTAATAGATTCAACGAATACAAAGAAAGGTCCATGATGAAAGCGATTATCATATATCGGGGGAGAAGCTACTGGGGACACCTCGGATTGATTGTTAAGTTGTTCTGGATTAGAACGGTCTGCCACTTCCGTACTACGCCTCTGTACATTAGTCTCAGATGACTGAGAACCTTGCTGTTGTGACGTATTACTAGGTAAATCAGTTATGGATTCCTCATCCATGGGTACGACAATCTCACGTTCCACTCTGAGATTATGCCCAGCCACTTTCAACGTTCCGCCACTGTCGGTCTCCATAACTTCTCACTCCTTCACCACACTTAAGCAAAACACAATTGATTACCACTACCGCGCACCACTGACTCGCACAACTAAGGTAGTGTACCGTACAACGATCACTGCGTGACTGTTCTTCTTCTTCTTCTTCTTCATGAAATGTTGTGTTGGGCCGTTGCCTACTAGATATATACAAGGCCGGGACATAGATACTAAGTAACGAGCTAGAATAACATAGAAAGGCGGAAGCGCTGCCTGGGTGAAGCTAATAGAACGAACGTCCGCAATGTATCCTGTGGTCACACAAGCAAGGGGGCATGGCCTTTAAATGACAAAAAGTGTAGAAAATACGCATTTTAGAATCACTGGGGGGAGAATTAAAGACCGTTGCCGAAACCTTGAAGCATTAAAGCGAATACCGCCCCTTCGTCATATTGCGGCACAAGACCAACATCACGATCAGTTGATTGTGGGGTAGTTCGAAATCATCGCACAGTGACATACGAATAGGCCTCGAAATCGGAACAAGAGCGTTACCCTGCTTGGCTGTTGTGGTTAAGCGTAAATTAGAATAAAAACGATGGACATAAATATTTATGACAGGAAGCTTTAAAATCATAGGGACCTACAATATGTTACAACCTCATTCTGTTCATATTTTTAAAATTAATTCATCCTCATGAGTATTGTGTTTCTTTCTTAGTCTGTTTACCCTCCCGGGTTTTCCCACGGACTCAGCGACGGATCCCACCTCTACCACCTCAAGGACAGTGTTCTGGAGCGTGAGACATTGGGTCGGGGGATACAACTGTGAGGGAGGGCTGCACCTGCTATGCTGAACAGGGACCTTGTGGGGGAGAAGGAAGTGGCCGTGGCTTTAAGTTAGGTACCATCCCGGCATTTGCCTGGAAAAGTGTGAAACCACGGAAAATCACTTCGAGTATGGCTGAGGTGGGAGTCGAACCCACTTCTACTCAGTTGACTTCCCCAGGCTGATAGAATCCCATTCCAGCCCCCGTATCCCTTTTCAAATTTCGTGGCGGAGCCGGGAATCGAACCCGGGCTTCCAGGAGTGGCAGCTGCTCACGCTAACCAGTACACCACAGAGGCGCCCATGAATACTTTACCACAATAAACGTTTATTGTAACTATTTATTATAATATAGGGGGAATATCATGTTTCTCCCATTACCCTATCATACTGGGATTACTAGCTGAAAGTTAAGCTTGAAAGTTGTCCATTATGAAGTGTGGAATAGTTTTAAATACCAAGGCAACAGACATCTACAATAAAGGTTGTATACAAAATAGCAGTAAAATAATGTATTTACCACACTTGATGTACGTTTGAAATAAATAAGTGATTTTTTGTGGTTACGTTTTCTTGGTGGTGGTGGCCGCTCCATTTCCTTTATTTGTGAATGAAAATTAAATAGGGCTGGAAATATACAGAGCATAAGCAACTGAATTGAGTGGGATACCATTTATCTCTTTTCGCCCTCACAACGCATTGTTCCGTTAATTCCTTGTTCTTTAAACGAAATCTGAAACAAAATTCGACAAATAATTACCGTGGCTATCCGTACTTTCGCTAAGTAAACAATAAAATGGATTTAATTAAAACAGAAATTACAAAAAGGAATCTCGGCTATAATTCAGTAATACTTACTTAAAGTACGATATATCCTTGGTTGTATTACTCCGATTACTACAACCATACGCTGAGCTTACGGCTGGCATTCTTGAAAGCGAGAATCTATGTTTTCACTTCTTAAAACTTAGGGAATTAAATTGGCATGCACGATCTTCCTTGTCATCTCAACATATGCTCTCGCGCCAATTCGCTTTGTTTTGACAACGGTAAACATGGCTGCCCCTTATCAACTTGCTTCAAGCAGGGAGCGTTGATGTCAGGCCTACAGCCCCTCTATGTTATTCTAGCTCGTTGATACTGAAAAATACAGTAGAGACAATACGCGACACTTACGGAATTAGCCTTGTTAAAATGGGAGACAATTCAAGGGTGGCGCTCCTAGTGACTTGAGATGAAAATTCACGCTAAATTCAAATATCAATGGAAATGCATATACGAAAATGGATAAATAAATTACGTCTAGAAAGAAAGTATTATTGAGATATTAACTTCGAAGTTGCTCAAGCAATTCTGGATAAATGAATGAAGAATTATTTAAAGACTGAAATTAGACACGACATATAAACAAGATGTGAAATGGACTCCTGTGAAATGGCTTGATCTTTCATTTATGCATTACTTTTGTTTTTTTGCTTTAGCATTCCTGTCTGAACTTTTACGGTTAGATTTGTCTTTTTTCTCATTTAAAAAACATTGTATCATCACATTAAGGCACTTGTCAATAAAAATATCGGCGCATTCCTTACACACGTGATGCAATGACTTAATATTTAAAAGGTCTTTCCTCTTAACATAAAGCCTACTAACAGAAATAAAATCTATAAAATCCTGGCTTTAATCTGAGAAGAGGGATAAAAGAAAGAAAAGTACGAAAATGTTATCGATAGTGATGCCTTGAGGAATATTTACGTATAATTAGAGTAAAAATGTAAGATACCCTTGGCTGTATAGTCCAGGATTTCTAAAGTCGCTGGCCTGGAAATGATCTGAACAGATCTTATAATTCTTATATAAGCGTAACGTCCCTTCTTTCTTGTACAACTTTTCCAAATCACTTCTGTGACATTTCAAAACCCACAGATCACACCTACGACAACACATCGGTATTGAAGGTTAACTGCTACACTATACAATAAAATGTGCGTATTATATTTTAATCCAGTTAAAATATGGGTCGAGCAGGTCAGAAAATTATGAAGTACTATAAAAATCCCTTTGTCACTGGAAGAATATATATACAAACACAATATTACTTACATTTTCTCGTCACTACGGCAGCAAAAGAAAGATCGCGCATTCTTCTCTACTTCATAGTTACTGCAGACAAACACAGCACATATCTTTCCCCTCATGTTGAGAGGAGATATCAAGGAATGACACACGCTACTATTTAATTATGTCAACTCACTGAAAACGCATAAATAACACCAAAAACTTCACACACACAAATACACTTGCTCTTATGACAGAATCAGTAGTTCTCAGGTCTACCCGCTAGAGAGAGTTCTAGCTGAGTGTCGGGTATTGTCTCTACTGTATTTGCTACCACTGCCTTCGTAATATACAGGCCGTACAGTAGAAAGCGCGCCAAGCCCATCAGCTGATCAATTGAGGTAAGCTAAGCGAATGTTACAAATAGTACTTGTGTACGTAATCTATAAGGATTAGGGGCATTCTTTGGATAATTGTGACCGTTGAGAGACAGTAATTTATATTTAAGTGTATTGCATGTTTATTCTTTAAACTTATCACATTGGAATTTACGTAACCAGCTGTTATTAAGATAATGAGACCTCATAGTCTAGGTGAGGTATGATCTTCAAGTGGTGAGTAATGTAAATTCAAGGGTCGTGGAATGTATTCATTTAATTGTTATCGTATAACAAGTTTTCTGGTTATATAATGTGCTGCAAATTTAAATATAGTGTGTGAAAGTTCGCATTTGCTACAATGCTAAGAACTTGTGCGTACCACGGCGAATATACACCTATAATTACAAGTAAATATACATTAATATTTTCATTTTCTTCGTACGAGAGCAGGTTACCTTTATGTAAAACGAAAATCCCAACCGAAAAAATACCCGTTACTAAGACTAAAGGTGTGCGTTTCACACATTTTCCAGAGCTGATGATGAATTCTGCTTTTGACTTTCTTGTTACATAGATTTACAGCAGGGCGTTTTATTGTTAATACAGAACAAACATAAAAGTGGATAGTAACCAATTGAACCTACATACGGTTATTTCTTGGGTTAGTACTGTTGAGTACGCGCTGCCTTTCTCCCCAAATGAATGCCAGTAAAAACCATTCCTCGGCAGTTTCCGTGAATGTGGGGAGTAACTAATAGTGCATTAATATTTGGGAAAACCTGTGCTATTCCTAAACAAAAAATGATACAAATGTTTGCGTGGAAGAAAAGATCTCAAGAGAGGCTTCGAAGGATAGTGCCAGAAGTGTCAAGAAAGAGAAAAACGAAGAAAGCTACTGTATTTATGGCCATCTAGAGGAATGGAAGTAAAGTTTATTATTGTGCATTTGTTGTCTTCATATTTGTATTAATTCATAAGAATTATTTGTTGGGTACACTGACGTGTAAAACACTCAAGCTTTGACCGCGTAGATCGCACTTCAAACCTACTTCTTCTAAAATTACATACACCTGACTTACGAGTTTTATGCGATTATATGTGTTAGTGATCTCACCTGTAATATTAAAACAACATTTGTAAATATTGTAAATATTACAAAAGGTGCAGGCGTATCAAGTTCTTGGATTACACGGTTCGGACGGAGATAACAGTTTGCCTCTTTGTGCGACGTCATTAGAGCTACAGTACGGCCTGTACATCACGAAGGCAGTGTTGCTACTAATTCGCCGCTGAAACGACGGCCCGACCGTGCTCACGGTTAGGCCGCTAGGTGACCGGATTCTGTTCTGCTCTTGGCGGCCTTAAACATTGTGATATACGGAGTAATTGCGATGTTGTGTTAATTTTATGCAATTCATTGTACGTGTTGATTCTGTCGGTGAGTGTCCGTGAGGTTGAAAAGCCTGGTGCACTGTTGTGTACCTCTATGTACTTAGCATACCGCTAAAAGGCAAGAAAATGTGGCATTCCATACTTTTCTTTTGTAGCGTTATTAACAAATACGCTACCTGTGATATATGTATATACATATATATATATGTGAACTATCTACTGTCTACGCAACATATACTTATATGGTGTCTCTCATCGGAACTGGTATTTTGGTAAATTAACTAATTCCTCTACGGACATTATGTTCACGGGCTAAGTACTGTACTGAGCCGTGATTTTCCCGTTCATATGGAACTGTTATTCTACTCTATGGAAAGACTAAAACCTTGAGTCTGGTAGACTTGGTTATTTTAATGCATGAGCGCTATGAACTGTTGGAATATTGGTCATATTTTCTGTCTAAACGTGGCAATTGTGACTTTTCGGAACATTGTTTATTGCTTGGTAATACTTCTACGAGATATTATTACATAGTGGAACGATGCATGGACTCCTACGCCATCTGTGAGAGTGGCTAGCAACTTATCTTGGTGGTTCGGCGGTCTCCGCCAGAGCGTGTAGCGGGGTTGTGACTGTGTCGCGCCTAGTGACAATGTGTGAAAGGCGCGTTTTAGCAGTTGGACGCGCTCGTGACTGGAAGCTAAGCCATGTCTAACGGCTACGCTGTTACTCAAATAATTATGATTGCCGGTATGGAAGCTGTGGGAATTGGGTGATAAAGGAGAGTATACCTCGCCTAGCGAGGAAGAATAAATTGTGTTGTACAGTATTTAAGTATATTTGTGTTTAGTATGTAAGTCATTCTTAAAAATTCTTATTTGTGAAGTGCCGTAGTTGTTGGTTATAGCACGAGGATGTTACCTGGGCATTACTGATCACCACAAAAGTTCGCCTTTAGGTCTTATTACTGTGTATATATCTTTTTTGGTGTAGATTCCGTATTCTATGAGTGTATTTATTGTAAGTGAAGTTAAGCTACTGCTTGATGATGGTGTTCATATTTGAAGTGTGTGCTGCGTAACGGCGAAGTGCAGTGTTTCCTCTAGGTAACAGTCAAAATTCGTTCGTGCCTTTTCTAAATTTTGTGATTCCCTTTGTTAATTCTTGTTTCTGGTGTATCTACGTGTGTTTTCGTGTATTATTTGATTCATGTGCTGTTTCTTTTGGTAAATTGCATCTTCATATTGCCGTGTTTATTGTGGTGCACACTACCGTCTGTTCTCTCTGATATTTTAGTTCCCATATTATTGTTTTGTGATTCGGTTCGTATGTTTCGGCCTCCCGTTACTCGTGTTACGACCTAACTACTGCGATTGCGCTGAACACCACCCATTTCTTTTAAAGGGCATTATTATTATTATTATTATTATTATTATTATTATTATTAGTTGGATTTTTCATTGATTCTTATTTGATTCATACGTATGACTAGGGAATAGGATTGTATATTTCTTGCATTTCTGCGGGTGGTTTTGTTTTTTAATGCCTAATGATATGAGGATGCCTACATTTATTACAACGATGAAATTCATTAACAATGTAAAAGTTTGAAGATTTATTTGAGGGTTTTGGGCACCCCTAGTGTGGCGTGGTTGTTGCTTGGGGCTCATCTACTCTTCTCTGTATTGTTGCTTATCTTATCTTATCGCCGTGTGGCAGTTACGCAACTGTCATTGGTCATTATTGTCTGGTGGGCATTAGCATCCGCTGTTGTGGGCCGCTGTAATTATTATGATGTTTTGTTTTGCGGTATTGAGGTAAGATCGTGTGTTTTTTTATCTTGCAATGTGGGTTCCGCCTCATTAAATTGTGCATTTCAGGTCGTGTTGTTGCTAATTACCACATCTACTGTGTGGAGTGATTTTATTTATAATTTATTAGTGTTGATTTTATTTTAACTACTGTACGGTATGTGTTTTCATATTGGTCGGTTGTAGTGTAAAGTCCCTTTATTTTCATGCATTGTTTGGTTTACGTTATGTGAGTTTTGTGGGGAATGATCCTTCCACTAGGATGTGTCGGAAGCCCTCTATTAAATAATTTGTTATAAATTTTATTAAAATTTTATGTTTGTTCACGAACACTTAACAGTAATTTATTTAGTTTGCTGTCTGGTGCACCAGAATTTTATTTTACAAAGGAAGAGACTTATTTTAAATAATATTAATTTTATTTATATCTAGATTAGTTATCTGACTTATTTTCAGAGATGCCAAAAAATTATTTTCTCAAGTTCATTATATTAATTGGGGTCTAATGATTTTTTTATATTTTAAATAATATGTAAAAACGAATTTTCTTTTAAGTATAAATTTAATCTAAAATTTTATGTTGGTGTTATTTGGGCGATGTCTGTCGCAATTCCTAATGATCCCATCCTCTAATCTTATATCTTTTGGGTTAGGTCCTGCACTCTTCCATTTTTCCTTGGATGATGTTGTTTACTGTGTGCTTCATTCCCCCTTTTTTCTGTTTATCTTGTATGCGCACGTCCCAATGACGCTTGTCATTTTCTTGTATTGTTTGAGTGCGTTGCACTTTCGGAGTGCGGTTTAAGACAGAAATGCAGGCAAGCTATTTTGAGTCACGAGTATGTACGCAGTTTGCATTATAATACATCAGATTTCAGTTTAAGCATATCAATCAAGCGAATTCTCCCCAACGAAGGTCCTTCTGTTTTTAGTGTATATCCTGTTCACAAGAGAAAAGTGTCAAACGCAGGAAGGCTCCAGCTCCAAGAAATTACGTATGGCGATCAAAATTTAGTAAAATTTCTGATTCAGATAACGATGAACATACCATATCTTCAGCATATACCTAATCTACGTCATCCACAAACAAAAAAGTACCTAAAAGTCTCGTTTCTATATCAAGGAAAGGCTACGAGTATCTATGTTAAATCTAAATAAATATATTGATGAGATTTCAAATGACAGATTTCAGAAAACAGTCTTATATTGAGAAGTAGGAGACGGTAATGAAATAAGAAAAAAACTTGACCAAAAAGTAAATCAATTTGAAAATAATGGTACAAATGATCATTTAGGAGCCTTTATTTCTGTTAGAACAAACTGAATCTTACCGGAAGAAAAAGTGAAATACGGAAAAACGACGCTAAAAATTTGCGTCTTCTGGCATAGGAAAAGCACCTACCGGCTACAGATTTGAGAGCCTTGCACTGATTAACTGTACCATATCAGAAGACGCTGAAAAATAATAAAGGATATTCTAATGGCGAAACGGGCATAACATCGCTCTCCAAACAGCGGCTTCAATACGAATGCCGCAACATCAGGTCTGTGGAGGAAAAGGTAGGATAGCTGATAATTTATAAGATGGTGATTAAACTCAAAGTTATTTATGACCGCAATCTCGATTAGTTTATCGGATACACTGAGTCAGAATTAGAGAAAACGGGAAGAAGTGACAAACTCGGTAATAGACTTCTCTGCTTCTTTTGTGAATTACTTATTTCGTTTAAGCAAAGTGTAAGAAATACATTCTCAAATCTCTTTCGTATCTTCCGAAATTTATAGTTTTAATGAATTTTTATAGGGTTTCGTCCTGGAACGTGTTGCAATGAGCGGGCGAGACAGCTCAGTAAAGAGAACTCTAGTGGATCTTGTCAGAAGTATCTCGATGCTGAGTCTAGTGTGCTCTATTTCCCGGCCTTATGTATCTCGCAGTCAACGATTGGGCTTATTGTTGTTCAGCAGCCATCTTGGAAATATTCGCGAAAAAGTATTCTCAAAATAAATCACAAATAATAGTAACTAAGCCCAACAACATACAAGAAAAGTCCGTCCGTGTGTCTTGTACGGTGCGGATCGTTCTTTGGTTGCAGTCTGGTGTTTGCCTGCGGTGATAAGTAGTGTGTGAACGTTTGGCGAGTGTGTGTCTGTGTAAGCTTTGGCGATGGATACTGATAGTGGAGGAGATGAGGCACCGGATCCCTCATCCAATGCCAATGTTGGTCGTGAAGAAACTGTGCCGATGCAAACCAATTTGATTAATCTCACTTCACATATGAATTCATTACAGCAGTCTTTACAACCTCAACAGTCTAATGACGCTCAGGCACCTCCTCCACCTCCTGAAGGGTTGGAGGTTTATCAACAGGCTCATTTTGGTCCATTTATTGTCTTTGTTGAATCAACTAAGTCGAAAAATATTGGTGGGCTACATCCCATGGCGCTTGGGCGTTTGTTTTACGATAATTATATTTTTGTGAAAGGTATAACGCCCAAAGGACGAAATAGATTATTGGTTGAATTTAGTTCCGCGATCCAAGCTAATTCCTTTCTACGTCATTCAATACTTGCAACTCACTCTTTGAAAGCATAAATTCCCAGTTCCAATATCTTTCGTGTTCGACTTGTACGCGGTGTGGAAAAGAATATTTCTGATTCTGACATTCTTAAATACCTCAAATCTGATGTTCGGGTCAAATCGGTCAAGCGGCTTAACCGTAAGGTTGTGGAGCCCAGTGGAGTGACGTACGTTCCTACTGGAACAGTTAAGATTGTTTTTCGCTCTCAGACTCTTCCTCAATACGTCTCTTTGTTTCAAGTGCATTTAGAGGTTCACCCTTTCATATTCTCTCCGATTATATGTTCAAAATGTCAGCGATATGGACACACGATCAAAAACTGTCAGGCTAAGTCACCCCGATGTGGGCATTGTGCGTTACATCACCTTACATCTGAGTGTCAGGAAAATATTCGTCGATTTGTTCACTGTCAGCAGGAACATTATACTGTCTCATCAAACTGCCCTACTCATCAACAGCAAACTGCTCTTAAAAAGCTTATGTGTACAGAAAATCTATCCTTTTCCAAGGCGTCTGCTAGAAAACACTCGACCCAATTTGGCATGTCCGATAATACCCATCATTTTCCACCTCTTCCTTCTACTAGTTCCTCTTCACCTGTGGAAACCCCCAGGAAACGTAAATTTACTCCGGTGGATATGAAAGAGTCCCGTCCTATTCCAAAACCTGGTTTTGATAAGTCTGGGTATCTTAATCTCATCAGACCCACTCCAGTGTCTTCACATACCTCGGTCTTTCCATCCACTTCATCATCATCCTCCCCGTCCCCAATTCCGTCTACGTCCTGTAATTCTCAGTGTTTGCCTTCAGCTTCTTCTCAATCATGTAGTTCCCCTGTGCTACGCCAAAAGGCGCATCTCCAAAGTGGTATTCATCAACTATTTCTACAACTTATTCAATTATTAGGAGACCAGCCATATGTTGCACATACACTTTATAAGCTTCGTGACTGTGTTCTCTTTAGATGCTACGTATCCTGCAGTGGAATGCTAGGAGTATTCCTTCTAAACGGTATGAGTTACAATTTTTGATAAAAGAAAATTTCCCCTTTCATTATAGCCTTACAGGAGACTTGGTTTTCCCCATCCACTGAGTTTTATTTAAATGGCTTTAATGTTGAGCGTTGTGATGGTATTGGTTATGGTGGTGTTGCTTTATTTATTCACCATAGTTTATCCTATCAAGGTCTTCATATCTCGTATTGTCTACCCCATACGTTTGTTATCGGTATCTCATATAATCGCCTTTCCATTATTAACCTTTACTGCCCTCCAAATATTTCTATTTCCCATATTCAATGGTGTCGATTCTTGTAGCAATGTTCTTCTCATAACGAGCTTCTCCTCTTAGGGGACTTCAATCTTCATCATTCTATGTGGGGAAGCAGTAGTGATACTTCCCTGGGTTCTTATTTCCTCACTGCTTCCCAATCGCACGACTTTGTCATCTTAAACGATGGTTCTCCCACGCGCCTCACTCCCCCCGGCTCTCCTCCCAGTGCTGTGGATTTATCATTATGTCGTCCTGCAATGGCTTCGGTTGTAACTTGGTATCGACTTTCTGATACACATTCTAGCGACCATTTCCCTATTATTCTTACGTATGGTCTTGGTAGGTTTCCTAGTTCTTCTTCCACTCCTACATGTATCAGTAATGTTCGCTCCCTCCGTCACTTTGATAGAGTATCTTTTATTTCTTATGTTACCCATCGTATTGAGCTTATTTCGGATACTATTTTGTCCTTTTCTACTCTCTCTCAATTTATACAAGATTATCTCGATCTTTACCATCCCTATAAACCTATTTCTTCTCACTCTTCTCGTCCCTATTCCTTTTTACGATGGTGGGACTCAGAGTGCCATAATCTGGTTCTTAAACGACGTCGCTCATTCCGTATATATAGGAAAACACTAGCCCCCCATCATTATTTCCGTCTTAAACAACATATTGCTTACGCTAGACGAGTTTTTCTTTCTAAACGCGCGGCTGTGAGCTTGCATCCGGGAGATAGTAGGTTCGAATCCCACTATCGGCAGCCCTGAAAATGGTTTTCCGTGGTTTCCCATTTTCACACCAGGCAAATGCTGGGGCTGTACCTTAATTAAGGCCACGGCCGCTTCCTTCCAACTCCTAGGCCTTTCCTATCCCATCGTCGCCATAAGACCTATCTGTGTCGGTGCGACGTAAAGCCCCTAGCAAAAAAAAGCTTTCTAAACGCCGTGCTGATGGCGATCCTTTATTTCCTCCTTAAACGCTCGTACTTCGTCTTCTCATTTATGGAGTGCAATTCGCTCACTTACCCGAGCTTCTCAATACATTCCACCCTCTGTAACCCCTCCACAGATTCTATCTATCTTTCTTAACTCACTCACTCCTGATTATGTTGTCCCCTACTTTACTATCCCCCTGTCTCCATGCTCTTCCCCTTTTTCTGCATTACTCCAACCTATACACCTTTCTGAACTTGAGGCCACCTTGTGTAACGCAAAGAGTTCGTCTCCAGACCCTGATTATATATCATATGATATGCTCCAGATCCTCCCTCTACGTGCTAAACAAGCTTTATTAGCTCTCTATAATAATATACTTCTCACTACTTCTGTTCCTATCTCTTGGAATGAACTTTTTTGGTGCCTATCCCCAAACCTGGTCAACTTCACACTGACTCTAACAGCTTTCGAGGGATTGTCCTTGGTTCGTGTATTCGCAAGACGTTTTTAAAAATTCTCCTTCAACGAATCCTATGGTCTCTTGAATATTATAATTTGGTTCCCAAATATCAATTCGCCTACCTTAAAGGTCGTTGTGCTCAAGATGCTATTAACATTTTAATTATAGATATCTTATTAGCGCAAATTCGTAAGGATTGTATTATTGCTAATTTTTGGACATACGAGGAGCTTTTGCCTCCATACCACTTCATCTTCTCTGGACTAATCTCGCACAGAAAGGTTTTCCTGCTCATTTTCTCCACATCTTGCGTAATTTGTTTACATATCGGAAACTTTCACTTAAATCCACTTATTCTTCTCTTCCTTGTCGTCTGTCATCTGTCGGTATTCCTCAGGGGGACATTTTAAGTGGTCTGCTTTTCGCCCTGTACATGAGTAATCTTGAACAATTGGTTACACAAAAAGCTCGCATTCTCTTTCATGTTGATGATATTGTTCTTTATTATTATCATAGTAATGTCGATGTGTGACGTCATCATATATATCAGCTAATGTAGCAAGTCATTACATGGCTTACTTTTCATGGTCTTCAACTTTCCATCTCCAAATGCTGTGCAATATTTTTTTACCTCTAAGCGTAGGTTTAACTCTGAGCCACTTGTTTTCGATTCTCATGTCATTCCTTTCTGTTCCTCCCATAAATACCTTGGTGTCATGCTAGACCGCTCGTTATCTTGGAAACATCATATTACTCAGTTACGTAATTCTTCTGATACGCATATTAAAATTCTCCAAGTGGTTACTAGACGATCATGGGGTGCTGACCCTGTCACAGCTCAGTTGTTATATTCCGCTACTATTCACTGTAGACTCGACTATTGTACGCATGTTATAGATACTGCGCCGGATTCTTTTCTTAACCACTTAAATACTTTACAATTTAAAGCCCTGAGAACTTGTGTTGGAGCATTGTTGTCTACCCCTACTAATGCTCTCCTTGTCGAGACCGGTGAGCTCCCTCTTCCAATTCGCCGTAAAATGATAACATCTAAATATTTACTTAAAAGATTTGCCCTGGCTCAACACCCATTGCTTCCTAAATTGCAGTTATTAGATGAATACTCTCTTCTTTCACAGGCTCGCCGTCGTAAGATGCCTGCTTTGTTGTATGCATATCAATTTCTTCTCTCCTATAAAAATACTATCTTACGCACTGCTTCTTCTCCCTTTTATACAGTACATTTTGTCTGTTTATTTTTTTGTCCCTTCTATCATTATCTCCCCTACATCTTCTTTTTCTTCTTCTATTCCTGGTTTTTCGTTGACTGGCCCTCCTTTTAAAAAACTACGTGTTGCTCTAAGTGATTCTGGTGTCAACCTATAAACAGACGGCTCAAAAAACTCCTTTGGTGTTGGAGCAGCGTTCTATATTGTCAATACCAATGTTGCTGAAATCTATCGTTTACCCAGTGACTTTTCTATCTACACTGCGGAAATTTTTGCTATTCGTCAAGCTCTCATGTACATTAAGCATCATTCTATACCTAAAGCAGCTATTAATACGGATTCTCTCAGTGCCGTTCAATCGATCATGTCCTCTCATCTTTCTTTTAACTGGTATTTGTATCATGTTAAGAGTCTAATTTATTCCTTGCATCAATCTGGGGTGGTTCTCACTTTTGTCTGGATCCCTAGACATATAAGTATCTATGGGAATGAATAGGCGGATTTATTTGCTAAGCGAGCTACTCGTGATGGAAAATCCCTACTTAAACTTGCAGTTCCTCTACCCGATTTTTACTCTGTTATTCAACATTCCGCTTATCGTCAGTGGCAAGAAGATTGGACTCGATCAGCTTCTTATTAAGGCCGCTATTATTACAATATTCAGCCTTGTATTCCTCCCTATCCTTGGTATTTGAAGGGTAACTATTCTCGCCGTCACATTACCAACATTATTCGTCTTCGCTTTAATCATGCCCTTACTCCTCTGTATAAACATCGTTTTAACCTCTCCCCCACTCCTCCTGTCTATGTGGTACTCCGAATGCTGATGTAAATCATTTATTATTCCAATGCCCTGTGTATGATTCTTTTCGTCCGGCTTTTATTTCTCGTCTTATCAGTCTTCAGAAAGTTCTTCCCACCAATGTCTCCTGTTTGCTTACCGATATGTCTTCTGCTATAATACATGCTATCAATCAATATTTGGATGACTCTCATATTCATTTGTAAATTACTGTCTTTTTATGGTTCGCTCGGTTACATACTCCTGCTTCCACTGTTTTTTACTTCTATGCACTTCCTTTGTTATGTTACGCGCTATTTAAAATGTGTACATAGACATGATGCTCAACTTTGTTCTTGTGACCTTTGTAGTGAGACTCATTGCGTGTGACCTTCGTAGTGTGAATAATTGCGTGTGATTTCGCATATTAAGTGTAATATCACGATAATAAGTGTAGTGGCTGGGTGAAATAACAGAGCCCATAACCTCTCCAACAACACCAACAACGATTGGGCTTCCTTGTAATTTTAGCCCAGTCAATATTCTTATGAGAGTTATAAAACATACAGATATGTGTATAAAATAAATAAACAAATGGGAGCACCGTCTTATACACACGGCAGGAAACAGATTATAGACTTGATCTTGTGGTGGCTCCATCTACATTAAAACGACTCGAAAGACTTAGTGATCAATCTTTACATTCTATCTTTGCTCCTTTTAAGTTTGTATAACCTCCTTGTGGAATGTATGTTTATATCGTTGCCTACGTTATAATACAAGGCCTGGAAATAGGGCCCGCAAACCGCTATAGAAGTGGTTACACTGAAGTTCAATGCCGGGTCGCTAGGATCGCCATCTTGCTCCCTGTCTACCAGGCTCGCGCCTTTAAACGTGTTCATTAACTGGGTTGGTTGTGAATGTATTATGTATTTGTCTGATGTTAAGCATTCGCAGTTCCAGTCATGGTTTATTCACGAGAAATTAAAGGTAGTGAAATTTCGTTTCACAAGTTTCCAGTGAATGTTCATTGTTCGAAACATTATACAGAGGAAGTATTACGCATGAGATACGACTTCAAGCTGATCGAAGTAGGCCTCTGTTCCTAAGTTTTGATCCGAGTTACGTCATAAGAATCGGGCGATCCCAAAATTTGTAAGGGACTTTTTTTAAACTACGCTACCGTGACCGGCAATCATTTGAGAGGCATCTTCAAACTCACAAAACTTAAATTAGGAAACCAACGAGGAAAATAATTTGCCCAACAAATTTCACGAAAATGAATGTAGCAAGAGCTAAAAATATTGTATTTTCCCCTGAAACAATCTCTGGTTTGTAAAGTATGGAGGTGGTTTTGTCCCGAGAGCATAACATACAGTTTAAAATAAGCCATTTGTTTTATGGAGCATTTTATTAAATTGTCCAATGCGCATAACGTCTGCAACACCTCACATGGGACATATTCAGGAACGAAAACAAACGAGCATCTTTTAACCGGGCGAGTTGGTCGTACGGTTAGGGGCGCGCGGCTGTGAGCTTGCATCCGGGAGATAGTAGGTTCGAATCCCACTGTCGGCAGCCCTGAAGATGGTTTTCCGTGGTTTCCCATTTTGACACCAGGCAAATGCTGGGGCTGTACCTTAATTAAGGCCACGGCCGCTTCCTTCCAACTCCTAGGCCTTTCCTATCCCATCGTCGCCATAATACCTATCTGTATCGGTGCGATGCAAAGTCACTAGCAAAAAAAAAAGCATCTTTTAGTACTGAAGATGAACTCCTCAGTTGGTTAATTAATGATTTCCTGCCATATATTAAGAGACTTAAAATGCATTCAGAAAATGAAAAAAAGAATCATGAGAGAAATGTATGAGGCATTGATCTTGACTACCCAGTCCATTGTGGCCTGCGTAAAATACCTCATAAGTATACATTTGCATTATGCATTGATGAGGAATCTAACGAGCTATGACATCGAGCTCTTCTTCAGCTACCTAAGACGCCAAGCGGAATACAATGACATTACGGTTCGTGTGGCAAAAGAAAAAACAGACTGTAAAGGCTGTTTAGAACATATCTGTTCTCCTGCTACTCAAAGTCCAACATTGTGTCTTATTCGTTTTCAAGATCGAGGAGCCCTCAGATACCGAAAATCGTCTGTGGCACTTCTGCAGTGAACGACGGAATTTGTCATTTCCGCTACGCAGTACTTGTCCCGAAGAGAGTTACTAAAAGGTGTACGTTTATTTTTTCGAAAGACATGTTCAACAGTGAAATTAAGTGTGGAAAGTGTAAAGGCGACAAACCACCTCTTTTTCTACTATGAAAATTTCTGAGACCTCTGTTAGACAACATTGCTTTGAGCCACTCAAGTAGAAGAGAGAAAGTTTTGAAACTTGATAAGAAGCCCCTCAGAAGGAAAGTTTTGAAACTTCAAAGACATATCCAAGCCAATGCAGCACCGCTCTATAAATATAGTGCTGTAAATACTCGCAAAAACATTCAGTTCTTTTTATTTAGGATATAATTTACTTATTGACATATACGGCCATGCGAATACAAGGAGGCAAGACCGCGATCCTAGCGGCTGAATGGTGAACTAGGAAGCAATCCGTTTCCACGAGTGCATTTCAAGGCCTTGTATTATAGCGTAGGCAACGGTTTATATCTGGTTGTTACTTGTGCGTGGTGCTGTGTTAACAATTAATCATTGCGTTTTACAGTTTTCATTCTTGAATAGCAATTTAAGAGCACGAATCAAGTTAGCTTACTCTAACAGTGGTGACCCCGACGTGATTTGAACGACGTGATGAAATAAAAACGTGTGTATACGAGTGTTGTGCAGTGTAACCGTTGACTATTGTGTTTCTGTAAACATGCCTAACGCTGAGAATACGGAAGGAACACTATCAACAGACATTTACGAGATTAGAAATGCACATATCGCACGTAAAATTATGGCTAATGCAAATCGAAGGACAATTCGCTACGACCGGTATTACGGCAGAATTGACAAAATTTAATTACATAATAGGATCGCTCGAGCCTGATTTCACAGAGCTTGTAAGTGACTTTCTGAATAGACCATTATCCAATACACCTTTTGCAGACCTCAAGTCTCGTCTTATAACTGAATTCGAGGAATCAGAAGGACGAAAGGTTACCAAACTTTTAACAGAAATCGAACTTGGTGATAATAAACCTAGTCAGTTACTCAGAGAAATGCGAACCCTTGCTGGAACACAAGCTCAGGAAGACTTTTTAAGAACTATTTTCTTGCAAAGGCTACCAATAGATTTAAGGTCTATATTAGCATCTTCCAGTGTTACACGGGACAACCTAGCAACAATAGCAGACCGAGAGCCCTAGCATATCTGCTATTCAACCGCAACCGTCAGCATCACTCACCGATAGGATTTCTAGGCTTGAACAACAGATTGAACAATTAACATTATCAATAAATAGTGTTCTGAATCTACCACAGTATCGTTCTCGCTTTAAGTCCCGTTCACCTCACCGTAAACATTACCAACCACGTGGTTCATTATGCTGGTACCATTTCACATACCGACAAAAGGCGAAAAAATGTACTCACCCATGCAGTTTTACTCTTACTTCTTCTGATTCGGGAAATGCTCAGGCCCCTCGCAAGAGGCGGCACATAGTGACGTGGGCCATGTAAATTCTCGCCGCTTATTCATTACAGACCGCTCCTCTGGCAGGCGATTTCTGATCGATTCAGGACGGATTTGTCCGTTCTTCCTCCCACAGCACAAGATAAAAGCGTGCTTGCAAACGCCTGCTATATGCAGCTAACGGGACACCAATCAAAACATATGGCGAGCGCTTAATTCCACTTGACTTTGGTTTGAGACGATAATTTTTGTGGCCGTTCACAATAGCTGATGTTCAGCAATCTGTCCTCGGTGCTGAATTTCTTAATAACTATGGGTTGTTAGTTGATATAAAACACAAACATCTCATAGATGGCACAACTAATTTATCAACCCACGGACTACCAGTATCGTCCCCTGTCTCAGGAAGTGTTCATTTGCTTAGCCCTCACAACAAATACTCTGTTCTACTCCAAGACTACCCAAGCCTACTTCGAGACAATCCAGCATTTACTGCAACCGACATACATTTTTTCAACACCATCTCTACAATCGGCCCACCAGTCGCTGCCAAAGCGAGAATGCCTCCCGATAAACTTGCTCAAGCGAGGGTGGAGTTCCAGAAAATGATCGACTTGGGTATCTGCAGACCTTCGAAGAGTCCTTGGTCCAGTCGTCTCCACATGTTACAGAAGGAAGATGGCTCATGGCGACCCTGTGGGGACTACAGGGCCCTCAATGCCATCACAGTTCCAGACGTATCCTGTACCTAATCTCCAAGACTTCAATACCAGACTATCAGGTAAAACAAATTTTCTCGAAGATCGACTTAATCAGAGGTTTACACCACATCCCAGTCGCTGAAGATGATGTGGCCAAGACAGCTATTATAACCCCGTTTGGTTTATTTGAAATTGTCAAACTTCCATTTCTCTGCGAAATGCTGCCCAATCTTTTCAAAGGTACATGGACTCCATCTTGAGAGATTTGGACTTTGTGTTTTTCTATCTCGATGATATCCTGATTGCATCGCAAAATAAAGAAGAGCATGAGCATCACTTAAAAATCCTTCTTGAACGACTGCATAAATACAGTATCAATGTGAATCTTTCAAAATGTGCTTTTGGTGCCTCAGAAATTTCCTTCCTAGGCTACAGTGTGTCATCTCCGGGCAATAAAACCACTCCCCGACCGTGTTGATGCTATTCGCTCATTCCCACAACTTCGTACTATTGGTGACTTGAGACAATTTTTTGGATTAGTAAATTTCTATTGCCGGCCGTTACCAGATACAGCTACTACTCAACGCTTACTCTTCAGTCTTTGTAAAGACACACGCAAGCGAGATCGCAGAGAGGTTAACTGGACACCTGAAGAAGTACAATCCTTCACACAATTAAGGAACAAATAGCAAATGCCACCCTTCTGGCACATCCGGCAGGTGACTTACCGTTAGCATTGCTGGTTGACGTATCCGACTTAACAATGGGAGCTTCATTACATCAAATCCGTGGCACAAAGATGGAACCACTAGGATTCTTCTCAAAGACTTTCTCCAATACACAGAAGAATTATAGCACGTATGACCGTGAATTATTGGCAGCTTATTCAGCTGTAAAGTACTTTCTTCACTTACTAGAAGGCAGAAATTTTACCATCTACACTGACCACAAATCTTTGATATTTGCTTTTCAACAACGCCTTGATAAAGCGTCGCCCAGACAACTTCGCCATCTAGACTTCATTGGTCAGTTCAAGACAGACTTACGGTACCTACGTGGGAAAGGCAATATTCCAGCTGACTTCTGTTCATGCATCTCATACATTTCCATTCCATCACAACTATCACTTGATGAAATTGCCCAAGCACAGGCCTCTGATGTTGAACTTCGCCAACTACAACAATCCACAGAGACAACACTCAAGTTCAAGACCATTACATCACCATCAAGAGCTGAATTAATTGTTGACGTTTCTACAGGAGAACTCCGACCATTTTTGCCAAGTCAGTTCCGCAAAATTTGCAATTAATGCATTACACAATATGGCTCACCCAGGTATTAATGCATCTACCAAACTTGTACAACAACGATATGTATGGCCGTCAATGAAACAGGACATTAAATTGTGAACCAAATCCTGTGTATCCTGCCAGCGTACCAAGGTCACGAGGCACACTACCACTATAGGCAGCTATGAACCTGTGGACCGCCGTTCTTCTCATATTAATGTAGACATCGTCAGACCAGTTCCTCCATCTGAAGGATTCACCTACATCCTTACTATAATTGATCGTTTTTCAAGCTGGCTGGAAGCTACGCCCTTGATGGATATAACAGCTGAATCAGTTGCATACGCCATGCTGCACACATGGATAGCTCGATACGGCATACCGTCTGTTATCATCACTGACCGAGGCAAACAGTTCGACTGTTCTCTTTTCAGTAACCTGATGAAACACCTAGACATTCACCACATCAAAACAACTGCGTATCTCCCTTCTGCTAACGAGAAGATCGAACGTTGGCATCGTCAACTAAAAGTTGCACTGGTACACAACTCTCCAGCAACTGGATGCCCCAACTTCGGCTAGTTCTTCTTTGTCTCCGGTCTATCATCATACCTCACTTAGGTAGTTGTGTATGGAGAACCAGTGAGGTTACCAGCAGACTTCGTGGAGGAGACGCCACCAATGACAGATGTACTCTCCTTTGTCTTGAAACTCAAAGAGCACATCAAGTCCTTACGTACAGTTCAACCAGTGCACCACTCAGTGAGAAAGACATTCATTCCCTCTGACCTTCTAACTTATTCCCATGTATTTGTTCGTCATGATGCAGATCGGAAACCATTACAGACAATCCACGACGGACCCTTCAAAGTGCTTACCAGAAGAGAGAAACAATTTGTGATTCAATTACCCAATGGTGAACAAACTGTAACAATAGACAGACTGAAACCTGCTTTCCTTCTAGATGAAAAATTTCCTTCACAAAATGAAAAACAACAGCCCCCCTACCCAGAACTAAAGACCAATCCTCCATCTCCTGCAGTAGAAGAGACGTGTACCCGTTCTGGGCGAACTGTTCACTTTCCAGCTAAATACCTTTCCGTTATCACTGGGGAGGGAGTATGTGGTGGCTCCATCTACATTAAAACGACTCCAAAGAATTAGTGACCAATCTTTATATTCTCTCTTTGCTCCTTTTAAGTTTGTATAACCTCCTTGTGGAATGTATGTTGCAACCCGATAGAGATAAAAACAGAAATGATAATCAAAACTCATAATTAACACAAAATTAGTACAAGAAGCAAACAACTTACCATTGAGCAGCAGCAGCATGAAATATACCAGCTTGGAGGGCACAGAACATAAAGGAAAAAGGGCAGGGTCATAACTAGCTACTTGAGGTGTTGCCAGGTCAACATTACTAACTACTAAATTAAAGCAAGATTAAATTTCAATAAATTGAACTTTACTTAAAAATTAGGAAAATTTAAAAAATTGATGAATGAAACCTGAAGAACAAATAATTGAATTTTAAATAACCTCTTTGAATTATGGATAAAAATCAATTTTTGAAGCAATAAAACTATGAGTGCGCACTCGGATAACAACCTAAAAATATTTGTATATAGTAATAAATAAGTAAATAGAAGAACAAATACCCCACTGGCGTAGCCAAGAGGGGGGGGCAGTGGGGCCGGGCCCCCCCCCAAAATATTTCCTGAAACTAGAGCGATGATCAGCCGTTGTTTTACGTACGGTACGAACAACTTAAAACTTACTCCGAAATGTTAAATTAATGTAGCGACGAAGAATCTACTAGCAAGGCTCAATAGGTCTAATCATAATTCTCCATATTTGTACTGCTTGAAGGAAAGGAAAACACTTAGGATTGTGATGCGCGGGGATATTTCCCTGTAGAGGCCTCAGTATTGAGAATGTAACCGTGTGCTGACAAATGTCAAGACATGAGAAAAAAAAAAAAACAAGAGGGCAAGTTCGGCTCGCCAGATGCAGTTTTGCTTTGACTCCCATAAGCCATCTGCGCGTCATAATGAGGATGAAATGATGGTGAAGACGACACATACACCCAGTCCCCGTGCCAGCGAAATTAACCAATTAAGTTTAAAATTCCCGACCCTGCCGGGAATCGAATCCGGGATCGCTGTGGCCAAAGGCAGCATGCTAACCATTTAGCCATGGAGCCGGACAGAAAAAGGGCAATTACCAAGGATTACTCAGTTGGGGGCCGGAACGTAGGCCTATATATTTGTCAATGCCCGGAGATTGATTGGAACCTCAAATTGCACCATCTAAAGTGCGGATAACTGGGGCTACGGCCAGAAACAGCTGCAATCTTACAACATACTGTCAGATTTTGCACATCGGTTCTAGGAAACAACAATGTCCTAGGGATCCTCGGGTTGTACCGTGGTTGGGAGATGTGCTGTGTTTAAGTTGCAGCGTTGGGAAGACTGTGACAGGATTTTGAGCTGCACGTCAGTTACCCATTTTGTGCCATATAAGTACATTTTTTTGAAGAGGGCCATTTCGTCACTGAGAAGCCAAAACTATGTACATCCTCGGTAGGTTATGAAAAAGTTTTTTTTAATTCTAACAGTAGCAAGACAGTCGCGGATGCGTGCCTAAGTTCGATATGTAGGCCTATATATTTGTCAATGCCCGGAGATTGATTGGAACCTCAAATTGCACCATCTAAAGTGCGGGTAAATATTTTGTAATTGGCGGGCGTGATAACTCAGTTCCAATGGTTCTATCTTCTCATCAGGACGGCCCAGGCTTGAATCGCAGTCGATGCATGAAACATTTTTAAAATGGGAAGTCACGTTGTAGTGATATGGATTCTATTTAAAACACTAGATCCCGTCCCTTACCTTTCTTTATACTTTTGAGCCATAACCGCGTCGTTTATGGTGGTGTATTTTGAGTATGTAACCATTCTTCGGGCTTACCTTGTACCTTAAATGGTGAGTGGATGCAGTGGCGCACCCACAAAATAATTTCAGTGGGTGGGGTGTAAGTCGAGGCCAGTAGCGTGGATACAACTTTTCCTTGGAAGGGGTTGTGAAAAGATTTTTATTTAGAATTTGCTTTACGTCGCACCGTATGTCTTATGGCGAATATGGGAAAGGAAAGGGCTAAGAGTGGGAAGGAAGAGACCGTGGCCTTAATTAAGGTACAGCCCCAGCGTTTGCCTGGTTTGAAAATGGGAAACTAAGGAAACCATCTTTAGGACTGCCGACAGTGGGATTTGAACCCACTATCTCCAGGATGCAAGCACACAGCTGTGCGCCCCTAACAGCACGGCCAACTCGCCCGGTGGATATAAAATAAAGCCGATCCTACCGAGTGCGGTGACGGATCTTCAGTAGATATCGATGGTTTTGACTGTTACCATGTACAATCATAGCTTCGGTACTCTTAACATAACCGGCTACATTATTGAAACTGTTCGTAAAATTGATAATATCGTTCTTCGTTTGTGAGGAAGTAGAGTTTTCATTTAATTTGTCTTCTTAAAAAAAGGAACCACTTTGGTACTACACCCCATGAAGGTCCTTCCAGGTCGTAGATATTTCGATTACTTGAGACTCAAAGCCAACTCTACTGCACCCACAAACAAGGTTGTGTCCTCCTCATCCCATGCCGTTCTTAACTCTGTCAGTGCCGGGAATCGAATGCAGGATGCCCTAAGTCAAATTCTAAAATAAGGAGGCGATGGCCCTTCGAGGCTGTTACGCCATGGAGTTTGGTTTGGAAAAGTGAACAGAGAAGGAAGCGACACGCCTGCAAGGCTCTTTAGCTTCCAGCTAGTTCTTCTGTCCGGCCTCGTGCATTTAGGACAGTTGGAAAACGTACGCCGTAATAAATGCTCCTCAAAAACCCTTTGTAAAAATACTAACAGCATCTATTTATAACAATAATCACAAACGCCTCCTTTTCATGTGGCTCAGTTGGTTGAGTCGCTGTCCTTCTGAGTCTGAGTTCACAGGTTCAAATCTCGGCTTGGGTCGGTGGCCTGAAAACGGTGTACGGTGTTGAAATGGCAACAGCTCCGTGTCGTTGGTTATGGCGCGTTAATAAAAATTATATATACGAATATTAGCGTCACAAAACTGTAACTTTATACTACTATATTCTCTATCCCAGGCTTGCGAGGGAAATTGATTAACAATTTGCTTTATGTAGCACCGACACAGGTAGGTCTTATGGCGACGGTGGGATAGGAAAGGCCTAGTAGTGGGAAGGAAGCTTTATTGACATGTGCTGTTTCAAAAAAAAAACGATTCATTTATTTATGCCTTCTGTACAGTGGCGAAGTTAGGGCTCCAGGCCCTCTCGTATACTTAACCACACACTAATCAGAATATTAAATAAAATACTGAGATACTTAAAATATTTAAAACTACATAAATTAATAGAATTGAAATTAAATAGAATTGAAAATAAATTTAAATATATTACGAACTAAATTAATATTAAAACTAATCAATATTAGAAACTCTTAGAAATGACTAATCCTCAGGCACGCACACATTCATATTCAACCATTAAGTCAGCTGTCCTCAGCAGGTAGTCTCGGCAGGTGACCTTAAATCGTGATTTTTTTTAAAAAAAGGCTAGTTGCTCTGACCTGAGCTGGCAGGGAATCCCATAATCTGGTGACAGTCGCCACAAATGATCAATTAACTTTATTTGTGGGGCGCAGTGGAATAGAAGGAATGAATCTAGAACGTGTATTTAAGTTGTGAAATGATGATAAAAAGATGAATTTAGAAGAAATATACAGTGGCTGACTTTCAGTTACCATTCTAAACACCATCGTTAATCAGTTACCATTCTAAACGCCATCGTTAAAGTGTGCAGCTGCCGACGTTTATCAGACATCAGCCATGAGACAGCCTGATAGTATGGGGTGATATCAACATCGTACCCCATATTGTAAATAAATCGCAGGCAGGAATTCAGTGCTCGTAGAAGTTTAAGTGTTTCTTCTCTCGTCATGTCAACTAAAACAACGTCACAATAATCAAGAATAGGGAGAATGAGTGTCTGTATGAGTTTGGCTTGTAGCTCAAATGGAAATACAACCCTCTGCCGTTTAAGAGGGTGAAGCACGCCAAAAATCATTTTACGTATTTCTTTCGTGTAATCATACCAATCAACTGTTTCATTCATCATTACTCCGAGATTTTTAACCGTTTTACTGTAGGGAATAATGTTACCATTCAGTAGGATAGGCGGGATTGCGACATTGTTTGAGCAGCTCAGTAATTTACGTGATCCAATTATGTTTGCCTGAGATTTTGTGCAGTTTAGGATAAGAGAGTTTCGTTGTGCATATATGATGAGTCGTCGGAGGTCATTGTTAATATCTTGTCTTGCAATGTCGATATATTTGAAGATCGTCAGCATAGAGGTGGTGTGTGTTATTTCCGGTCACAGATGGTATGTCATTGATATAAATACAGAAAATTAGAGGCCCTGGAATACTGCCCTGTGGGGCAACACTAAGTTTCATTTTCCATTTAGAGGCTTTGTCGTTTACTGTTACACGCTGTTGACGGGTACCGTACCAAAGAAAGAAATAAAAACCTTAAGCGCAGCCAGGTAGAAATTTAGCAGTTTCATTTTCTTTATCATAGTCGGAATTACTATAGTGTCAAAGGCGCTACTGAAGTCAAGAAAGATAAGTATAGTGAGCAGTCGTTTGTCCCTAGCTTTTCTAATGTCTTCAGTAACCTTCAAAAGTGCTGTCGCGGTACTCTGATCCTTCTTAAATCCACATTGCAAAAGGTCCAATAGAGCATTTTAATTTAAGTATTCCAGAACTTGCTCGTATACTAAACGTTCAAAAGGCTTTAGAAAGCGCAGGGAGTATAGACATAGGACGATAGTGAGAGGGTGATTGTGGGTTTAAACTCTTATGTAACGGTATAATATTGGCTGTTTTCCAGACAGTAGGGAAATTCAGTTTAGTAAACAGTAGTTCAGTATGTGCGTCAGTAGTATAGGAAGGACAGCACCCATAATGTTATGTATAAAATTAGTAGGAATATCACTACAAATGTAGCCTTTGATTTAATGGAATGCAAAGCCTTTTCAACCTGATTTTCTATGACACTGTGAAATGTGAATGGTGGATTGGCTGGAGGGGAGGGCGGTGAGTCGGTGCAGTTAATTGGGGTAGGTTGAATATTAATTCTACTAAAGTAATCGTTCAGTTCAAGTGGAATGTCAGAAGTAGTCAGTCTCTGTTGATGTTTTCCTATTCCCAGAGCTCTAAGTTGGTCCCATGCGCGATTAGAATTTAAGTTGTTAGCTAAAATCTGGAAATATATACATTTCTTATTGCTGATTAACTGCTTCGTGCGATGTTTTAAGATGCGGTAAGATTCGAAGTCTGTGTCATCCAGGGTTTGTTTATAATATCAAAATAACGAGTCACGGTGGGCCATCATTCTCTTGGCTTCAACATCTAGCCATGGACAAGAAGGGCGAGAAATCTGTATTCGACGTGTGTGTGTATTTTTTTGCCGCATTATTTGTATAAAATGTCACTTCTTTATTGCTTATCATATGACCATTATCATAATAACATTACCGTATTTATTCTAAACCAGAATATTGCATCTTTACTCACACTGTTTATTCTTGCATTCATTTCACTTGTACTCGGAGTATATGAAATGTTGCAGTTATGTTGGGATGGGAGTAACAGAGGTAGCCGGGGAGGAGGGGAGGTTGTCGACAAGGAGTCCAGACACCCCAGGAGTTTTAACGAATCTGCTTTTATTAAGCATTTTATATATAACTTATATTAATATTAGCTTCCGGAGTCCGACTCATTGGCTGAATGATCATTATTGAGGCCTTCGGTTCAGAGGGTCCCGGGTTCGATTCCCGGCCGGGTCTGGAATTTTAATCGCGTCTGATTAATTCTTCTGGCTCGGGGACTAGGCGTTTGTCCCAACACTTTCCTCTTCATATTCAGACAACATACTACACTACCAACTATGAAAGAAACACACAACAGTGATAACATTCCTCCATATAGGGTTGGCGTCGGGAATGACATACGGCCGTAAAACAGGGTCAAATCCACATGTGCGGCACAGTTCACACCCGCGACCCCGCAGATGTGGGAAAAGCGGGGGAGGGGAGTGGGAGAATAATAATAACAATAATAATAATAATAATAATAATAATAATAATAATAATAATAATAATAATAATAATAATAATAATAATAATAATATTACTATTAGATTCCGGAATTCGCACGAATCCACCACTTTTACTTGGATCTAAGGACACTAATTTCCGTTTTAGGTATTCTACACCACCTAAACTCTGGAAGTTTGGACACCTATCAAAATAAAATTCTGGATGAATGGGCCCCCCCAAACTGAAATCCTGGCTACGCTACTGATATACCCCATAAAAGAAAACAAATTATTTAATTCATTAAAATAAGAGACAAAAGTCTATTTTTAAAATAATTAAAATCGTGAAAACACACTCAGATTACAACCTACAGCTTGCATTAAAATCAATAAATGACAAATGTTAGAACGGATCCGTGCTTTAGAAAATTCATTACACCAGTGACCAGTGCTTTTGTAGGCGGGTGTACTACAATAAATCTCACTAAACTGAAATTTGTTTCCAGGCCCTGTACACAAAGATTTCAATCATCCCAGAAACACACCGAATATAAAAGGCAACGATAGCCGATCAAATATTCCACACGTAAATAATTAAAAGAACACAAGAGAGAATAGCACGAACCCGAATAAAATATATGTCTTAAATAATTTACAAATTACGAAGGCAAATACCGGTACTTAAAATTCTACAGAAAACGAACAATGGTACACGCGAAGCATGCAGCTTCCTTAAACCAAGCCAACATCCAACTTAAAAAGAAGAGGCAAGGCCCACAGAAAATTAGCGTGCCGGAGATAAGATAAAAATATGACACGCAATAATGAAAGAAAGAAAACACGGACACGAATTGTCTGAGGAGGGTTAGCGTAAGTATCATCAAGAAATGGCAGAAACAAATTTCAGCTTCCTACAACCTCGATATTACAATGATATAATTATAATGTTTTGAATTTAACATTTCCTCCAACCAAATATTAATAGAGGATTTAAATGCCGGTTATTAAATTTTAATTTTAGGAGGCTCTGGAAAACGGTAATGGCCGAATAAGACCGGAAATAAACCATCCTATCAAGTAATTAAACAATGATCCATTACGAAAACAATACTAGCACACAGCGTCTTTCAAAACATTGATAACAGTCCAATGGATACCACAAATATGAACCAAGAAATGTAGAAGGAAATCCACCGATAAACTTAAGAATAGTAATAATAATAATAATAATAATAATAATAATAATAATAATAATAATAATAATAATAATAATAATAATAATAATAACTTTAAGAAACAGAAAAAGGTAGCACAACGATAATCTCAGTTAAATTAAAGGAATGGAATAATTTGCCTCGCATCTGCGCATATACAAAATTCCAGAATTACTCCAAAATTTGGGTATAGAATTTTACAAATGTCTAGTTAGGTTACATTTTAATAGTTTGAAGATCCAATTTATATCATTAAAATGTCCGATGCAGAAGAAATTCCAGTTTAATTCAATGAATAGACGGTGGCCGACAGTTTCATGAAAAGGTAGGCGTAATTTTAAATTATTGGTACTGTGTTGCCTTGATACAATTCAAACGGTGTTGCCGAAATACTTCACAAAATGTCACACACATTCTTTTTCTCCAAATAATCCGGCAGTAGAACAGTTTCGAAACAATTACGATGATACTTGTACTTACATCCTTGGGTGTCCAATTTAATTTACCGTAATCCAATAGCTTACGTTCTAGGCCATTTTGCAATGAATTGCCCTCCTTCAGATATTCCGGTCACACAAAAACTAAAGGACTATAAATATGAAACACACTAAAACATAATTACGCTACAACTAAGGCAAATGCCTTAATTCACGTGGCTATTAGCCTGGATTATTAGACTCCACTCCAACATCTTTCAACCGCATCTTGTACAGGACAGTTTTACCCAATGCGTCAGTCATGGCGGTCAGCCGGCAACAGACTGGCTTCCAGTCAGCGAGAAGCGCATCACTCAGTTCAAAGCAGTAGATCGGATGCGCGCGCACTTCAACTAGTTTATTGGGCGAATCAGAAATTTCGAAGCTACCGACGTAACAATAGCAAATTATGTATTTTAAATAGGCATAGTTCAGGCATATATATTAACGGCAATTCAAAAAATGGCCGAGAATGGTAGATAAATTCCCCACACACAAATACATATGTCCAACAAATGAGGGTAGCGTAAATTCTTGTCTCAATGTTTATGTGGGTTTGTTTCTATATGGCTGTTAATTGTGCGTGGTGCTGTGTTAACAATAAATCATTGCATTTTACAGTTTTCATTCTTGAATAGCAATTTAAGAGCACGAATCACGTTAGCTTACTCTAACAATCTCTCTTTGGACTTGATTAACTCATAGTGGTAACGGTATCGTATGCAAGGGCTAAGCTTCATCGAGAAGGTAGTAAGCAGCTTCAGTAACAAAATAGAAGAATGACTGAGTGTGAAGAAATAGTCACCACAAAAACAAACGATCAGGTTACAGACACAAAGGAAGCTAGGAGCATATCAACAAAAGAAAAAGGAAAGAGTGATATGATAGCAGGTTATAAAGTGAGGTTGGAGACATCAAAAAAGTGGAAATTAGTGAAATTGCAGTGGGTGTCAGATTATAGAGTAAACAAGAATTACTGGTAGGCAATGCAAATTTGTGCTGGGCAAGGCGGAGTAAAAAACGGTGGCGAGCTGAACGATATAAATGACATTGGAATAAGATATGATTAGCATCTCCGTCGGGGTACCCACACTCACAAAAGGGGTGAGGTGTCAGATGAAATCGATATTTATAGAGCGGAGTAAGGACATGATTAAATCTTAGACGGATAATAGTAGTAAAATGTCGTCTAGAATACTGGCCTGTTATGAACCACGGTTGTAGGTGAATAAGAGGTTGTAGTTGGTAGTACGATCTACCTTTGTACTTAGCAATTTCTTGCCAGTCTGATTGCCATTCTGAGTGAGCCTTGTTTTTGACATGTATGAAATAATCAGTGGGTGGAGTGGCTATAGTGGAGGCGGGAAGCAAAAGACGTGCTGCTTGCTTCGCATAAGTATCGGCTCGTTCATTTCCGTAAATTCCAATATGCGCTGGCACCCAACGAATGTAAGGTAGACGTTTGAATGTTCGAGGGTATAAATTATTTTCTTTTCAAATGTTTTCTTTCCCCACCCTGAAGGGGTGGACCAGGCCACTTAGAGGGTTATGCCCTCTATCTGGCCAAGAGGTGCGGGCGGGTCGGGTAGAGGTGATGGAAGAAGGAGGTGGGAAAAGGATGTGAAGAGTAGGGGATAGGAGAGAATTTGTGGCTATGCCTAAGTATGGGACAATTGCTTTATTTGTTTCATAGGTTCAGTCTTGTATAAGAGAGAAGATTTCAACTAAGATATGATGGGCAATGTGGAGTGTCAGGATATAAAAGAAAAGTGGTGAATTACACGAGGGTGGGAGGGGAAATGTGTAGTGCCAGGAGGTGGAATGAGGAGGAAATATTCACGAGCGATGTGAGGAGGAGACGGACGTTGTCAAAGTTAGGTGGTGGGGATGGAAGGTGACCGGGAGGGGCTAGGCGGGTTAGGAGGAGGGGCTGGCCGGGGACGTCGTCGAGAGGTAGGGCGGTTCGGAGATTGACGAGGAGAGCGAATTTTTCTACACGATTATGGCGGCCATATAGGTGCAGTACATGTTCAATGAGGCGCTCTGTGTCGGCGGAGGTCGGAAGATGAAGACGAACTGAAAAGGTAGGGCCATCGGCATTGAAGATCCTGGACGCCCTGCGGATCGGTAGTCCTCCCCGGCGAAGTTCGTGGGCGATGTCTTCCGGTGTAATACTCGGGTCCACTCCGCGGGCCACGCAGATGAAGATGGTGGTGCTGTCGGGTGGCGGTGGGGACGGAGGTGGACGTGCTGTAACAAGTGGAGCTGTGGCAGTTTACGCTTCAGGAGGTAGAAGGGCGCGGGCTGGCAGCTAGGTTATTCAGTGATGGAACAGACGGGGAGAGAAGAAATCATAAGTGGGGAATGATGAGGCATGGATGTTGTGGTGATGGGAACAGACGAAGTGAGGGTGGTGGAGGTGGAGGTTGTGGTAGTAGTCACTGGTGCGGTGTAAAACGAGGACGAAGTCGGTTGTGGCGATGCTTCCCGTGGTGGTGTGGCTGCTGAAGGTGGAGCTGGTGTGTTGTTCGGGAGCTGGGCCAGAACAATCGGAGGCGTAGAGTTGGTGCGATGGTGGTTGCGATGGATATCTACTCCGTTGTCAATGATGTACCGGAAGTCACTTGCATTAGGAATAAACAACAGTACATCCGAGGAAAGCTCAAGGCCAACGAGAAGTCTTGAAACACTATGGACGCCGAGTAGACGGAGTTCCATTTCGATGTCATATTCGGAGACAGTAGGGGGAATATAACGGGCGATGCAGGTGTTCAAGATGGGAAGGCCGACTTCCCTCGTCGTGTCAGGCAGATGTTCTTGTTGGCGCTGGCGAGGTGCAAGTTGGAGATGATGCGGCATCCAGCCAGACAAAAAAGTGAAGTGATCATGTATTGTTCCTCCTCCTAATGGTAAAGCAGTCTGTGGATGATGATGGTATAAATTAGATGTTTTACGTTGTATAGTGTACCGGTTACGACCTGTACATAAGTATTTATTGAGCATAAGTTAGGTTTATTTACCACGCGTAATGTTCCGAGCGCGCCTGGTTTGTTTACCAGCAGCGAGGACCAGCTAGCGAGTGTATGACGACTGTGAGCTGTGACGTAGCCACAGGGGCTAGCAAGACCGCCCGCTCGTCTCAACACGTGTTACCAGCCTTGACTGGTATTTTCTGGATTCCACGTCACTTGTTCTAGAGAGTTCGATGGAGAAAATTTTGAAATTTCTATAATAATGATGCTAGCGAATCGAGCGATATGTCATCTTGTCTGGGATCACCTAAACGTCCCAATGCTCGAGTTTCAAGCAAATCAATCGAGGGATTCGGGAGATATTCAATCAAACCGTATTATGACGTAGACATCCCGGATTGAATAAAAGGAGGACCTACTGTAGCCTATTCACACAGTCTCAGCTGAGTAGTCAGCGGGGACACTCTTGCTGCTACTATCATCGTGGAACTCTGTCATTATACAAGTGTGGGAAGACGATTCTTCCAAGTACTATAAAGTGGACTCATAAGACTTCGAGTGTTGTAGAAAATTTTCTAAGTCTTCGTAATTGAACTTAGAATATTTACAAGTGTTAACTAAATGGACTTGTATTATTTACGTGTCTTCGAAGCGGGAATTTTTCTAAGTGTTCGTGAAATGGACTTGTATTATTTATATGGGTTCGAGACCAGAATTCTTCTAAGTGTTCATTGAATGGACTTGTATTATTTACGTGCCTTTGAGACTGAAACTTTTCTAAGTATTCACTAAATGGACTTGTATTATTCACGCGTCTTCGAAGCTGGAATTTTTCTAAGTGTTCACTGAATGGACTTGTATTATTTTCATGTGTTCGAGACCAGAACTTTTCTACGTGATCATTGAATGGACTTGTATTATTTACGAGTATTCGAGATTGGAATTTTTCTAAGTTTTCGTGAAATGGACTTGTATTATTTACGTGGAATATTTGCGACTGTTGAGGAACTCATCCTTCTAATAGAAGTGATCATGTATTGTTCCTCCTCGTAATGGTAAAGCAGTCTGTGGATGATGATGGTATAAATGAGATGTTTTACGTTGTATAGTGTACCGGTTACGACCTGTACATAAGTATTTATTGAGCATAAGTTACGTTTATTTACCACGCGTAATGTACATTGCTAGTGATGAACTTTAACTTTCCAACGGCTTTAAACGAAGTTAGGATTTCACTTACATTTACTCAAAGACTTGTACATTTGCCAGTGTTGGTTTAAAAGACTTATAAATTTCGTCACTGAATTTATTTATGTGGAAGGACTTGTGTTTTCGTCAGTGGTCACTCAAAGACTTTATGAATTTCACCAGTGATTAACTTTAAATATATTCAAACTTCCAAGTGAATGGACTTGTGTTTTCATTTGAGTTTAGGCAAAGACTTGCACCTTCGCCAGTAATGAACTTTGAGTTTAACTATAATTTCACAAGAAGGGACTTGTATTTTTCGTTGCCAAAAGTTATTCAGGGACGAGGATTTTCCTAGTGATGAACTCTAAAATTATTAATACCACTCATATCGTTTTAGGAGTGTTGGAAGTCTTGATGTAAAATTATCAAGAACTCTGCTTATAAGTTGATCATCCAAGGTTTTCATGGACTCAGTGCTACTAGTGACCTTGGGAACATCAATCCTCTCAGTCTCATTGGGCTGAGGTTGTACATGACTATCTACAATATCGCCTGGATCACCGGGGTTCAACCCGAGCCTCAGTGTTCGAGACATCTCTACTTGCCGTCAATCCAGACAGTCCAGCTGCCTCTGTCTGGAGTATCTGGAATCCCTGAACCCCTGGAGTCTTCTGGAACGTGCTTCAACCAGCTTGGCTTGGTGAGCTGGAGAACCCGAGCCATACTATTGGAATACGAGGAAGACAATCCATTTCTACTTAGAGGTGATGTGCAAACTCATGACTTATTTGAATAAACTCTTGTGCAATCAGAGTCAAAGTTTTTCTGTAGATAGGACCCTACCACCTGTACTGAGCCCTAGCTACAATTAATCCAGTTTTTCACCCTGAGAACTATATTCATGCTACTTTAGAATTTAATCTGAGAGTCGGGCTCTTTTACTGGTACAATAGATACCAATTGTGTGAGAAGGAGGTGGAGGAGAGTGATTGTAATACGCTCATAGAATCAGTGTAGATGGTTGCTTTAGCCTAATTATGTTGTGTAACATAAAGGAGAGCTTGGCGTACAGCAAAAAGTTCAGCAGAATAAATGGAGAAGTGATTAGGTGATCTAATTTGTTGGGCAAACTGAGGTTGAACAGCAAAAAGGTCGCTCCAACGCCAGTCGATGACTTTGAGCCATCTGTGTATATATCGACAGTACTGGGAAAGGGGGAGACACGTAATTTTTTGTGAAGCAGTAGCTGTGCACAGTGCTGAGTGTCATCGCGGCAATAATTAGAAGTAGTAGGGAGAATAATATAAGGGCGATGAATGAAACATTTGAGAAAAGGAGTAATACGACAGTATAGGCATGCGCAAAAGAGCATCACGGTATCCATGTAAATAAATATATGCATGATATAGTGCCGGCACTTTTGGAAGACGGTAACGGGGAGAGGCAGAAAGTTCGAACAATAATTGTAATTTAGTAATGAGAGGAATAGCGATAATGGCAAATTTCTTGAAGAGGTATTTTGTTGTTAACATGAGACGCCGTATTTTTAAAGTGGGATCGCCAGCTTCCACAAGCAATGCGTTAGTAGGCGTAGTGTGAAGGGTACCGAGACAAATGCGAAGCGCGCTGAATTGTATCTATTTAGATTTGCTTAAGTAGTGTTAGAAGCCATATCTTGGACATGGGCACCATAGTCCATATAGGAACGGAGGATTGCCTTATATAAAGAAAGAGCAATGGCCGGGTTTGCGCCCCAATTTATGCGTGTAACAGTTCGGAGGATATTTAAATAAGTACTTTTGTGACGTAAATATTTATTAAGGTGAGTCCAGGTTAGTTTATGATTTAAATGTAGTCCAAGGTACTTGTGCTGGGTACAGACAGGGATAGAATACGTATCGAATAGAAGAGGTTTCCGGTCACATTTACGGCGATGGGTGAAGATCATCGATGAGCATTTGGATATTGCAAGCTGAAGGCCATGGGAATCCAACCACGAGGTAGCCTCAATTAGGAGTTGCGACATTCAATCACGGCATGTATCGATGTTGGTGTGAGATAGGTAAAGAACGATATCGTCAGCATATGCTATTATTAGGGAGGTGCGCGTTATTAACTTGTCAAAGTCGCTCATGTAAAGAGCAAAAAAGTCTCCCGCTGAAAATGTCCCCTTGCGGCAAGCCATTGGACGTCTGCCGACTAGAAATAGGATATTGAGACGGTTGTAGTATAAGGTTACGGTATCTAAATAATAACTGTAAAAGGGAAATAAAACCAGGTGGGAAATTCTTAGCAGAAAGGCAATCCCATAACATATGTAACGGAACAGAGTCATATGCGCCTTGAATATCAAGAAATGTAGCTATGATACCGTGGTGACGTGCCTTGGCCAATATGAGGTCGAATACAAAGGTGTTTATAGCACCTTGAGTGCTACGGCCTTTAAGAAAAGCATATTGATTTTTTGGGGCCAGGTTATAATATTCAAGTACCCAAAGAAATCTCTGGAGTAGTATTTTAAGAAATGTTTTCCGCATACACGAACTGACAACAACCCCACGGTAACTATGAAAATCAGAGGCTATCTTATTCGGTTTGAGGACTGGCACAAGAAAGAAGTCATTCCATTGACAGGGCACCATAAGTGTAGATAATATGGTATTATAGTACTTAAGAATGACTTGCTTAGCTGTGGGAGGCAAAAAGTGCAGCATACTGTAGGTAATGTAGTTAGGCCCAGGTGCTGACTGAGAGGATGTAGGGAGAACTGCTTCGAATTCGTATAGAGTAATAGGTTGTAATAAAACGGAAGAATAACGACTGGAATCGGCTTGTAAACAGGTACTGGCAGGAACGACATAGTCCGGAGTGAGGGAATGAAGAAACTGCTCAAGCACATCAGTGGGAATTATCGCACTTGCAGCATGTTCAGAAACACGGGTCAGTGTTCGAACAGCATTCCAGAGTTGCGTAACCGGTGTTGATGTTGTAAGTGATGAAATAAAACTCTTCCACGTTTCCCGGCGCTTGGCATTAAAACTCGGCGGGAATAAGCAATATGATGTTTAAAGCGAAATAGTTGTGAGGACATACGTTTTTCCGATAAAGGCGAAATAATATTTTACGTTTTTGTATAATATTGTGGCCCTTATCATCCCACCAACACAAACGACGAGGTTGCCGTGATTTAGGAGTGTGAACGGTTTAAAAGGGTGATAGATCTGTAGGAGTGAGTCATAAGTTAGCATAAGAGCAAGCATAAGTGAAGAGTCGCGATAAAGTGTCGGAAGGTGTTCGCGTCAAAGTTCTTAAGCGATCGTACGATGGGAATATGTCTATTGTCAAACAGAGACGGGTTCGGTATACTAACGACATACATAATAATGATGGGAAAATGATCGCTGGTAAACGTATCCACGCCGGGTTGTGAGTGGTGCCGTAGAACTACGGCATAGAGTTATATCTACCGCACTGGGTGGGGAGCCTGGAGGAGTCAATCTTGTAGGAGAGGCATTATTGAGTATTATAAGGTTATATTGATATGACGCATCTAAGAGATGGGTGCCTTTTGACAAGTCAGAGTCACTACCCCATACTGTATGGTGACAATTCATATCGCCGAGAATGAGGATTTTTGAGGCATGTTCAAATTGAGCGAAGTAGTTCGACCATTGTTCTTCTGAAAGATAAATATCTGGGGGGCATTAGATATTGATAATGTATATGTCACGATAAAGTATACCAATACTGAAGGTGGAAGGAAGTTGAGTAGTAATGTGTAATGATTGATATGACATATTATTTTGAACGAGGAGTGCTAAGACTCATATCCTCGCCCATCATATCGTTCAATATTATAACCTGGAACAGAAAAAAATGACTCGGCAAAAACCATGTTTCTTGTAAATCTACAATCTGGGGGTGTGTTTGTTGAGTAAGTAATTTTAGTTCATGCTTTTAGTTAGGATGCCCCTAGCGTTCCATTGCCAGAGACTGACCATAAAAAAAATATAGAGTATACACTGTCTTTTAACGTGTGAAGAGCATGAGATACTTGATGGTTATCACCCAGTGGTTGGATTAATTGTGATAGTTTATTGGTAATATCATGTCGTAAATGTAGACGTTGTCGTTGGATATTGTCTACCAACGGTGGTTGTGACACACTTCCGGCCACAGGACGGGCGCCGAAAGCGGGAGGTACAGATGGGGCAGTTGAATGGGAAGTGGATGGCAATGAAAAGTGTTGAGAAGCTGGCGCCCGAGGAGCATGGATGAGATTTAGATAACCAGCTCGGTTATGGTGACAATTCAATGTAGGGCAAATACTACTTTAACAGTGGCAGTGAACACATTGAAAGAATGTTTCTTGACAGTCTTCAGTAGAATGGCTTAATAATAATTTGAGATGATAGTTATGGGCTAGTGAGTTTTTTTTATTGTGTAGTGTGGTGATTATATTTTTTAAATTGTGTTTATAACTCTTGGAATTTGTGACATTATTTTGCGCCTTTTTGTACTTCGAGCAGTAATTTTCTGCAAACAAGAACAAATGTAATGGATGGCTTAAAGTGTTTTCTCGCTGTAAATTCGTCCTAAACAGGAATTTTAATGTATGCGCTAATTCGGATAAAAGGATCCCTCTCTACTCAGCAGGAACTACGGCCTTGAAAATCGTTTGTGAGGTTGATGAGTAATAATTTGGGTGAATTTCCGCTTTCTGGATTGTTCGGCAGGCATAGGAGATGTAATGTGAGGTAGAGGGGGAAATTGTTGCTGATGCCGGTCAGGGGAATAACTTGGAAGTTGAAGCTTAGACAATGCGTCATTAAAAGAAATATTTTCAGTGCTCATTATTTTCTTAATTTGGAGTTGGTGTTGTTGTTCGGGACATGAGGTCGACCCTGTCAAATGGGGTCCTTGGCAGTGAACACATAGAAAGAACGTTTCTTGACAGTCTTCAGTAGAATGCGAAAGGGAACATCGACCACATCTAGTAGTATTTATCCTACAATTCTTGTCTCTATGGCCATACCTTTGTCATTTGCGGCAAAGAATAGAAACAGAAATAAACGGTTCAACCTCCATATAAACACTGTAGTGGGAAACATGCTGAGGTAACGCCTGACCACGAAATACTACTTTAACAGAGCCCGTGATTAGATATTCTGTGCTACCTTGTTGCGTGACTCGACGGTTATGGCGTTTAAGAGATTTAACTGGAATCGTGGATTTTAAGTTTTTTAGAATCTCAGATTCAGTAAGTGTTTTGTCAACATCACGGATGATACCCATACGCATAATATTGAAACTGGGTATGAATGCTTTAACATGAAGGGTAGTGAGCAGATGATTAGTTAAGAAAGCATTGGCTTGCACTGCATATGAAAATTCAATCTGAAGGCGATTACGCCCTTAGCGAATAATGGATTTTACACTTAAATTATTGTCATTAAATTTTCGCCCCAAAGCCTTCGGGTGCAAATGACTGATATTTTGTGGATTGGTAGACTCCACATACACAATATATGTTCCACAGTGAGTACTAGGATACGTTTCAGTTACAACAGGCGGAGTAGAATCAGAATGGGGTGGATCAGTAGATCCTTCCCTATTTTGAGAAGAAGAATTGGGCAATTGATCGGAATCAAGTAGTGAGGTATCATCTTCTATACGGAGTTCTATTTCCCGTTCGACTTGTAGCTGAGACGGATCAGGTGATTCGGCACCCCCACTATGCTCTGCCATATCACTCACACTACACTGTGTGGCACACACTGCACTATACTACACTCGGCCGTACGTTACTCGCAAACCGCACACACTATTCAAGACAACCGGTCACGTCCGCTGCCAAGCAGCAACTACGGCCTTGACAATCGTTTGTGAAGCCCAGCATAAAGATGTAATAAAGCCGCTGGAGCGCTGGCCTACTACTCACTGACAGGAAGATGTGTACTGCAAATTGCCGCATTTCCTTCTTTATTTATATTGTTTTGCTGTCGTAAATGCTGGCAATGTGTTCGCAATAAGGTGCTTGTTGGCTTAATAATTTGAGCTGATAGTTATGGGCTTAGTGAGTTGATTTTTTTATTGTGTAGTGTGGTGATTATATTTTTTAAATTGCGTTTAGAACTCTTGGAATTTGTGACATTATTGTGCGCCTTTTTGTACTTCGAGCAGTAATTTTCTGCAAACAATCACAAATGTAATGAGTGGCTCAAAGTGTTTTCTCGCTGTAAATTCGTCCTAAACAGGAATTTTAATGTATGCGCTAATTCGGTTTTTTAATGGTGTAGTGATTTGATTTTCTTTAACTGTGTTTGGAAATACACTGACTGACAGAGCAAATGCAACACCAAGAAGGAGTGGTTCGAAAGGGATGAAAGTTGGGGAAAAAACAGAGACGGCACGGACGAGTAATTGATGTTTATTTCAAACCGATATGCAGGTTACACAATGCGCACGGCATCGAGTCAGTAGGATGTAGGACCACGGTGAGCGGCGATGCACGCAGAAACACGTCGAGGTACAGAGTCAATAAGAGTGCGGATGGTGTCCTGAGGGATGGTTCTCCATTCTCTGTCAACCATTTGCCACAGTTGGTCGTCCGTACGAGGCTGGGGCAGAGTTTGCAAACGGCGTCCAATGAGATCCCACACGTGTTCGATTGGTGAGAGATCCGGAGAGTACGCTGGCCACGGAAGCATCTGTACACCTCGTAGAGTCTGTTGGGAGATGCGAGCAGTGTGTGGGCGGGCATTATCCTGCTGAAACAGAGCATTGGGCAGCCCCTGAAGGTACGGGAGTGCCACCGGCCGCAGCACATGCTGCACGTAGCGGTGGGCATTTAACGTGCCTTGAATACGCACTGGAGGTGACGTGGAATCATACGCAATAGCGCCCCAAACCATGATGCCGCGTTGTCTAGCGGTAGGGCGCTCCACAGTTACTGCCGGATTTGATCTTTCTCCACGCCGACGCCACACTCGTCTGCGGTGACTATCACTGACAGAACAGAAGCGTGACTCATCGGAGAACACGACGTTCCGCCATTCCCTCATCCTAGTCGCTCTAGCCCGGCACCATGCCAGGCGTGCACGTCTATGCTGTGGAGTCAATGGTAGTCTTCTGAGCGGACGCCGGGAGTGCAGGCCTCCTTCAACCAATCGACGGGAAATTGTTCTGGTCGATATTGGAACAGCAAGGGTGTCTTGCACATGCTGAAGAATGGCGGTTGACGTGGCGTGCGGGGCTGCCACCGCTTGGCGGCGGATGCGCCGATCCTCGCGTGCTGACGTCACTCGGGCTGCGCCTGGACCCCTCGCACGTGCCACATGTCCCTGCGCCAACCATTTTCGCCACAGGCGCTGCACCGTGGACACATCCCTATGGGTATCGGCTGCGATTTGACGAAGCGACCAACCTGCCCTTCTCAGCCCGATCACCATACCCCTCGTAAAGTCGTCTGTCTGCTGGAAATGCCTCCGTTGACAGCGGCCTGGCATTCTTAGCTATACACGTGTCCTGTGGCACACGACAACACGTTCTACAATGACTGTCGGCTGAGTAATCACGGTACGAAGTGGGCCATTCGCCAACGCCGTGTCCCATTTATCGTTCGCTACGTGCGCAGCACAGCGGCGCACTTCACATCATGAGCATACCTCAGTGACGTCAGTCTACCCTGCAATTGGCATAAAGTTCTGACCACTCCTTCTTGGTGTTGCATTTGCTCTGTCAGTCCGTGTATTCAAATATGTGTTGCTGTGTGATTTTTGTATTCAGAACAGGAAAAAAGAGCAAAGGGACAATATCATTTCACGAATTCTCTGTAGACCAGGACAAAACTACGGAGTGGCTCAAAGCAGTTAGCACTTTCACCTTACTTTTCCGTTTCTATTTCGGGTATTTATCTTCTTTATTTCTTAATCTGATTACCCCTCCAGGGTTGGCTTTTCCCTCGGACTCAGCGAGGGATCCCACCTCTATGACCTCAAGGGTAGTGTCCTGGAGCGTGAGACTTCGGGTCGTGGGATAAAACAGGGAAGGATGACCAGTACCTCGCTCAAGCGACAGCAACAGCTATGCTGAACAGGGGCCTTGTGTTGGGGATGGGAAGATTGGAAGGGATAGACAAGGAAGAGGGAAGGATGCGGCCGTGGCCTTGATTAAGGCACAGTCCCATCTTATCCAAGGTAATCTGAACTTTAACAATTAAACACTGACAAGTAAGAACCATTACTGTTATAACGGTAAAGCCAACGTCAGAAGTGTTGTTACCTGAGCAATGAACAGTTAACAATGTATTTAATCGAAATACTTTTCTCTCACTGAATTTTTTATTTAAAATTATTCTCCTTCTTCTTCTTCTTCTCCTTCTTCTTGCTATTTGTTTTACGTCGCACCGACACAAATAAGTCTTATGGCGACGATGGGATAGGAAAGGGCTAGGAGTAGGAAGGAATCAGCCGTACAGCCTGATGTAAAATGGGAAACGGTGGAAAACCATCCTCAGGGCTGCCGACAGTGGGGTTCGAACACACTATCTCCCGGATGCAAGCTTACAGCTGCGCGCCCCTACGCGCACGGCCGACTCGCCCGGTATTTTTATAGTGAAAGATATGAATGAAATGTAATCTGAAACTGTATATATATATATATATATATATATATCAACGAAAGTAACCTTTAAGAATACTCATCTTAACAGTATTAACCTAGGTAACATTCTCCATAAATCTAAATTACGATAAATCGGCAAAGTCAATATATTTTCCATAAAAATGTATGCATTTCTATCGGAAATAGATAGGCCGCCAGCGCCACGTGTCGAGCTGTGTAACTACTCCGATTACTGTGCGTGGACCCGATTGTCAAGGCCGGTAAGGAGCTAGCTAGAGCGATGCATCAAGTCGGCCGTGGTTTATATATACTTGGACTGTGCTCTTCTTCTTCTTCTTCTTCTTCTTCTTTTCATCTCCTTCGATGTAATTTAATGGGCTTCGCTGAATAGCGGTTTATCCAGTCACGAACCTTATGAAGGAGACGAAAACACAAGTGATAAAATGGAGAATAGAGGAAATTAATTCTACTACTAATCGACAACACACAGGAATATCACAAGGATACAAGGTACAAAGCTTCCGCCAGAGTAACCGTTCTCGGCGACTTGCTACCACACGAACATGCCCGTGTCATCATACAAGGGCGATATAAGACAAGGGGAAATAATTAAAGGAAAGTTTTGGTTTCCGAAAGAAAATTAGATAGGGCTACAATCGTAGAGGCAAGACCAACTACAATATAACAGACCTTAATTCAGCTATGGATAATGGCTAAAATGGCGCCGAGATCGGTTTGTTGAAATGTAAACATGAGAACGTGCGTAGCGTAGCACCAGTTTAGTTCTTTCTGTTGCTTTGGTTTGATTAGGAAACGTTAGTGTAGTGATGTATTTCTTGAAATTCGGTTTTAAAACTACTTTGATATATTAGTTAATCACATATATTATATACATATATTATAATTATAATTAATATATATATATTATACAATTCCATAGAATATTGTGTACCATATTACAGCAGATACAATCACATTTAAATCAAGTGTACTTAATGCATCGGGATGATGTCATAGTTACAAATATTTTATTAGGGTGGATTAAAATATTCGAGGCTTAATATGCCAATAGAGAGGATGTCTTCCGTGTACTTCATGAGCTATTTATTCCGGATAAAGCCAAAACTCTGTGTTGGTGCCTATCCTGGTACATGTCTCAATGACTATACCTTTGGGGGTTTTAAAAGTGGCAACACCTATGGACTACATCTGCACGCTTGAAGGGAAATTTCTATCATAGTCGACAACCACTATACATCTGCACGCTTGAAGGGAAATTTCTATCATAGTCGACAATCACTACTACATCTGCATGCCTGAAGGGAAATTTCTATCATAGTCGACAACCACTATTACCTACTACGTACTGGTATCGTAACGCAAACTACACCCGTCCACATATCATTATTTTATCTGTGAAAGAATATTATATTTTGTTTGTCAAATTAGAGGACAAGGTATTAACTGAATATACTATCAGTTAAAGTACGTATTTATTTGAGTCCGTATCCCCATTTAAATCTGAAATCATTCGTAGTCATGTGTTACCATATTACTCTGTATCATATGAAGTGTTTCAGTTCACTTTTTCAATTATTTTTTCTAAAGCTTCCTCCTTCGCAATGCTCCCATATCGGCTTTCATATTTTCCCCTAAAATCTAAAAAGTTCGCATATCATCTTTTCACGCTTGTAACAACTTTTGTACTGATGGATCCAAAAATTATTGTGGTGCCGGAGCTGCCTTTTACTACGAACAAACCCAGTATGTTTAATTGTATCATTTAGCGTTACATTTTTTATATTTTTTCTGAAGAACTGCTTGCCATACGACAAACGTTAATCTACATAAAATATTCATCGATACATTCTGCCAACATATTTACTGACTCCCTCTATGTGCTCAAATAATTAAAATACAACAAGTTTACTTTCAATTGTTATGTATATCATGTAAAGCACAACCTATTTAATTTACACCAATTAGGTGTCCAAGTTACACTCATTTGGATACCTGCACATAAAAACATACCAGGTAACGAACGGGCTGATCGATTAGCCAACCTACAAACCCGACCACATTTTCTGCTCCAGCATCTGACTTCCTTTCTCTGCTAAAATCCCCAAAAAACACTCATGGCAACACCTATGGACTACATCTGCACGCTTGAAGGGAAATTTCTATCATAGTCGACAACCACTATTACCTACTACGTACTGGTATCGTAACGCAAACTACACCCGTCCACATATCATTAATATCTTAGGCCTTCGCTTTAATCATGCTCTCACTTTTACTTACCCGGCGCTACAGTCCTTGAAGGACCTGGGCCTTGTCGATCACTAGTCTCCTCCAGTCGTCTCTCGAAGCGGCCAGCGTTCTCCAGTTCCGTATTCCTAGTCATCTCAAGTCCGCCTCTACATCATCCAGCTATCGTAAACTTGGTCGTCCCACTGAGCGGCTTCCTTCGGGCTTGGTGTCTAACACCTTCCTTGGCACTCACTGTTCCTCCATTCGCTGCACATGTCCCAACCACCGTAATCTTCTAATATTTATATCTGTAGTTATTGACGGATTCTTATATAGTTCAGGCAGCTCTATTGGTCCTAATTCTCCAACCACCCTTTTCGTATACTGCACCATATATCTTCCTCAACACTTTTCGTTCCCATGCATCCAAAGTATTTCTGATTTGCTGTGTAATTGTCCATGTTTCCGATCCATACATAACTACAGGTTTTATAATCGTTCTATACACTGTCAACTTCAGCTGCCTTGAGATATTTGACGATCGTAACAAGTTATGGAAGCTATAATAGCATATGTTACCTGCCGCTATTCTTGCCTTAATCTCTACTGGTACTACATTATCTTTTGTGACTATTCCTCCCAAATACTTGAACTGATTTACTCTTTCAAACCCTTCAAACTGCTCTGCCCCCCTCCACCTGGTTTTATTTCTGGTGTTGATCATGTATTTTGTTTTCTCCAATCATGCTCTCACATCCCTCTATAAATTTCGATTTCGTCTACAACAGCATCCTCTATGTGGTTGTGGCTCATCAGATGCCGATATTAACCATCACATCTTTCAATGTCCTTTGTATAACTCCTCTCGACGCCGCCTGTACTCGAGCTTAATAACTTTAAATTATCCTCTGCCAACGTCAATTGCATGTCTGGTATACAATCCCTCCCACACAATACCCAGTATATTAAATCAGTTCTTTGATGACTCTAATATACAACTCCAGTCATACATTAGAAACATTACTTGACATCATTTCAATTGTTTCGTAATATTTTCCCTTACATTGTGTATACTTCATATTATGCATCTACTTTTTGACACGCCTTCCCTCTTACACCCCCTTTTAACCCACTACCGTCTATTGTCATCTTTCCCCCTACCCCAATCGTGTTTACACTTTCATTGACGTCATACTATCACACCGTTACGAACCTTAGATGTTTGTTTCCGACATCAACAACACTTTCCTCATTCTATCGCTTCAATATCATTTGTCCGGTTATTAATTTCCCTCAGTCCAGCGTCCCACATTCTTTCATGAATTCAACCCCTCAGTAGTTCCACTTCCCTTTCCTACTTAACCTTAAATGTTGACCTGGTTTTGTTCGTTTTGTAAAAAGTCACTGAGATGGGTCACTCTAGCGTGAAGATTAGTATACCTTGTGTCCTTCTGATTTTCCTATATATCCTAAGCATTATATAAGTAATATCACCATCAGTTGCATATATGCTACGTTTTCTAGTGAACAATTTCAAGTGCTTTGGAACCATTTTATGTGTTAACTGCACTCTCTGCACGTCCATGTCAATCAGATAATCTTGCGAACTGTTGTGTGTGTCCTCCGCCGTCTGCAAGCTCCGCAACCCGCCCAGCCTCCGATGCTTCTAGATACCATGACGCGTGGACTGCAGCGCGCTGACGTAATCGTGTGACGTCAGTCAGCATGTATAAATTGGACGACGTCTTCTCCACTGTAGGCAAGCTGCCACTGTGGATCAGTGGTAGAGTGTCGAGCCGTACCACCCCCAGCCACTGGGCCCCAATGTGGGGTGTGTCAGAGGCATGGCCATCCAGAGGCGGGGTGCCGACTGGAGCCCAGGTGCCGCAGATGCGCCGCCTCCCACTTGTCCCGCGATTGCCCCCATGGCAACGACCCTGCGTACTGCAAGTGAGCCAACTGCGGGGGGGAAACACGCGGCTAATTTCAAAAACTGTCCCAGCCGCAGGACTTTCGAAGCCGCCAATCAAGGCAAAGGGCCAAAGGGTAATAAGCGTGGCAACCCTAAAGCCCAAGCAGGCCCATCAGGCAAAGGCGCATCACGCAAAAATAAAGCAGGCCAGTCAGGCAAAAAGGACCCTTCAGGTCCTGCAGGTCCCTCAGACACAAAGGGCCAAGAACAAGGCCCTTCAGGCATGCAGCGCCCTTCAAGCGTAAGAATATTAAATTTTAAACCTCTACGGACGGTGGATGAACACAACCCCGGGCCCTCAGCCCAACCAGCCCCCACCACCGTTCAAACCAAGACCTCCAATCAGAACAAAAAGAAGGCCCAGACCCAGGCAAGAAATCAAAGGCAGGCTAAGCCCACGCAAGCACATCCCGAGCTGCCACAGGCCACCCCATACCAGCTCTACCCCCGCAGCGAACCTGCCACTAGTAAACCGGCATTCGCACCACCGCCCCCAACGCCCGCCCCCCGCACCACACCAACCACAACACCTACACAAGAACAGGCACAGCAGCCAGAAGGGAGAATGGCAGAAAAGGCGTTCAGGGAAAGGATAGAAGAAATCCTGAAGACCTTCTTCCCAAACCTGAAGCTCACGCCAGCCATAACCACTGGGGTTATGATGGCCAACATGCTGCCATTCCCCTGGCTGAAGGACCTGGTTAATGCCATTGTTGACCTCCTAACCCTAGATGGCTGAACAACCAAACGAGGACGATAATAATAATAATAATAATAATAATAATAATAATAATAATAATAATAATAATAATAATAATAATAATAATAATAACACGCAGGAGCTTCGAGTTATAATATGGAACTGCCAGGGCGTCAGGTCTAGGAAATATGAACTCGAAGCCTTCCTAGCCGGGAACACCATACATGTAGCTCTCCTAACAGAAACCTTCCTCCCACCGGGGAAGAAGTTCACCATAAGGGGCTATAAACTACACAGAAGCGACAAGGCTAATAGAGTCGGAGGGGTAGCAGTTCTGGTAAGGAAGGACATTAAACATATGGAACTAGACTTACAAGAGCTGGTCGAACTGGAGACATGCGGAATTGCCATGCCAGTGCGAGGAACACTCATCAATGTCATATCGGCATACGCCAGGCCTAGAAGCCTTAACACACAAGACATTGAAATGGTACTAGGGCTAAATCGAAACACGATCCTAGGAGGTGACCTAAATTCGAAACACGCCAGCTGGGGCTGCCTGAAACCTAACGCAGACGGCGAAAGGCTGTACACCCACATGCTATCCCAGCACTATGTGGTAACAGCCCGCAGTGAACCCACGTTCCTAGCGCCAAACGAGCAGGTCGACGTTATATTGGACATAGCCCTACTGCGAAATATTCCTCAAAGACACAGCATAAAAGTCATTAACGACCTAGGGTCGTGGCATCAACTAGTAATATTTACACTGGAAGCGAATCCGGAGGAATATGACAATAACCCCAACCACAGACTCAACTATAAAGCAGCCAAATGGGGTAAATTCGAAAGAAAACTCGATTCACTCCTACAAGGGACTGAGGACATACAAATAATAAACCCAGCCCAAAAAGATGAATCCCTAAAAACACTCATAAATGCGATCCAGGCAGCCACAACAGCGAGCATCCCGGGACTCAAACCTAGAAAACTCACTAACATCGAAATACCGGCCCACATTAAAGATCTAATACGCCAGCGTAACCGACACAAGTGCAACTGTACCCGACACCACCGCGATGAAGACCGGATACGCAAAAATGAACTCAGAGTCGAAATCGAAACCGAACTAATGGAGTATAGGTCGCGGATCTGGAATAACAAACCGAGTACGTTTGACACTAATACCAGACTGGTATGGAACTTAGCGAGATATTTCACGCGAGAACCACACGTGATCCCAACAATTAAGGGACCTAACGGACCAGTATACGAAAACCAAGATAAAGCCGAGTTGATAGCCGACTCACTGGAAGAGGCCTTTACACCCAATGACGAACCGTCAGACCCCGCCATCATTAGGCAAACAGAGGCCAAAGTAGCGGAATTCCTAGCAAACGCACCTAAGCCCGAGGTTAAGAAGACTAATATCCACGAAATTAAGTGGATAATAGATCACCTTAACCCGAAGAAGGCACCCGGCCCAGACGAGATTCAGAACAAAATACTCAAAAAGCTAACTCCGAAAGCCCTCGCACTACTCACTAAAATATACAATGCAATGTTCCAATTGCAGTATTATCCGGAACAGTTGAAGAAAGCGAGAATCCTTGTATTTGGCAAACCAGGCAAGGACAAATCAAACCCTAACAATTACCGGCCCATCAGTCTCAGTCTCCTGGACGCCCTCAGCAAACTATTCGAGAAAATACTGCTGAAAAGGCTAATAGCACATATCAAGGAAAGAGGAATTATTCGAAATGAACAATTCGGTTTTAGGAACGGCCACTCCGCCCCGCAACGAAATTAATTGCATTTAATCGGGTAAAAGATTAACCGAGTGGAGTAGCAACGCGTGTTAACTCGTTACTTGTATGCATCCGGGAGACGCATGGGTTCGAAGCTCACTATCATCTGTCCTGAGAATGGTTTTCTGCGGTTTCCCATTTTAAATTCCAGTAAAATACCGGGTCAGTTCCTATTATGAGGGCACATCCGATTCTTTCCACCTCCATACCCAATGTCATTCTACATCATTCATTTCACCTCCTGCCGTATAAGTATGCCAAACAGATTCAGATTCATCTCATTCTTGACGTAATATGACGTAATATGAAGCGGGACTCAATGTGTAGACACACCATCGCGTTACGTGAGAACAACAAAGTAGAGTTTTCTCCAAGACCAGGAACCAGGATTACGTGAGTATAGCAGTTCATGCATTCAGCGTATCACAGGTGAAGAAACAGTACCTCGAATGAACATGACGGATGAGGTGGTACGCATAAACCACCTTCGACGTTGAGGTCATGTGAGACGAATGGAGGAGGATACGCTTCCCAGGAGAGTAATGAACTCCGTCATGGATGGTAAGGGAAACAGGGGGATACCATGATGACGATGGTTGTCACTATGGAACAAACATAAGAGAATGGAATGTCAGGTTGGGAATACAAAACTTAAAGAGATAGATCATTTAATGCTCTTATGATATATGTTCTCTCAGGGTGGTAGTATAGAAAGTGCAGCAAAGCTAATACAGTGAACTCGTAATGGTCATCGAAGGTATTCTCTAAGAAAGAAGTCAGCTCCTGGATGAAACTTTCTTTACACCGATCTATTTTCATAAAAACTTCGCTGTATGGGTGAAAACGATTGGTGGTGTAAGGAAAAACTCATTCGTAAGTTGGAAGTAACAGACATAATATTTAAGACAATTATCGCTGGTACAAAGAAGTTGGAACCTGGCATGAGGGTAAGCAGAATGAAGAAATGAAGGCTAAGTTACGAATGAACTAGGTGGATGAGGTGGCACGCATAAACCAGCTTCGATTTTGCGGTCGTATCAAACGAATGGAAGAGGATAGGCTACCTACGAGAGTAATGAACACCATCATGGATGGTAAGAGAAATAGACCAAGATGGCGATGGTCAGACTAATAATTTAACGATTGATTTATTCATTTATCGCATGGCTTTCATTGCTGGGAGTGTCCGAGAATATCTTCGACCCGCCAGTTCTATAGCTTTTTGTTCCAGCACAACTTCTGGGGTTGAGCTATATGTACCACTGTGTGCGGGTGTTGCCTACCGGTATAGGTTTAATTATACGAGCTAAGAAATGAAACGAAATGACAATAGTGAAAGGACAATGAAGGGAACTACCTACGTAAATCCTTAATGGCTGGCAACAACGTATTACTTAATTGATAGCCAGTGTCCCTGTTGAAATTATTAGGATTTCTACGTATTTCTACAGCTTCCCGTATACTCCTTGACATGTAGTATCTAGTGTGGGTAAGAGCTCAAGCTTCTTTTAACACGACATCATGACCCGATGTTAGCGCGTGCTCAGCTATTGCCGACTTTTCTGGCTGGTTGAGACTAATACTTCGTTCATGTTCCTTGATACGAGTACCAATGGACCTGCATGTTTGGCCAAGGTATACCTTGCCGCAAGGACAATGAAATTCGAATGCCCAAGGTTGTAAAAGTTGGGGCAATTAGTCCTTGGTTTTATCAAGACTCTGAGGAGTTTTAGTGACGGTGCCAAACCCGATTTTTATAATTTGTTTGCGGAAGATCATGGCAATGCGAACTGTGGTGTTATGATTCTGAGGTAGGTAGGCAGTTCCCATCATTTCTTCCTTCTGAGAGATATGCTTGGTCGTTTCTCTGGGATGCAGGGCTATATGAACCTGCACATCGCTGTAACATTACCCCTGAATATGAATTTCAGTGTTTCGAGCTCCACCTGGATATTTGATTGCTCACAAATTCGTATCGCCTTATTGGTGAATGTAGTGAGAATGCCTTATTTTGTGCTGGATGGTGGTGGGAATCTGCATGAAGATAACGATTTGTGAGGGTGGGCTTAGGTTAGACGGCATATCCTAAGTAGCCGTCCGGTTTCTTTCTTGCTAGAAAATCCTAGAAAGGATGGCTTCCGTCCGACTCCATCCCCATAGTGAATTTAATTGAAGGTTGTTGTTGATTTAGGTGGTTTAGAAGTAGATGGAGTTTCTCAGAATTTTCTGTCCAGAAAACAAATGTATCATCAACATACCTCCGCCAAGTAAGTAGTTTGACGGGTCTGAAGCAATAGGCTCCTCCTGAAAATGATAAATAAAGGAATTAGCTACTACGGGCGAAAGTGACTTTATGAACAGACGGACGGGTTGGCTATGGGAAGTCCACTTAGGACATACCGTCTATCGTAATCCTATCCGTACGCTATCTTCCTGCAGATTCTCACCACCATCCAGAACAGAATCAAGGCATTTTCACAACACTCCCCAAGAGGGAAATACGAATTTGTGAGCCATCAAATATCCAGGTGGAGATGGATGAACTTAAAATCACGGTCAAGTGTAATTGTTACATCGACATGCAGATTTATAGAGCCCTGCATCGCAGAGAAACGACGAAGCAAAGCTCACAGAAGGAAGAAGTGGAGGGAACTGCCTTCACAACACCACAGATCGCACTGCCAAGGCCCTCAGCAAACACATTAAAAAACCGTGTTTGGCACAGTCACTAAAACTGCTCACAGCCTAGATAAAACTAAGGACAAATTGTACCCACCTTTACATCCTTGGGTTTACGAAATTTACTGTACTTGTGGCAAGGTAGACATTGGCCAAACATGCAGGTCCATTGATACTCGTATCAAGGAACATGAACGAAGTATTAGTCTCAACCATCCAGAAAAATCAGCAATAGCTGATCTAGCTGATCTGATCTGTCGTCGAGTCATGATGTCGTGTTACGAGATGCTCGAGCTCTTACCCACACTAGATACTACATGTCCAGGATTACACAAGAAGCTGTGGAAATACGTAGAATTCCTAACAGTTTCAACATTGACACTGGCTATCAATTACTGTAAATAATACGTGGTCTCAACCATGAAGTATTTACGTAGGTAGTTCCCTACCCTGTCCCTTCTCTATTGTTTTTTCGTTTCGGTGTTTTCCAAATTCGTACGTTTCTCATCTCCAGATATTTCATAGCAGGCTTGTGTCAATGTCATACTTTCATATATGGGTACAACTGTTATGTTATGTTATGTTATGTTATGTTATGTTATGTTATGTTATGTTATGTTATGTTATGTTCTGTTCTGTTCTGTTCTGTTCTGTTCTGTTCTGTTCTGTTCTGTTCTGTTCTGTTCTGTTATGTTATGTTATGTTATGTTATGTTATGTTATGTTATATTATGTTATGTTATGTTATGTTATGTTATGTTATGTTATGTTATGTTATGTTATGTTATGTTATGTTATGTTATGTTATGTTATGTTATGTTATGTTATGTTATGTTATGTTATGTTATGTTATGTTATGTTATGTTATGTTATGTTATGTTATGTTATGTTATGTTATGTTATGTTATGTTATGTTATGTTATGTTACAGATCTAGCCACCACCGGTTATCAAGCGAGGGAGGTTTGAGATAAGAAATACATCAAGACGAAGGCAACTCAGCCTTAATAAGGGACGACCCAATCCAGCCCCGCCCCCTGCCAGCGACAAGGGAGTGGACAGATAACCCACCCCTGATAATACCATTTAATTATACGATGTACTTGTTTTACAGGACACGAGAGCGGAAGAGAGCGGCCCGCACTCTAAAGTTTTAAATGTGTATATGTACAAATTGTTGCAGAGACAAGTGTGTTCCAACAACACCGCATAGAGGGACATCGACAGGCGGAAGAAGATAGCCCCTTGCATTACGTAAGGCTTGGCTTTAATTCCCCCCTCTCCAAAAGGAGACTTGGCACCAGGGACTGCTGGCTGCTGGGCAATGGGACGAACCGGTGGCCCAGAGCCCAGACGCTACCAGACCCGAGCCGCACCAGGCAGTGACAAGAAGGACTGATGCCTCAATAACAGAAAATGGCAAGGAAATGGTTATGTTTGCATGACACATAATCCTAACACAACTTCTGGTCTATCTCCAGCCCACATCCTTGCATGTGCTATCAAAAGTAGTCAGGTATTACATGTAGGCTCTTTCTTCTTTCTGCCTATGTGGTTTTCCCTGACCCTTCAATACCATACTTCAACACCATATACCTAACACAATCTCGCCTGGTAACGTGTCTGACATGGAAACAGGCAGATACTCCTTGTATCACTTCCCACTCTACCCAGCTATCTCTTTTCTACTTATAAATTAATAGCATGTCGGAGGCCATGTAGATTGAGTCGATGGTCACGGCGGGGGAGCGGGCTACGGGGACCCCCGTAAAAAAATCCACTGTAGGCACTCCACGGTGTCCAGCGATCAGACTACACGTACGTCAGGCACGGAGGTAACCTCTTAAAAAAGTGTATTGAACAGGTGGACTAATTCTGATCGGGAGGTCTCACCTCAGGTCATCTTCGCCTCAAGTTATCCTGCCTCCCGTATCACCGACATACGTCTTGCCTAGCATTCTGCTACTCATGAACTTTACCACAAGTTCCCTGCAAGTTCTCCAACTTCTGCCTATCATTCTGCTACCACAAACTTTACTCCAAGTTCCCTTTATAATTCTCCAAACTACAGATAGTCATCGGCTATCACAAACATTAATTCCTTCGAGCATCCTATCTTATCAAGATAGATATAATGGTACATATAAAATAACAAGTGTATAAATGTACGTATTTCTCAGACCATCAGTCAACTAGTTTATATTGTTATTTTATGTGTACAGCACTTCAAACAGCAAGTCAAATTGCGTTCATATTTGTATATACTGTGTGATTATTTACAAATCAATAAACTTTTATGTTGTGCTCTGTATACCGTGATTCTTGTATACAACATGAACAGCATTGGTGTCCTACTTTATAGGAATTGTGTGCGAGTGTATAACTAGTACAATTATTTATAAGTACTGTGTCTGGGTGACATAACGAGCCCAAATCCATTTCAAGAAGAAGAAGAAGAAGAAGAAGAAGAAGAAGAAGAACAGTACGTATTCACATTGCCAACGATTTGGGTGTCAAAGTGCTTTATGCGAAAATGCATATGTTACCAGAGAAATTCTCCTATTTATTATCTGAAGTGAAACAGATGTAGTGTAGCAGTTTGGTAAATCATTATCTGGGTCATTGTTATGAAAGAATTGAAATTCGTGTCAAGGTTATGTTTTTAATAAATTTCTTGAACGATGTAGGCTATTTTATTTAAATGCGTATGGTAATAGAAAGGCCATCCGAATAAATGTATTTCTAAAACACGTATTGATTTATAGGAAGAAAAATTACGGTCTGGAATAATTTACCAAGGTTTCCTCCTTCTATATCTAAACCAATTCAATAAATTACCAACTGATTTGAAATCATTTAAGAAAAGACTAGGTGAACAATTGATACGTAATGAGCCACTTGGACGAAAGCCCTAAATTCAAATCATTGATTGATTGATTGATTGATTGATTGATTGATTGATTGATTGATTGATTGATTGATTGATTGATTGATTGATTGATTGATTGATGTAAAGGTGGTACGTATGATAGAATTGCGAAGGGCAGTTCCTCGTTCCTGATAGTATCGTATGAGTAAGGATAATTTGGGAAGGAGGGGTGGGAGGTGAATGAGAGAGTCCTGAGTATATATTTGGAGGCAAGCAATTTTCCCCTCAAATATAATGGAAATTCCACAACCTCAACCAAGGTCGCGTTATTGGGGGAAGATTGCAGAGCCCCGATACATAGTTTAATAGACTGTGCCTGAAGCGAGTCCAATCTAGGAAGCTTCGTAGTAGCTGCATATCAATGAAACTTGAGCCATAATCAAACATCGAACGAAATATGTTTTGATACAACAGTAGCATGGTACTTCGATCGGATCCCTAAGACCTGTGCCTTAAGGCAAAAATATTTTTCTCGTCAGAGATCGCCCTGCAAGGTATTGAATGTGAAAGTGCCATAATAATATCCTGTCGAGGTGAATGCCTAAGTATTTACTCGACGGGAAAATCGGGATCGAAAAACCTTGAAAGAGGATAAGTGGGTAAGCAGTACGCTGGGACCAAGAGAAAATAACCGCTTAGCATTTTTCGCAGGCCACTTCTAAGTGATGATCTTGAAGGCAAGTAGCCAAATCCAGGAGAGTCGTGTGTAAGGAAGCGTAGATTGCTTCGATAGACGGAAAACTAAGATAAATAACGAGGTCGTCGGCAAAATGTATCAAACGAGCCCGTTATAATTTTCTCAAGGGCCAGCGAATAGAGGGTAAATAAAATAGGACAGAGATTATCCCCTTAAGGCAGTCGCGTAGACGTCATTCGTGCCTTGATATGAGGGAAATGTTTTAACTGAAGTGTTCTGTTCGAAAACATGTTCAAGAGAAGAGTAACAAATAAGGGTGGAAAGTAGTAAAGGACACGTGGAGGTCAACGTTGACATAAGCCCCACGTAAGTCAAAAAATATAGCCGTTAAGGGTTCTTTCCGACAGCGGGCGAGACTAATGTCGGTTAACAACGAGTTAATAGCGTCAGTCGCAGAACGACCCAGTATAAATGCGAATTGGTATTTGGGAAGGAAAGAATATTCTGAGGACCATTTGAGGCGTTCAAGAAGAATTATTTGGAAAAATTTCCGTAGACATTGTGCAAGGTAAATGCCCCGGTAACCCTCAGGAAGGAGAGGGTTTTTACCTGGTTTTAAGGGGAACCAATAAAATTCGTTCCATGTAGGAGGAATCTGAGCAGATTCGAGGCAACGATTGAAAATATGTAGTAAGGGCTGTCGCGCAAATGTATGAAGTTGTTTTAATACCGAGTACGATATATCAACCGGGCCGGGGGCCGATGTGCGGGACTTTTGAATAGCCAGATTTAATTCGGATATATCCACGGGACAAAGGAGCGAAGAAAATTTGTTGGAAATAGGAGGGATATGGAAGCTATACAGCGGGCAGACAAAATTCGGGTTAGTCAATGAAAGAAAAGCATTATAGCCGCCATATTGTATTGAACAGTAAATGGTGTGCGAATAAAATGTTTTGACCGGTGTGCAATCGCTCTCCAGATGTGTTTTGACGGTTATTGTCTATTAAGGGAGGAAATAAAGGATTTCCAAGCCAGACGGCCACCAGTACTTTATAATGTATGTATGCTTGGAAAGTTCCAAATCGTCGAAAGGAGCGAAGTGCTGCTTTCCTTTGTGAAATTAAAGTAGCACACTCAGCATCGGCGTGCGTAGTGGATAGTTTTGGGAGCAAAAAAGTGGCCTTATAGAATGGTACAGGTCTAAGTACTTAGTGTTTATGGAAGTAAAGGTAGTATAGGCCACCTGTTAATCGTCAATACCAGGTAACTCATTCACCAAAAACTGTTGAAACTGGGTAGAATTAAAGTGCAGCATTCTCCTACCCACTTTGACTTCGGCTGGATGACTATCAGCAAGGACAATAAGTATGGGGAAATGATCACTCTAGTGGGTGTTCTTTATTACCTCCCATTCAACTCTGTGTGCCTGGTCACTAGTACATAATGTTCAATCAACCGCACTTTTCTTTTGAAAAGGTGACATCACCCGAGTGGACGAACCGTCATTTAAGATTCGGAAATTATATAGTGCTGTTAATTTAACTACCGTATCTTATTCCCTTTAGGACAAGAGACCTCGCATCCCAAGCTATGATTGTGAAAATTCAAGTCCCCCGCCCGAGGATAAAAGGGCGCAGAAGTTGTGAGAAAAAATGTGTCCAATTAGAATATGAGCCTTCAATTTTCGGTGGGCAGTAGAGAGAAGCACATGAAAGTTTGAAACAGTGATTGCGACCACTTGTGTACCAGGGATTCTGTATGGCAAAGGTGTAGAATGGAACTGTAGTTGGGTGGAGACCAAAATTCGGGCCCCATCATAACCATAGTTATTTTGTCGAAGACAAATATAGTTCGGAATACGTTTGGCTGGAGCCAGACAAGTTTCGCTGAGCAAAATTATGTGCGGTTTATAGGAATCAATAAGTAAAAAAAGTTCGTGTCGATAACTTAAAAAACTATGTGCATTCCACTGTAGAATAACCATAATTTGAGAACAGACTGAGCGAAGGAGTGAAGAAGTGACATGATTTTCTCCTGCTTGGTTAGACGCATCTTAGACCATTTCAAGTCATTTTCCGCTGCCCGAGTACATGCTGATTACCGTCCTAGGAAGAACCGGTGTGCGAGTCAGAGAGACGGAAGATATGGAAGTAAGTTCACTCCTGGAGGAGGAAGGCATGTGGAGAATCTCACGGTATCCCCGTACATCGAATCCTGGGAAGGATGGTGTTTAGGCGCTGATGATTGGAAACCGCCGTGAATGTTCTTCTCCTTGACGGGGAGATCGTGGAACTTGAGAAGTAGTTCGCGGTAGAGGGGGGAATTGTTGTGGGGACATGAGCAGGTAAAATCGATTTTCGAATGGGGCAAAAAAAGACTCCGAAGGTGAAGTAGTCAATTCTATAGCAAGCTTTTTCTTCAATTCCTGTTGTAGTTTATGCTCGGGGCAGTGAATGGAGCCGACTTGATGGTCCCCAGAACAGTTGAAACATAATCGCCGAGAATCAGTGCACTCGTGTGTCTCGTGATTTTGTGTGTAATGTGAACATCTAGGGCTTTGAGCTCGACAATTTTTCCTAGTGTGACCATGCCGTTGATATTTACGGCATATTGTGGGTTGGAAAACAAAGGGTTCAACTGGGGGTTGAACCCTGTAAATAGAAACATATGGAAGTATTGTCTGGCTGCGAAATGTTATCTTAATCCTTCCTGTGGGGACATAGGCGACCTTGCCATCCTGCATGGAACGCATGTTCATACGCTGAGCTCCAACTATAGGTACAGACGATTCAGCGTATTAGCAAATTTCCTCTTCTGTCAAGTCCCTATCCACCCCTCTGATCACTCGAAAGTTATAGATACAAGCAGAAGGAATAACAGCTTTAAGGTACTTTTACTGTAAAATTGGATTGGACAGAAAAATAATGGCCTTGGTACGGGAGTGAAATTCAATTTGAAGTCTATGTGTACCTCTTCGAGAGATTTGGGTAACACCAACAAATTTCCGTTGATAAAAAAGTTTGCTTAGGGCCATGGGATGCATACTAGCCACTTTTTTGTCGTTAAGAGATTTCACAAAGACGATATATGGGCCGGTATGGTGTGCAGCGTATAACTTGGCTTCCGATTCAATAGCAGAAGGCCCGTTATTGTTAGTTGGGACAGGTTACGGTCAGTTAGTGAGGGATCAGTAAGAACGAGAGTCTCCTCCATGGGTATTTCTTTGTCAACTACAACTGTCTCCTCCTCCATATTATTAACCCCACTCGACTCCGCCATGAGGCCAGGTGTGAGGGAGAAAATCAACACATAGGTCAACTACTAGTCTGACTCACCACTCCCAACGAACAGATAGTAAAAATAAAACACAACACCAGTCCGAACACGAATTGCACAACACTCACAGAAAACCGCTAGCACCTCGGTTCACCACGTCCGTTCACCACCGGTAATCAGCACGAACCTTGGACTCTGCACAGTCGTTACCCAGGCCGGGAAATACAGCACACTAGACTCGGCCTTGAGATACTTCCGACAAGCGCCGCTAGAGCTCTCTTTACTGAGCTGTCTCGCCCACTCTTTGCAGCAAGTTCCAGTACGAAAACCTATAAAAATTCATTAACACCAGCAACTTCAGAAGACACCAAACATAGGTGAGATAAAAATAGACCAAGAGCAGTTGTATGACTTACATTCTAAAACGTTTTCTTACATTTTGCTTAAAGGAAATAAGTAATTCACAAAAGAAGCAGAGAAGTCTATTAGCGAGTTTGTCACTTCTTCTTTTCTCTAATTCTTCCTCAGTGTACCGATAAACTGATCGGGATTGCGGCCATAAATAATTTTTGGCTTTACTCAACATCTTATAAATTTTCAGCTATCCTACATTTTCCTCCATACATCTGATGTTGCGACATTCGTATTGAAGCCGCTGTTTGGAGAGCGATGTTATGCCCGTTCCGCCATTAGAAACTCCTATATAATTTTCAGCATCTTCTGATATGGTACAGGTAGGCAGCGCAAGGAACTCAAATCTGTAGATGGTAGGTGCTTTCCTATGCCAGAGGACGCATATTTTTAGCGTTGTTTCTCCGTATTTCACTTTTTCATCCCATAAGGTTCAGTTTGTTCTAATAGGAAATGAAGCTAGTAAATAATCACTTGTACCATTTTCAAGTTGGTTTACTTTTTGGTCAAGTTTAGATACCTTAAATCATTTTTCTGATTTCATTACCGTATCCTGCTTCTCAACATAAAGACCATTTTCCGTAATCTGGCATTTGAAATCTCATCAATATATATTTAGATTTAACACAGACACTCGTAGCCTTCCCTTGACATAGAAACGAGACTTTTAGGTACTTATTTTTTGTTTGTGGGTGACGTAGATCAGTTATATGCTGAATATATGGTATGTTCATCGTTATCTGAATTAGAAATTTTACTAAATGTTGATCTCTATACAGCCCTTGGAGCTGGAGCCTTCCTGCGTTTGACACTTTTCTGTTGTGAACAGGATATATAATATAAACAGAAGGAACTTCGTTGGGGAGAATTCGCTTGATTGATAAGCTTACACTGAAATCAGATGTATTAAAGTGCAAGCTACATACTCGTGCCTCTAAATAGCTTGCCTGCATATCTGTCTTAACCCGCACTCTGAAGGAAAATTATGGAACGTCACATTTTCGTGCCTTTTAGCGGTATCCGAAGTACTTAGAGATACACAACAGTGCTCCATAACTACGGACACTCACCGACACAAACAGTACGCTCAATAAATTGCATAAAATCAACACAACATCACAATTACTCCGTACATCTCAATGTTAAAGTCCGCCAAGTGCAGAACAGAAACCTGGCATCTAGCGGCCAAAACGTGAACACGGTCTGGCCGTCTTTTCAGCAGCAAATTAGTAGCTATGTCCCGGCCTTGTAAATCTCGTAGGCAACGGTACAGCGCACTACGTCCAGTCACTGGGTTGATTTAAGCATTATTAATCAAAGGAACTGTACAAGGGGTAGTGAGAAACTGAAGTACGAACTATTTTATTAGGAGATGTTGCTTATGAAAGATACGTTATGAATATTCTAGGCGTCTATCATACTGTTATGAACAAGCATACATTTGTTAGAGTAAGGTATTTAGCACAGGGACACAGGGTTCTACATCCTCACGCCAGTGTGATCTATCACGGCGGCTTACTACCATAGACAAACATGACCATATCACAAATAAGAGAGTAAGGATCGTCCATATTAAATAGTGATGTTACATTCTTGATAAAAGTTAGTCAGTAACTCTGATAAATGAACTGTCGGATGG